>NC_043700.1:21412624-21489363 GCF_006229205.1 Suricata suricatta
GCTCAGTCGGTTAAGCCTCCGGCTTCGGCTCAGGTCAGATCTCACGTTCGTGGGTTCGAGCCCCGCGTCGGGCTCTGTGCTGACTCTAGCTCAGAGCCTGGAGCCTGCTTCCGGTTCTGTGTCTCCTTCTCTCTCTGCCCCTCCCCCTCTCATGCTCTGTCTCTCTCTGTATCAAAAAGAAATAAAACATTAAAAAAAAAAATTTAAAAAAAAAAAAAAAAAGATCATAAAACTATATAGTCATATCTTATGTAGTTTTCTGATTTTATTTTATTTTTTTAAAGATTTGTTTATTTTTGAGAGAGAGAGAGAGCAGGGGAGAGGCAGAGAGAGAGAGGGAGACACAGAATCTGAAGCAGGCTCCAGGCTCTGAGCTGTCAGCACAGAGCCTAAGGTGGGGTTCAAACTCATAAACTGTGAGATCATGACCTGAGCCGAAGTCAGGCGCTTAACCAACTGAGCCACCCAGGTGCCTCTGTAGTTTTCTGATTTTAAGAAGTACCCCACTTATGGACCTTGAGGGTGTCATGCTAAGCGAAATAAGTCAGGCAGAGAAGGACAGATACCATATGTTTGCACTCATAGGTCTAACAGAACAGGAGAAACCCAATGGAGGACCAGGGGGAGGGGAAGAGGGAAAAAGAGGTGGGGAGAGAGAGGGACGCAAAACTTGAGAGACTACTGAATACTGAAAACGAACTGAGGGTTGAAGGGGAACGGGGCGGGGCGGGGGGGAAGAGGTGGTTGTGATGGAGGAGGACACTTGTGGGGAAGAACACTGGGTGTTGTATGGAAACTAATTTGACAATAAACTACTTAAAAAAAGTACCCCACTTAACTGTTGAGCACCCCACATACCCTATAAGCACTGACCATTATATATTCCTAAATTATAGAAACAAAATTATGGAAAAAGTACCCCAGCAAGAAAGAAAACCTTTATGTCCTGAATTAAAATTCTATACTTAAATTGTAAAAACCAAGAAAAATAATGCCTAAGAAATATAAGGAATACATAACTGACTAAATTTCTATGTGTATACTTCTAGTTTCAACGCTCAAGCAAATCTTCATTGATGAGACAATACCCAGAGTCACACCCGAGAGTACTGAGCAAAGTCTACAAGTACTGTAAAATAAAGAAAAAGAACTAAGTTCTGGTCACTTAACAGGAAACCTAGGACAAGTCACTTCACCTCTTACAACCTATGGTCTCATTTAGTAACATCTAACCAATATAATCAATACACAGATTTATTGATAAACACATGATAGATGATAGACAAAAATCTTTGTAAATTATAAAATGCTATACACACATGGCAGTATTATTCATAGTACTGTGTTTGTTGTTATTAAATATCCAAGGATGATGACCTTACAACTATACTCCTACAATTCCTTTATTGTCCAATTTCCCACATATTCTAAAAGTACATTAAAACAACACTTCAGTGAGAACTACAGTTTTAATTCTGGCTATTACCAAAGAACTTGAGATCGTTATATTCAGGTTAAATACAAATGGCAAGAAATAATGAGATATCTCAAACAAAAGTCCATCTTTCTCTAGTTACTACCTCAAAATATTAAGTGCTTTTAGTATGTTAAACACTCTGCAGTCGACATCACATGAGGTCTTCATAAACTCCCAAACAGCAGCAGCAAGCAGCTGATATACTTATTTTACAGATGAGGAAACCCACGTCACCACTGCCCTATAATGAATGGTTTACTTGAAATGGACTCTCAAAAGTATGAGAGTTATCTTAACCTAACAACTGACATCTCTAGTGAGTTCTTTCACTTTTACTCATTTGACAAGCCACAAAACCCCATCAGTAGTGTAAAAGATACAAGTGACCTACTGTCTGAGATAAAATACTTTAGTATGATGAGGGATAGAGAATTACCTATCTTTTTAAGAATTTTTAATTTCTTATTTTAGGGAGAGGGGAGGGGGAGACAGTGGAGAGCCTGACACAGGCCTCAAACACAAGAACCTTGAGAGCATGACCTGAGCCGAATCAAGAGTCGGATGTTTAACCAAGTGAGCCACCCTGTGCCCCCATTACATATATTTTTAAAGAAACATTCCAATTTTTAACAAGGTAAGTCAAAAATTTCTGTATGTAGAAACAACAACATATATGCTTAGTAAATATAGGTCTGTTCATGTGAAAAAAAAATAGACACGACAGCAACAATTTCTGAAGACACTGAACTATACTAACACATTACTAAGTCTAGGGGCACCTGGGTTGGTCATTCAATTAGTCAGGTAAGCATCAGATTTCAACGCAGATTGAGTTATGGTTTGTGAGATCAAGCCCTGTATCAGGCTCTGTAACAGGGACATGAGGTCTGCTTGGGATTCTCTCTCTCTGTCTCTCTCTGTCTCTCTCTCTCTCTCTGTCTCTCTCTCTCTCTCTCCCCACCTCTCCTTCAGCCCCTACCCCACACTCTATATTCTCTCAAAATAAACATTTTTTAAAAGTCTTAAATTATTAAATCTAGAAAAATACATGAAAAAGAAAAGGTATTATAAACATAACAGTAATGAACCTTCAAGAGCTGTAGTAATAACAACAGCTAATGCTAATATTGAGTGCTCACTACATGCCAGGTGCTGTACACGACACCTTACACCAGGGAGTTCCTCAGTCCTCACAACCATCAGGTGAGGGCAGTGGCCATGGCTATCTCAAGTTTAGAGAAAAGACACTGTGGCCCTGAGAAGCTAAGTAACCTGTCCAAGGCTACACAGCTAGCCAACATCAGAGTCATGATTCCCAGTCTTATTCCTAAGTATATACATTAAACCTCTACACTATCCTGCAGAATCTTACTGGTTTCAGAGGTTATTAAAAAAATTATTGCAATCAATATCCTAATATTCAAATGTACATGTTGCATAAGAGAAACCTCACAGCACCTCACAGGAAAAAAAATGCTCTAGTAAGGAAGCTTTTTAGGGAATCACGGTTAACTCAAACTTTTAAGAGCATCTGTTGTAAAGAAGGTTGAGCTAATTCTCAACCAAAAAAAAAAGTTACAAGACAGCACAGAAATATTCAGTAAGGAAGAAATATATTAATCTAAGTACAATTTTAAAACACAACTTTATAATCTACTAAGAAAGACCCACACGTTGAGCTATGTCCATAAATAGGGATTATTCTACTGCTGCATTGCTTTGTGACAGGAATACGCCTTGCTGATGGCCAAGATTGAGTACATCTGTCCCTTCCAAGTGTTTCCCTTTCCATCTGCACTCCTCTTGGTTAACAGTGTTTTCTTCCTGCCACAGTTTCACTTACTGCTTTCAAGACTTCACCTTCTCTGGGTGTCCCATTTGGTCTCTTGAATACAGTGATGTTCATGAAGCTTAACTCCGTGTTCCCACTAAAGAACAGAAAAATAATCATTCTATGGGAACCTTGCATAGTTAACGGAGCACAGAACCATCCCTAACATGGAATATAATGCAACTTCATAAAGCTGAGAAAACGCCAAATGTCTATTTTAAAAATAGAAAAAGATTCAATGGATCAAGTTCAGATGATGACTCTGTATATATATATGCAAAGTGACAGGCCCAAATTACTTCTGTACATGTCAGTTTCTTCATCTGTATCATTGAAATAATACCATGTACAGATGTTGTTAAGATTAAGTGAGTTAACGTATGGAAAACTTCAAGCACAGAATCTTGCAAAAGAATAGGTACTCCCATTTTGCTCCCTGCCTCAGGTCAATTTCTATCCACAAGGACTGTGTTACCAAAGGAATATCTACCGTGCAGATTCTCATTACCTACTATCTCCGAGTTACCAAGTGATTCTGAGCACTTACCACATGACAAGCATTATGCTGAATTTATTAACAAGCATTATGAATTACTAATTACACGACAAGCACTGTCTTAAATTTATGGAAAATGAAAAATCAGTAGAATGAATTCTACTCTCAATGCCTTATAGGAAATAAGCTCTTATCATTAAAATATACATTTTATTTATATTGATGTGTGACAGTTGTGACTTTGGTAAGTAAATGGCTTGGTGCCACCTCAGGAAAGTACAGTCTACAAGATCTCATCTCTATGAACACTACCTGATAGTGGCTAATTTGAATTCAGTACAGAGGAAAATTCTGAAACCTAGATGGGTCCTATCAAAAAAGATTGGGTTCTGTGTGCTCTGGCACAAGCCTGGCAAACAGGGACATAGGTACCACGAACAGACCAAATATCAGTAGAGGAAAATGAAATCTAAAAATTAGGTTCTTCAAGGAGGAAACCCTGTCCTTAACTATTATCTTGTAAACAGCAAGGGCTAACAGGACTCACATATTAATGAAGTTAAGATAGTCATACTAATATAGGCACCCAGCTTTCTGAATTCTATTTTTATCTTCATGTTTTTTATGAAAACTGAATTTTAAGGAAATTCACTGTAATAAACAGCCATAATCTCTGTGCCAGTCCCCAATATATGTATTACTACAATACTCAGGCAAACATTTTCTAAAAACTCAGTAAAAATATTTTCATTTAAGAGAGCGAGAAGGAAGCGGCAGAGAGAGGGAAAAGAGAATCAAGCATGCGCCACACTCAGCTCAGAGCGCAAAGCCTGACATGGGGCTCCACCTCACAATCCTAAGGTCAGGACTGAGCCCAAATCAAGAGTCAGAGCCATAACCCACTAAGCCACAGAGGCGCCCCTCCAATAACACTGTTAACCAGTGGCTTTATCAGCCTGAATCCTGCTCAGAAAATCTCCCTGAGGAAAGATCCACATTTTGGCTATTCTGTATCCCTCAAAGCATCTTAACATGGCTAGTTCTTGACAGGCCTTGAAGCTCCCCTAAACATACATATACACTCCCCTACAGATATCTTCTCAATGAGTGGACAATTTGAAAGATTTCTAAGCTATAATCTAGGAATTGGTCATTTATTTCCCCTATTAAAATGGATTATTTTTTATTTAATTTAAATAAATATTACTTAATAATACCTCACAATTATCAGAATGGCTAAATTCCAAAACACAAGAAACAGCAAGTGTTGGTGAGGATGTGGAGAGAAAGGAACCCTTCTGCACTGTTGGTGGGAATGAAAACTGGTGCAGATACTCTGAAAAATGATATGGAGGTTCATCAAAAAATTAAAAATAGAACTACCCTATAATCCAATAATCATGCTACTTACCCCAAAAAAATATGGAAACACTAATTCAGAGGATACATGCCCCCCTGTTTCCTGCAGCACTATTCACAACAGCCAAACTCTGAAAGCAGCCCAAGTGTCCAGTGGCAGATGAATGGGTAAAGATGTGACACATATGCACACACACTGGAATATTACTCAGGTATTACGCTAAGTGTAATTAGAGCAAGACAAATGCCATATGATCCCACTTATATGTTGAAGTTAAGAAACAAAACAAATGTGCAAAGGAAAAGAGAACGAGAGCGAGAAACCAAGAAACAGACTCTGCAGAGAATAAACTGACGGTTACCAGAGGGGAAGTTGGGGGGAGGGTGGCAAAATAGATAATGGGGATTAATTAAAGAATACCCCTATTTTGATGGGAAAAGAATAATAAATGGATTTTAAAGGTTTTTTTAATGTTTATTTTTGAGACAGAGACAGAGCATGAGTGGGGGAGGGGTAGAGAAGGGAGACACAGAATCTGAAACAGGCTCCAGGCTCTGAGTTGTCAGCACAGCTCCTGATGCAGGGCTCGAACTCACGGGCTCCGAGAACATGCCCAGAGCTGAAGTCAGATGCTTAACCGACTGAGCCACCCAGGTGACCCAATAAATAGATTATTTTTTAAAGAGTTGATAACTTATTTTGTCATAAACTCTCTATTCAAAAGTGGAAAGAATATTATTAAAAAGTTATTTCCTAAACTTACATATTTATAATATATATATAATTGACCAAAAAATTTAATAACCATAAGAACGATACTATAGTCAAATTTAAAATTAACAATTCCTGAATTTAATATCTATTTTCATTGTTCTAAAATTTCCTAATTCTCAAAAATAAAAAGAGCAGTACTTTTACATATAAACACATCACTAAAAATTCTACATTGAAAAATATCAGAATTTATGCTCCATAAAAAACTTAAATATCCATGGAAGTAATAAATTTCAAGAATCCTAACATTAAATGCTATTATACCTTAATTTTATTAGAGAAAATACATCAGATAACATATGGTTTTCTAAAATAGTTTTATTATATAAGACACTAGTAGTAAAAAAAAAAAAAAAGATTAGTCAATGTATATAATTACAAAATTCAGGAGTACAGGAATTAAATCTCATCCCCCAAATGCAGACCCCTCATAAAAACACTGTTACAAAATACATCCAACTGGTTCTAGTAGTTAATTTTTTTAATCAGACCTTTTTAAATATACCCTAAAAACATAATTCAGAAGAGGAGTGTGTGGGTGGCTCAGTTGGTTAAGTATCTGACTTCGGCTCAGGCCATGATATGGTTGGTAGATTCGAGCCCCGCGTCGGGCTCTGTGCTGACAGCTCAGAGCCTGGAGCCTGCTTCAGAGTCTGGGTCTCCCTCCCTCTCTGCCCCACCCCTGTTCATGCTCTGGATCTCTCTGTCTCTTAAAAATGAATAAACACTTAAAATTTTTGTAATAATTAAAAAGCAAAAATCTAAATAATTATGTGATTGATGGCAATAAAAATGACACATATGTGATCTGTAACTAGTGAAAATTTTCTATCCTAACCTTAAAAGATAGAAGGCAATGTGTTTATACTAACTATACAAAATTATATCTAAAGATATATCAAAAAGTCATATAAATAATCAAAATGGTTTTTTTCAGGATTGGAAGTCATTCTAATTTTTACTATAAAGTGAAGATGGATTTCTTGTGTGTGTGGCTGCATTAATCCCAACGTATCAACTGTATCGTTATGGACCCAAGCAAGCCGTAGGTGACTGGAGCAAATGACAGAAGTCCATCCCCTTTGCAACTAACCTATCCCTGCACCACTCTTTACTGTAATGTTTCTTCATAACTATAGTATTTTTATAATAACCAGTTTTAAAAATTTTGAGAACCATTTTAAGAGAACTACACAGATAAGCAAAGTAAACGCCTATGAATCAAGTATCTACAGACGACAATGATCATTAAGTAAGGTTTGTAGGGATTTTTTTATGGGGGGGAACATCAAGAACAAAAACACTGCAGGTTTATCTGAACTCTTTTATCCCATCTTATTCTCTCTCCCATCCAGGTAAAAGTATGATTTTTTTCAAATCTACCTTTATTTATACCTACACACACACACACACACACACACACACACACACACACACACACACACGGCATTTAAAAAATACAAAATACAGTTTATGTTTTTTAATATGTCCTCTTCCAATACCACACTGGAACTTTTAAGTCCACATTTCATTTTAGTCTCCTATGCATGCTGACATATACAAGTATTATCCATTTGCATCCCATCATATAAATATATCATACTAATGTTTTGTAATCCTTTTAACAATAATTATTTCAGTTTTCCCATTTATTTTTTTCATTCTTATACACAACGCTATAATCACGAACACTGTTCACAGTTAAGAGACTCTCTACACGGTTCTTAAACTGTCTCCATAACTTCCATGGTTAGAATTCAGAGGGAGACCATGAACTGGAAAAGGGGAAAGAAACAGGTCTTCATTTTCCCAAATGTCTGATATTTACCATTTCCATTATAAATGAAGACAACAAAGCAGAATTTACAGCATATGTGACTTGGTCATCAATAGAAATCACAGATATTCTACTATTCTATTCCATTTGTTACTGGTGTAACTCTTAGATATTTATCCTTATCACTACTTTGGAACTGTAGTTGTTATCAGACTCGTCATTAGACTATTATATAAATGACTTATAAAGAAGGAAATTACTGGAATGCCTGGGTGATTCAGGTGGCTGAACATACAACTTCCGCTCAGGTCACATCATGGCTCATGAGTTCAAGCCCCGCGTCAGGCTTTATGCTGGCAGCTCAGAGCCTGGAGCCTGTTTCAGATTCTGTGTTTTCCTGTCTTATCTGCCCCTCACCTGCTTGTACTCTATCAAAAATAAACAAACATTAAAATAAATAAACAAACTTTCTCTACTCTGACATAATATTCTAATACCAGTAAAGTTTTATTTAACATTTAGATTTTTATTTTTGTTAATTTTTATTTATGGTATGATGTAATCATCTAATTTTATTTTTCTATATAGATGAGTCTTATTGCTTTTTGTAGCAATAACAGCTAACAGAAATTGAACTCATACTGTCTTCTAGGCACTATGCTGACAGATGTGTGTGGGTGTATGCGGACTGTTAACAAAGATTAGGCAATTTGCACAAGATCTACAAACTCTATGCTACTTGCCTCATTATACTGCATTACCTTCTCATTCCAGGATGAGTAACTGACTGAATAAATGCAACACTACTTATAACAAGTGAATGTAGAACATCAAGATAGAAATGACAGAATCCATTCTACAAACTGTGTTTGTCAAATATAGCCTAGTAAACATACTTCATCATATTCTATTAAAATTAATTTACTGGAGGTTTTTTTCCCCCGAAGAAATCAAGTTGTATCATATACAGTCGACCCAAGAACCGCACAGGTTTGAACAGCCTCATCCACCTTTCTGCAGACTGTTTCCCTAAAGCCATCAGACAGTTATTTACCACTTGCCACGCCAGTCTGTACAGGGTCTGCTGGAGAACTACTGGTGCAGAGGCCATGAGTGCTGTCATCTGAGTTCCCAGAAAGGCCCGCTGAGGCCATCAGCAGCCCCCCCGGGGGCGAGGGGCAGGCCTGCAGGTTCCCTGTGTGCCCAGGGGTGACCAGGTAAACGCTGGTGCCGGCAGGCAAGGGAAGGAAAATTCCCCGAGGGAAGAACTATGCCACCCAAGGAGACCTATGCCCCTGGGGCCGCCCACTCCTGCCCTTGTCCTCTGTGCTGCAGGCCTCAGAGCTCTACTGGGAGGCCACAGGCCTTGGGCCCTCCCGGGCCCCCAAAGACACCCCCACCCCGCCATGGCTGCAGAAGCACAGAGGTTGGCACACTAGGCATGGCCACGGCTGTCGATGCACGTGGGCTGGCTATCTACCTTCATACTGATGGGACATCTGTCCTGCATCTCCAGGCTCTGTCACAGCCCACAGGCCCAGCAGCGCTGCCACTGCTGAGCCGAGGCCACCAGGCTGCAGAACACCATCATCCTGGGGCCTGGCCTGCCACTGCTGCCCGTCTTGGGCTGCGTATATGCAAATTTCTTCAACCAATACAGATATAATACTATCAGTGTCTTTTCTCTTTCCTATGGTTTTCTTAACGTTTTCTTTTCATTAGCTTTCTTTATTGCAAGAACACAGTATATAATATATATAAACATACAAATTTGTGTTAACGACAGTTTGTTATCAACAAGCCTCCTATTTAATGGCAGGATATGAGAAGTTAAATTTGCATATGTCAAAAGTCACATGCAGACTTTGAATTGCATGCGGATCAACACCCCAGTCCCCAGCACTGTTCAAGAATCAGCTGTATTCTATACAAAGTCCACAGGAAATAAGCAGTTCTGTGGGAAAACAGGCACTGAAACAATAAATTTACTAGCAAATGAAGTCCCACGTAATACAAACTGTGGTAATGTAGAAGTAGTAACTGATACTGCATTTCAGTTAACGCTAAATACTAAAATACAAACCAGAATAAAAATAACTAAAATATCATCTGAATAAATTCTTACATAGCATATGCAGACGAAGCAAATAGATTGATAAAAACTAGTACAAAGCCACAAAATGCAGTAAATGTGTATCCATTCCTGTAAGTTTCAGATAATCACAGTACACATGGAAAAACAAGTACTTCAGAGGGAAAAAATGGCCCAAAGCTTAGAGCAATGTAATACACTGAAGGAATTCTAACAGTATGTTCATACGAATAACAAAATCAAACATTTCGGTTAGCATAATGATATCACAAGTGAAAAAATATAAGCAAATTCTAATAGAAATTCATGCTTTAATGACCGGTATAAAAACAGTAGCAGAAACCAAATATTTAATATGTTTTTATCCTCAAATCTAGAAAAATTATCATCCCCAAGGTCTCCAAAACCATCATTCCTTCAGAAACAAGGTGAACTCTTAATCAGCAGCATCACTGCATTAGAATCATCACTCTATACTCATTTTTTATTATTTTTTAAATTAAATCCAAGTCAGTTAGCATACAGTGCAATAGCGATTTCAGTAGAATCCAGATATTCATCTCCCACAGAGAACACCTGTGCTCACCCCAACAGTGTTCTCCTCAATTCTCCTCGCCCAGTTAGCCCATCCCACTGCTCAACACCCCTCCAGCAACCCTCAGCCTGTTCTTGGTGTTTAAGAGTCTTAGGTTTGTCTCCTTCTGGTTTTATATAATTTTTGCTTTTCTTCCCTTATGTTCATCTGTTTTGTATCTAAAATTCCACAAGTGAAATCACATGATATCTTGCTCTGACTTATTTCATTTAGCATAATACACTCCAGTTCCATACACATTGTTGCAAATGGCAGAATTTCATTCTTTTTTATTCCACTGTGTGTGTATGTATGTATGTATGTGCATCTACATACATACAATGTGTATATCCACTTAATATACATATACATATATTTATCACATCTTCTTTATCCATTCATCTGTCAAAGGACATTTGGGCTCTTCTCATACTTTGGCTATTGTCAATGGCACTGCTGTAAATACTAGGGTGCATGCGCCCCTTGGAATCAGCATTCCTGTATCCTTTGGATAAATACCAAGTAGTAAAATTGCAGGGTTGTAGGGTAGTTCTATTTTTAATTTTTTGAGGAACTTCCATACTGTTTTCCAGACTGGCTGTACCAGTTTGCATTTCCACCAGCAGTGCAAAGAGGTTCCTCTTTCTCAGCATCCTCGCCAACATCTGTTGTTGCCTGAGTTGTTAATTTTAGCCATTCTGAATGCTATGAGGTGGGATCTCATGGTGGTTTTGATTTGTATTTCCCTGATGACGAGTGATGTTGAGCATTTTTTCATGTGTCTGTTAGCCATCTGGATGTCTTCTTTGGAAGTGTCTATTTATGTCTTTTGCCCAATTCTCCACTGGATTATTTGCTTTTTGGGTGTTGAGTTTGTTAAGGTCTTTATAGATTTTGGATACCAATGCTTTATCGGATACATCATTTGCATCTTCTCCCATTCCATCAGTTGCCTTTTAGTTTCGCTGATTGTTTCCTTCGCTGTGCAGAAGCTTTTCATCTTGATGAGGTCCCAAAAGTTCATTTTTGCTTTTGTTGCCCTTGCCTCAGGAGACATATCAATTAAGAAGCTGCTGCAGCCAAAGTCAAAGAGGTTGTTGCCTGTTTTCTCCTTTAGGATTCTGATGACTTCCTGTCTTACACTTATGTCTTTCATCCATTTTGAGTTTTTGTGTATGGTGTAAGAAGGTGGTCCAGGTTCATTCTTCTACATGTCACTGCCCAATTTTCCCAACACCATTTGCTGAAGATACTGTCTTTATTCCATTGGATACTCTTTACTGCTTTGTCAAAGATTAGTTGGCCAGACATTTGTGAGTCCATTTCTGGGTTCTCAGTTCTGTTCCACTGATCTACGTGTCTGTTTTTTGCCAGTACCATACTGCCTTGATAATTACAGCTTTGCCATACAGCTTGAAGTCCCAGATTGTGATGTCTCCTGCTTTGGCTATTCAGGGCCTTTCTGGTTCCATACAAATTTTAAGATTGTTTGCTCTAGCTCTGTGAAGAATGCTGGTGTTATTCTGATAGAAATTGCATTGAGTACTTAGACTGCTTTGGGTAGTATCAACATTTTAACAATATTTGTTCTCTCAATCCATGAGTATGGACTGTTTTTCCATTTGTTGTGTGTCTTCTTCAAATCCTTTCATAAGCTTTCTACAGTTTTCGTGTATAGGTATTTCACCTCTTTGGTTAGGCTTATTTCTAGGTATTTTATGATTTTTGGTGCAACTATAAATGGCATCGGTTCCTTGATTTCGCTTTCAGCTGCTTCATTACTGGTGTAAAGAAATCCAACTGATTTCTGTACCTTGATTTTATATCCTGCAACTTTCCTGAATTCATAGATCAGTTCTAGCAGGTTTTTGGTGGAGTCTTTCAGATTTTCCACAGAGTGTCATGTCATCTGCGAACAGTGAAAGTTTGACTTCCTCCTTGCTGATTTGGATGCTTTTTATTTCTTTGTGTTGTCTGACTGCTGAGGTGATGTTGAATGACTCTGGTCAGAGTGGGCATCCTTGTTGTGCTCCTGACCTTAGGGAAAATGCTCTCAGTTTTTCCCTGCTGAGGATGATGTTAGTGATCACCACCATCTTCAAAACACCACTATACATCTCCAGTTCCGTCATAAAGTCTCCACAGATTTTGCATGAACCTAATATCAGAGCAATGTCTCCACTGCTACAGAAGCACAGATTTTATAAGTGGGTGATAAATTTAAATGAAATGATTGAATTTAAATGTAATTCTACAAAAGTGACCCAAATTCTAGCTCTGATCAGTTGTGTGGCCTGTGGCTTATTTTTCTAAAGGAAAAAAAAAAGCCATAGAAAGGTACTTTGGCTTTGTTTTAACGTTCTAAGTTACCAGGATGTGCCCCTAGGTGAGTGTGTCACCACTACAGCCTCTCTTTCTCAGCGGGCTAGTATCTCTCGTCAGGTCCTTTCAATCTACCATCCTCTTGCTTCAAGCACTCAGACCTTCCTCAAGTACCTACCATACGTGCATACTGGTCACAGAACAGTTCGGGGAAACGTCTGTGTGATGGTTTGGGGGGAGGGACGGGCAGTCAGGATTATGCATTTTATATACCACCAAATACATATAGAGAAAGCCACTATAATTAATAAGTAAATACAGATGCTGCTTATTAATGTGACAGTCTCTGAAAATGGTTAAGACCTCATCTCTGTAAGAATCTTTTGGTTAAATAAATCCAGTTTAGGCTTCCAACCCAAGGATACTGTGAAAATGAATCCAATGATGACCTTTTACAAAGTTCACCCATATTTTAAAGTTCTTTAGTGTTATAGGGCTGTTTTAATGATTTTTCTTGATTTCAGTGAATGTGTGTTTTTCCTGCTGAAATGAGAAAAAGTATTTCCACCAAATACATATTTAACATAGAACCTACACACATAAGCTCATAATATGTATAATTACCATTACTAAGTTATTTGGATTAGCCATTTCTAGTGTTATAAAGCAATTTCACACTGATATTCTATTTACCTAACTTACCAGGAACAAATTCCTTTATTAGCAAGACCTACAAAGCTAACAGATACAAAAAAGTTGACAATCTATAACAAGTAGGTGAAATATTCATAGGGAGTTCAAGGAGGTGATTTCAAGTTCTTAACTTACATGGCAAAATAGTCTGTGACACTTCCTACATACCTCATGACCAGTCACCTTCTCAAATGTCCACTAATGTTTATCCCTCTCCCACTGTCCATCCAATTCATTTTAATCCATGATCCATTAAGACAAAGCAAAGATAAAACGAGGTTATCTGTATGCCTAACAAACTTAAGAATCACCATAATTCCTTGTGATCTGACCCACAGAAATAAATGTATACATAAAATAAACTAAAAGAATCATCTCTCATCTCTAATTCTTAAGGTTGATTAAAGTTCCCATTGCATTCTCTAAGCCTACCTAAACCCTAATCAAACCTGCTCGTCCTTAAACAAATGCATTTCTGGTATTTTTATCTAACTTAACCTTTCAACATTCTTCTAACTACTATTACTATAGCAGTATTATTTTCTTTTACTTTATTGCAAATGTCAACATTCCCCACACTGCCACTTAAATGTTCTTCCATGGACTATGGTTTTCTGATAGAAAATATATTTAGACAACAAATTCAAATTTCACAAGTCAAATGCTTATGAAATAATTTTACAACAAAAGTATGTACAGTGTATGCATATCTTATATAATCATATGAAATCTTGTCTTACCATATTAAAATTATACATCTTTAAGAGAAAAGTCATGATATAAAAATGGAAAATACTCCTTACTTCATCAACACAAAAAGATGTCCTAAGTCATAAAGCATAGATTAAATATTAAATCAAGAGTAAAATTTTGAATTATACTTGTGTACTAGGTAAAAGAAGAGTATTTTACTTGAAATTAATTGACTTTGAAAAAGGTGCTACAAACCTATTTTAAAGTACAGAAATAAGAGAGAATGGAAAATGTACATCAGTAATTCCAGTTATGATCCGACATGCAATGGAACAAAATAGAACACGTCAGTTTTGATTACATTTAAGAGAGGGGACAACTTATAAATATCACTCCTCTAGGTGGGAATAAACTTAAAGGTCATCTAACCCAAGCAAAATTTTAATAAAAGGGGATTGTATCATGAAACTAAAGTATGTATGAACAAGAAAAACCAGAAGAAAAACATGTTTTGTTTTGTTTTGTCTTTTTGGAGAGATAGACCATGCACACACGTGTGCACAAGTGGGGGAGGGGCAGAGAGAGAAAGAGAATCTTAAGCAGGCGCCACACTCGGCCTGGAGCCCAACGCAGGGCCCTGTCTCATGACCTGAGCCAAAATCAAGGGTCAGACACTTAACCGACTAAGCCACCCCGATGCCCCAGAAGAAGAAAAAACATTTTTAAATTATTTTCTATTTGTTTTGAGAGAGAGAGAGAGAAAGAGAGAGAGAGAGAGAGAGAGAAAGCAAGTGCAAGCAGGCAGGAGAGGGACAGAAAGAGGGGGTAGACAGAATGCCAAGCAGGCTCCACACCAACAGTGCAGAGCCCAAAATGGGGTTTGAACTCACAAATAGCAAGATCATGACTTGAGCCGAAATCAAGAGTCAAATGCTGAACCAATAGAGCCACCCACACACCCCATAAAGTATTTTATTGTATTAATTAATAAACACGTGAATGCAGTGTTGGGGAAAGGGATGAGGGTCTAGATTATGACAGTAATCATTAAAATCTCAATTTATATTATGTTCTTCAAATATCTCCTTGAACCAGATCTATTCAACCAGAAACTCTTTTAAGTTGGGAAATATCTAGATGCTCACAGCAATTATTTATTGTCAATCTAGAAAAACAACCTTATGTACAAAGCACTTCAAAACTATCAATGACGGCCCAAAGAATAAGTGCATGTGTGTGTGTACACAATGTATACATATATTAATGGTAATCAGGGTACATTACTACATACTATCATCTAAAAACAACACACAGTATCAACTAAAGGGTTTTCCCCCTTATTACCAAATTGGCATTCCAATTGCTTCAAAAATTTATGTGATTCTAGGGTGCCTGGGTGTTCAACTGGTTGAGGATCTGACTCTTGGCTTCAACTCAAGTCACGATCCCAGGGCTATGGGATTCAGCCCCGCACTGGGCTCTGTGCTTAGCATGGAGCCTGCCTAAGATTTTCTCTCTCTCCCTCTCTGCCCTCTCAAAAAACCAAAAAAGTTCGATGATACTTATTTCTGACAAATGATAAAATGTGGAATAGTTACAGGGCAAGAAGCCAAGATTTAGGCATAAGCTTTCCACAGATGTCCTTAATTCCAATGGCAGAAATCTAGTTACCATTTTCTAAGAACATGTTCGTGAAGGTTTTTCACTAAAACCTTGGGTATATTTCACTATTAATACCCAATATTCTAGGTTTGTGAAACTAATACTTTAGAAGTTAGATTGTCAGTATTTTATAGGCCTGATCATTTTTAAAAAATGATTTGCAGAGAGTTTTATTTAATTCAAACTTCACTGAGCTGAAGAGAATAATTTAAGAAAAAGTAAGAAGAAAAACACATGAATTTAATCAATAAATTACCAAGCATACTGACAAACTGAAATTGGCAACTAATATTTCCGGAACCCAGCATCTAATTGGCCCAAGAAGAGTGTAAAATTCCCTTCAAATAAATACTTTCCCAGATTATACTCAGGTAAACTAAATGATATTTGGCTCAGATCTCCCAGGCTCATGGGCTATTGGGCCTTCTCAATATATACAATACACACAATTCCTGGGTTGGACTAAGAGAGACTTAAATTACCACCATTAAAATCTGCAGCAAGTCTGCGTTACTGAGCTCCTCCCTCGCACTGTCGCATTTCTGACCTTGAGCAAAGGGGCTGCTTCATCTCCCGTATTTCTGACATCTTGTTGATATCCTCAGGCAACAATTCTCATTTTCCCCAGCCTTCCACAACGAATTATTTACTTTAAACTGCTGCTATCTGCCCAAGCTTTAAATTACGGTTTCAACCCTGTCACCTACGACACACCCTCCATCACAGTATGTGAGGACCAGTTTACTGTGTTGAATTAAAAAATTATCTTCTATTAGTTGAAGTGATACTCGAGTTTAATGAGAAGATACTTATGTAATGAGATATTATTGAAGGAATGGGGAAAAAAGAGTTATGAATAATAAAACTATATTCATGCCCAACCAGAAAACTATATCCACTCATTTAAAGTAATGTAAATTCTCCCAATGACCATACTATATATCCCTCTTCAAAGCCAAGAGGCTTGGAAGCTTCGGGATTTTATAGGGAAAATGTAACAATAATTGATATGAAGACATGAGCATAATAGCTGTATAAAAACTAGGGTTACAACTCATGAACAGGGTATCTCATAATTAGCCTACAACTACTACTATTATAAGACATACTGAAGCTCCAAATAATTTATTTTCATTTATTTTTTATTTATTTTTGAGAGAGAGAGAGAGAGAGACAGCATGAGCAGCAAAGGGGCAGAGAGAGAGAGGGAGACACAGAATCTGAAGACCGGCTCCAGGCTTGGAGCTAGCTGTCAGCACAGAGCCTGAAGCGGGGCTCGAACCCAAAACCATGAGATCATGACCTGAGCCGAAGCTGGACGTTCAACAGACTGAGCTACCCAGGCGCCCCTAAATAATTTTTTACCAAAATAGTAAAAAAGTATTTCTTTCTGCAAGTACATAAAGTCCAATTTACAAATAATCTATTTCAGATAATTCATCTCATGATTACAGATTATATGCTCCCAGTAAGAACATGTGAATATAAAATGTGAAGTAATTCTTACATCTTTAAATACCTCCTGTAAACACATTGTAAGAAAATAATTGTTCTATGACTTGAGGTGAGAGATTAGAAACCTGTTAAAGTAAGTTCACTATTTTACACAAAACCTAAACTGTAAAGACCTGGAAAATATGTTAAAAATTTACCATTAGAACCTTTCTTATTCAGTTGGTCAAATTACACTCATTCCCCAAAATCACTAACTCCCTATAGCATAGTTTTAACTTACTGTTATTTGAATTCTTACAGCAAAGATAGCTGAAGTACCACTTGTATGGTTAAAAAAGTTTGTCCTTTAGTCTATTTCAGCTTCCATACACATGCTAGGAAAGACTTACTGAATTACTGGACAACTTCAGAGTAATATAAAGCTAAAATGAGTGCTCCACTGTGCTGCACTAGGCTTAAAAATGACTAACTCTAAAAATTTCTCTCATCGACCTCCTAATGCTTTCAAAAAGCAACAACAAATATAATACTTCCATCTCGGGCCAAGGTAAGCAACAGGGGCTGTATTTATCCACCTACCTGGAACAAACAAAGGCAAATAAAATATATTAAAACAGTTCTTCGGACACTAGACATCAGAAAATAAGAGACAGGAATGCTGAAGACAAGAAACAAATCAGGCGAACCCCCTGACTGGCCTGCCTTACTGGCCTGAGACAGAGTCAAGGCTGAGGCACAGAAAGGAGGAATACAGGCAGAGCTCAGCTGACTTCCTGAGTTAAGAACAAGCTAAAAGTCAAGGTAACCAAGACAGCTAGAATCACAGGACAGAGAAGCAGAGGGGAGAGAGTTGCAGAGAGAAACCCAGAGGTCTACAAATGGTTGGTCCCCTTAAGTATTCAGCTGAGTGATGACCTACCCCAGGCCCGAAAAAGGAGAATGGAAACAGCACCTGGCACTCACAAAGGGATCAGCACAGAACCTGTCCCACCAGCCAGACTTAATTCACTTAATTCACAAGGCACTGGATGCCGTTCTCACAGGGTCTTGCCTCAAGTGGGGAAATATCCCTAAGCTGAACGCTGCTCTGGTACTGCCTAATAAATCTTATAGTCAAGGCCCAAAAGGATCAGAAGTGTGTGTATGCCAGAATAAAACGCAATGATATTGACAGAATCACAAAAATACCCAGCATCCAATAAAGTAAAATTTTCAATTCTTGAATCCAATCAGATCTTACCAGGCATGCAAAAAAGAAAAATACATTCCATAATGAGAAGAAAAATTAATCAAAACTGATCCAGAGCTGACAGAGATGCTAAAATTAGCAGAGAAGTATATTTCACTGCATTCAATATATATAAAATGTTAGACATGAAAAATACTTTTAAAAGACTTAACTGAATTTCCAGAAATGAAAACTACAATATCTGAGATGAAAAACACAATGGTTGGAATTAATGGAAGATTAGACACCTGATAGAAAAGATTAGTAAGTATAAAGACATACCAATTAAAGATATGTAAAATGAAACAAAGAAAAATAAAGACTAAATTGTGGTGAAAAAATCAATGAGCTGTGGGACTCTTAGTGGTCCAATAAATGTGTAATGACAGAAAAAGAAAAAATGTATTTGAAGAAATAAATAGCTGAAGTTTCTCCAAATTTGATGAAATTATGCACCCTGAGACCTAAGAAAGGCAACAAATGCCAAACAGAAGAAACATGGAGAAAACTGCACCAAAGCACAGCATAATCGAATTTCTCAAAATCAATATTAGAAAGAAAATCTTAAAAATAGCAAGAGAAAAAGAAAGGCACACTGCGAACAGACAAAGACAGGATGACATCGGATTTCCAACTGCTAGGATATAATGGCAGGAAGAAGACAGCACAGTGACAGATTTGAAATACTGGTACATTAGATGTAATCACCCAGATTATAAGTTTAACTTACATACAGATGTTATACTAAACACAAAAATCTTTATACCTATTCCAAATCAGGGATTTTCATGCTCTAAAATGAAACTCGCCATTACAATTTTTTTTCAGGCTTATTTCCGTTCATCCTCAAACTTATTTTTAACATGTGAATCCCAAACACACATCAATTCTGATCCTGGAGTAAATAACATTAACACAAAAAAAGCACATGTTAATAACACTCACACCATTCAACAATAGCATATTACAAAAAGTGCGACCAAAGTGTGACCTTGGATACCAACATACGTATGACAGTTTTGATTCTTGATTGGCTCTTACCATACGTAAGGACTGAAAATAAAACAAATGCTTTGATTTTCTCAAATTTAAAAAGGGCTCTCTCAAATAACTGGGTTCAGAACATAAATTTAAAACAAAAAATACATACATGTAATCAATGATCATTTTATTTTCATAAGTGAATTCAACAATCAAAAGTTCTTTACTGAGTGCCTTCAATGGACACAATACCATGAAAAATTCTGAAAGTAAAAGAGACTTAGATACAATTCCTGCCCTCAGGAATCATACAAGTAAGGGGAAAAAAGACATACATGTATGAAACACCTCACAACCTAGTATTATTAGTATATGCCAAACTTAGTGACACTGAAAAATGAAAAGATGCTTAATAATGGCTATGATGATTAGCGGCAACTTAACAGAGTAGGTTACTGTTTTCACTAGGTCTTCAGAAGTGGTAACATTTCGAATGATGGAGAAGAAAATAAGAGAGACAGCAGTAATTAAAAGGCAAGGAAGACAAAAAGAAAGTTGGGAGTAAGCAGTGATAACCAATAGTGCAAAGGGGATGAAGAATAAAAGCATTAAAAGAATCCTGGATACCAGAGTGATTTCAATATAATGGTGGGGGAACAAAAAGAACTAAAGGAAGTTAAGAAGGTATGGATAGCAGAAATAGGCAAGAAAAATCTGGACATTTGTATCATAAAACTAATCTTTTGGAATCACAAGGAAATCTTAAACAGTTCTCATTTTAAACAAAATTTTAAAATAACCCAATGAAACTCACTAAGCAGATGATATGTGTGTATATACATGTGTGTGTATATATATATGTGCATATATATTTATACACACACACATAACTATTAAAATATCACCGTATAATAGTGCTCTGACCATGCTACTGGAATGGGAAAATGTACTTTATACCATTTAACATGGTCTAAAAGCACACTGATACATAATGAAGAGTTTATGTTGGTATTATCTACAGGCTAATAAATCCCAAAACATTCAGATCTCCAAACTTGACCTTTCCTCAAACTCCAAACTTCTAAGCGCTACACACTTTAGCAATTTAGTGCATGGGCTCTAGAGCCAAAGTCTTGAGTTTCAATCCTGACGCCACCACTTACTGGCTGGGTGACCAACCCAAGCAAAATAATTCATGTTGCATCCTCAGTTTCTGAAGATTCATGGTAGTACCAACATCATAATGTTGTTGTGAGGTTTGAGTTAATGTATGTAAAAATACTTGGTACAGTGCAGTGCCATTCACATAGAAGAGACTGAATAAGCACTCGTTATTACTACTATTATACTATATATTATTTTGGCTCCTATTAGAATATACAACTGCCCACCTTAAAAGTGAAAAGTTAAAGCATAGAAAAATCATCGTGTCCAAAATGAACCTGGACCTTTTCAAAATCTCCTCCTTTTACTTTTTTTTACTTTATTAGGTTAAATGTTTACAGTTATTCAAATCAGAAATCTGGAAACATTTCAAATTAACTTCTACTTCCCACCTCACATCTCTTATCACCAGGGTACTGGACTCAATCTCTTTCTCTTCTTCCCATTTCCATTCTTGACTGCCAAGTCAAAACATCAACAGCTCTTACCCTAGACCACTGCAGCTGCTTGCTAAAAGGATTCCCAAACCGGGTCTCCTTTTTTTTTCCTCAAAATCTTTCTCTATATTATTGAGAGAAGGATCATTTTAAAACGTATACAAGATCATGTTATCTCCTGTTTAGTATTCTTCACCATCTACAGCTGCCACCCAGAATAAAAATTCTATCTCTTCTTATATCAGGTACTACCTTGTTCTGACCTCTGCCTAGCACTCCAGTCTAAGACCATTTTCCCCTTCACTCACTCACTCATACTATGCACTGTAACTAAATGCTCCTCCCAAGGAGATTTCTCTTAGTTAGTTATATCTTCCAAAACAAATTATAAATAATTTGCCATTTTTCTTCTACATGAAGGTTGCCTCAGACTAGTGTTCAAAGAAACTCTCACATTCAAAACATCTAAAAATTGTAAAACAAAAATTTAATTTTGATGTATGACCAAGTTGTCAAGAAAGTCAAGTAAGTAATTCCATAGTTAGGAAAAGAAAGTCAGAATACAGGGCAGAAAGAATGCCACCTAATGTCCACCTAGGAAACATTTCACTATACCTGGTGACCCAGAGACTGAGTTTTCTAAGTCATCAAGATAGGAGTTGAGAGATAAAGCCTGAGGACAGAAGATTCAGAAATCCAATCAGAAACCCTGAAATAAAGCTTTAGCTAGCTTTCCATGTGCAATTACTTAAGAAATTTTAAAACACAAAAATACAAAGGTTCCTCTCAGAATAATTAGGTCAGCATCTCTGTACAAAGTAGCTGAAGCATTAGTCCAACCTTCCCCAAAAGTACAGTAGGTATGATAGTTTCCTACCTATAATTTAAAATATACTGCCACAAAAAATATTACTATTATAATATGTAATTGCCTGTCTTGACAGAGAAAAAGCATGCCAAGGAATCTCAGAACATGAGCTGGCGGGACAAGGATCTGTAACAGACACCACCCAACTACAAGCCCACGGTGGTCTGGTCTCAGGCCCCTCAACAGCATAGGGACCATATCCTGCCCTGTGCATCTATGCCGGGCAAACTGGCCAGTACAGCCTGCCGGGGTGAAAGAAACTGCAGCTCAGCCACAAGAGTAGGGTGCACACAGCCTACACAGGAAACACACTGAAGAGCCTGGTTCCAGTGACCAGGGGACACTATGCTACAGAACACCGCACAACCCTCTTATTCAGAAAGCCATTACTTTCAAGATCAGGAGACACAACTGACCTTCCTGATATATAGAAAGAAACACAGAGAGACAAAGAAATACACCCCAAAGGAAAGAAAAGCACAAAACTACAGCAAAGGAGATAATGAAACAAAAATAAGCAATATGTCTGATAAAGAATTCAAAGTAATGGCCATAAAGATACTCACTAGACTTGAAAAAAGAGTGGAGGATCTCAGTGAGACCCTCAGGAAAGAGATACAAAATACAAAAGAAACCAGTCAGAGACAAAGAATTCACTAAAATAAAAATACACTAAAGGGAATCAATAGGAGATTACAGGTTGCAGAAAAATGGATTAGCGATATGGAAGACAGGGTAATGAAAAGCAACAAAGTTGAAGAGCAAAAAATAATAAGAAGAAAAAATAAGAATAGGTTAAAGAACTCAGTGACATCATCAAGCATAATAATATTTACATTATAGGGATCCTGGAAAGAGAAGGGAGTGGGGCAAAAAAACACATCTGAAGAAATAATAGCTGGAAACTTCCTTAACCTGAAAACGGAAACAGACATCCAGATGTGGGAATCACAAAGAGCCTCAAACAAGATTAACCCAAGGAGGACCACACCAAGACACATAGTAATTAAAATGGCAAGAATTAGTGAGAGAATTTTAAAAGAGGCAAAAGAAAAGGTACATAGAAGGGAAAGCCTCTGAGCCTAATAGCTGATTCTTCAGCAGAAATTTTGCAGCCAGAAGGAAGTGGGAGGATATAGTCAAAGAGCTGAAAAGAAATAATCTGCAACTAAGAATACTCTACCCAGCAAGTTTGTCATTCAGCATAGGAGAGACAGTCTCCTAGACAGACAAAAGTTAAAGGAGTTCATCACCACTAAACCGGCTTTACATGACACATTAAAGGGCACAGGGCTCAGTCAGGTAAGCATCTGACTTCGGCTCAGGTCATGATCTTACGGTCTGTGGGTTCTAGCCCCACATCGGGCTCTGTGCTGATGGCTCAGAGCCAAGAGCTGCTTCAGATTTTGTGTCTCCTTCTCTCTCTTCCCCTTCCCTGCTCACACTCTCTCTCTCAAAAACAAACATTGAAAAATATATTTTGAATAAATAAATAAAGGGAATTCTTTTGAGTGGAAAGAAGAGTCCATAACTAGAAGAAAATTAGAAAAGAAAATAATTTCACAGGTAAATACAAACATATAACAAAGGTACTAGATTAACTTATAAACTACTTTGAAAGTGAAAACACAAAAGCAGTGAAATCAACTATATCTATGACAGTCAAAGGATTCACAAAATAGAAACAGGTAAAATATGACACCATATACATTAAAGCAAGGGGGGTTAAAATACAGTGCTTTTAGAATGAATTCAAATTTAAGCACCCATCACCTTTAAATACAGACTACTATACACATAAGACATTACATATGAACCTAAGAGCAAACACAAATCAAAAATCTGTAACAGATACACACACACACACACAAAAAGAGAAAGAAATTCCAGTGTAACAATAAAGCAAGCTATAAAATCAAGAGAGAAGAGAGAAGAAGAAACAGAGAACTCCACAAACAACTGAAATATGAGTAACAAAACAGCAATGAGTACATACCTATAACTAATTACTCAGTTGAATTATTAAGTATCTAGTAAATATAATAAGTACAGTAATGTACTAAATGCTCCACTCAAAATATTTACAGTGGCTGAATGGATAAGAAGGCAAGATTCTTCTATATGCTGTCTCCAAGAGATTCACTTCAGACCTCACAACACCGACTAAAGTCAGGGGAATGGAAAAACGTTTATTATGCAAATTAAAGCAAAAAGAAAGCTATGATAGCAACAGTTACATCAGACAAAAAAATAATTTAAAACACAATTGTAGCAAAAGACAAATAAGGACACTATATATGAGAAAGGAAAAAATCCAGTAAGAGGATAAAGCTTATAAAGCACCTAAATACATAAAACAAATAGTAAGAGACTTAAAAGGAGAAACTGGCCTAATACAATAACAGTTGGAAAATGTAACATTGCACTTAAACCAATAGATACACTCAGATAAAAAATAGTAACAAAGAAACAGTGGCACTGAATGACCCATGAGAGGAGATGGTCCTAAAAATATATATACAGACCATTCTATCCAAAAAAAAAGCATAATACACATTGTTTTTAAGTGAACATGGAACAGAACAGATCACATATTAGACCACAAAACCAGTGTCAATAAATTCAAGAATACTGAAATCACATAACACATCTTTTCTGATCACAACAGTATGAAACTAGAAATCAAAAGAAAAAAATCTAAAAAGACTGTAAATACATAGAGGCTTAGTAACATGCTACTAAGTGAATGGATAAGCCAAGAAATCAAAGAGGTAATTAAAAATACACAGACAGAAACAAAAATAAAAAGGAAATGGTCCAAATATCTAGGATGCAACTAAAAGCAGTACTAAGAGCAAACTTTATAGCAATACAGGCCCTCCTCAAGAAACAGGAAAAATCTCAAACAAACAACCTAACCATAACCTAAGGGAGCCAGAAAAAAAAACAAATAAAGCCCAAACCCAGTATAGGGAAGGAAATAATAATGATTAAACCAGAAATAAATGAAATAAAGACTAAAAAAATAAATTAAATAACAGATCAATAAAATGAGGAGTCCTCTCAAATAAACAAAACTGATAAACCTTTAGCCAGTCTCCTTAAGAAAAAGACTCAAAATCATAATGAGAAATAACAAAGACCACCACAGATAAACAAAGGATTATAAGAGAATAGTATGAAAAAGTATAATATGCCAACAAATTGGATAACTTAGGGAAAAAATGGATAAATTCATTGAAACATATATTCCTAAACTGCATCAAGAAGAAATAGAAAATTTGAGAATAATTACCGGTGATGAAACAATCAGTAATTATATCTCAACAAACATAAGTCCATGACCAGATGGCTTCATTGGTAAATTCTATCAAATATTTTTGTAAGTTATTATTCTTTTCAAACTATTCCAAAAAATAGAAAGAAAGTTTTTAATCATTCTACAAGGCCAACAACATTACCTTGATACCAAAACCAGACAAAGACACTACAATCCAGTATCTCTGATGAAGACAGATGCAAAAATCCACAACAAAATATAAGCAAAACATACAACAATACATTAAATAATCATTCATCATGATCAAGTGGGGTTCATTTCCGGGATGCAAGGGTGGCTCAATATCCATAGATCAATGTGATACATCACGTTAACAAGAGAAAGGTTGAAAATCACATGATCATGATCATCTCAATAGATGTAGAAAAAAGGATTTATCAAAATACAACATCCAATCATGATAAAAACTCTCAGTATAGTAAGTTTGGAGGGAACTACATGTCAACATTATAAAGGCCATATATAAAAACCATAGCTAACATCATACTCTGTGATGCAAAACAAAGTATTTCCCTTAAGATCAGGAAAAAAACAAGGATGTCCACACTCACTTCTTTTATTCAACATAGTACTGGTGGTTCTAAGTGCAGTGATCAGACAAGAAATGAAAGGCATCCAAATTGGAAAAGAAGTAAAACTCTTTTTGCAGATGAAAGGATACTATATAGAGAAAATCCTAAAGACTCCACCAAAAAACTACTAGAACTGATAAATTTAGTAAAGTCACGGGACACAAAATTAATATACAGAAATGTGTTGCATTTCTATACCCTAATAATAAAGAAGCAGGAAGAGAAATTAAGAAAACAATCCCACTTACACTTACACCAAAAAGATTAAATTACTAGGAATAAATTTACCCAAGAAGGTGAAAGATGTGTACTCTGAAAATTATAAAACACTAGTGAAAAAAACAGAAGATGACAAAAACAAATGAAAAGATGCTCACAGATTGGAAGAATATCATCAAAATGTCCACACTGCCCAAAGCAATCTACAAATTCAACACAATCCCAAACAAAATACCAACTAGAACCAATAATCCTAAAATTTATATGGAACCACAAAAGACCCCAAATAGCCAAAGCGATCTTGAGAAAAAAGAACAAGGCTGGAGATAACACAATCCCACATTTCAAGATATACTACAAATCTATGACAATCAAAAAACAGAATGAAATGGCACAAAAATAAGACATAGATTAACGAAACAGAAGACAGAGCCCACAAATAAACCCACACATACATGGCCAATTAATATACAACAAAGGAGACAAGAATATACAACTGGGAAAAGACATTCTCTTCAACAAAGGGTCCTGGGAAAACTGAACAGCTATATCCAATAGAACGAAACCCGACCACTTTCTTACACCATACACAAAAATAAACACAAAATGGACTTAAGGACTAAATGTTAGAACTGAAACCATAAAAATCCTACAAGAAAACACAAGCAGTAATCTCCCTGACATACACCATAGAAGCATTTTTCTAGATAGGCCTCCTAAGGCAAGGAAAACAAAAGCAAGAATAAACTACCCAAACTACACCAACATAAAAAAGCGTTGGCACAGCAAAAGAAGCCATCAAAAGAACAAAAAGAGCAACCTACTAAATGGGAGAAGATATCTGCAAGTGACATTCTGATAGAGTTAATTCCAAAATATATAACTAATAATCAACTCTACTCAAAAATTTAAAACCCTACTTTGAGATGCATCTTCCTTTTGGCATGTGTCTGGGCAGCAGAGTGAAATAAGATGCATGTACGTCTAATAAAGGCTACTCAAAAACCATGGGGGCATCATTTAAGGATGAATGGCAGGTCCTTTTCTTTTTAATATAAAAGACAAATAGTAAAAACCAAATGTTATAACAATACATTAAATGGGAAAAGTACGTTTCTAACAAGCTTATACAGGTTGTTTTTTTTTTTTAAATAAACTCAGTGTCAGGACAAACATAAAGCAGTGTAAGGAACAAGTCCATAAACAACTTTATTAGCTTCAGTTTGTACCATGTTTACCAGTAAACCATTACATAAGTAATAAAATCTGAACATACAGTTTATCATACAAATACTATTAAAAAATTGTTTCAGCCCACGATGGAAAACAGTTGCTACATCAGAAAAAATGACTCCAAGAGTCAGGAAATACTTGATAGTAATAAAAGCAATGTTTTTCAAAGCATAATCCCACCAACAGCAGTAGTTCTCAAACTTCAGGATGCTTCATAATTAGTAGAAAGGCTTATTTTTTCAAATTAAGAGTTTTAAAGTCAAAAGATCACTATGGCCCAAGAATTTTCCTTCTAACAAGCTCCTGGTAATGCTGAAGCTGCTAGTCGAAAGACGACCCTCGGAACCACTACATTTAATTGATGTTGGTTATCAAGGAAATATCTACTGACTCTGCTCCCCAGCTACCCTTCCGAGTCACACCTGGCGCCACAGTGAGAGATGTGTTTGGCCCTGAACAAGCTATAATACTTGCTACAGAGATGGCCTGCCTCCTACTTCATGGAAAAAAGTGAAGCCATGTTACATAAACCTCTTCAATTTCTCATCCCTAAGTTATTTACATCCACGCTAATTACTCTAGACCTCCTGATTCAGAGGTGTGCGTCCCACAGGAGTAGGAGGTAGCTTCTTTATTAGTGTTCCAGAGAGCCAATCGTTCTAGGACCCTGATTTCATTTAGCCTTCTCCTAAGCCACCTTCGGATCTTCATGCTATGTGACTGGCTTCTGCTGATGTTCTTCCTACTGACACCTCTAGCCTCTCCCATAGGAAACAAAACACTTGTCATTTGAACTCCTATTTATTTCAAGTTAACTGTTTTCTTCCCCCACCCTCCGCTCTTTAAAAAGTCATCTGTCCAATTGTTTCTACCTTGAGTGTTCTTCTTAACCCACAACATCCCATCTTCTGCACTTAAAATGCTCTTGACAAACTAAAAATGATCTAGCAAATCTGGTGGATACTTTTCTGGCTTCACTTTATTGAACACAGTATTTGGCACCATTAGTCACTCCCTCCTTAACACGTCTTTCCTAGTTTCTGACACATCGCCCTCCCCTAGTTTCCTCATTCCACCCTAATTTTTACAGACTTTTTTCCCCTCCCAGAATTCTGTTTTTCTCCCGGCCATCTGTTCTCCTCATCCTGTATGAATTCCCTGGGTGATCTCATCTATACCCATGGCTCCATCCGCTTACACATTTATAACACCAATTATGGATTCCAACTCTATACCTCTCCTGAACCTTAAATGAACTTTCTAAGAACTTCAAAACCCATGTGTCTAAAGTTGAATTCATGTGTACCCAAATATAGATCCCACACTTACATTACTAATGCCAGGGAATAATCAGCTGCCTATGCCAGAAACATAAAACCCATTCTACAGTCCCCATTCTCCTCTATCCCTCGTCCCTAACACCCAGTCCACCTCCTAAAACATTTGGTTCCATCCCATTGCTCTCCCTTCCTTTCACCATAGTACCAGTAGCCTTTCATTCTCTCTCTCAAACTAGTACTTTCATAGTTTTGACTGGCCTTCACTCTACAAATGTCGTATTTAAAGAATACCTCCAACCCAAAATCTCTTCTATACTATTGAGTTATCCTTCTAAATGTAGATATATGTAATGTCTCACACATGTGTGTATTATCCTTCAACATATTCACATCCCCTGCAACATAAATTTCAAACACTCTACAGTGTTTCACACCTTTCAAAACTTGGCGTCCATTTATGCCTATCCATCCTCACCTTACAGTAATCCCAACAGGACTCTGCAAATGCAAACAGCCTCACTATTTGAGATTCCCTGAACTCCTACTTTCAGACTGTTGCACCTTTGTGAATGCTGTTCTCACCAGCTGAGATTCTCCATTCCTCTCCCACCACCACCACCACCCACCCAGTCCAGATTCAAACAAATGCCTTTATTAACATGTCAAACTCCTCATTAGTCAAAACTAAATTCAGTCAATTACCTAGCTCTGAAGCCTCCCCAGTTCTTACCATGTAGAGCCATGGGCTTATTCTTATCAGATCATCAAGTGAATCTACCTAGCACTTATCATATTGCTGCTCTTAGTATTTATATTGGTCTCTCTCCAATCTCTGAAAAAGATATACTTTCTTCACCTTTAGATTTCCCTAAACCCACCAATCCTTTCAATAGTGCTAGTATACATTTAATGAACAAGCATTAACTTAATCAAAACACATAAAAGACAAAGCATCTGTGTGGCTCAATCAGTTAAGCATTCAACTCTTGATTTTGGCTCAGGTCATGATCTTGTAGTTCATGGGATCGAGCCACATGTTGAGTTTTATGCTGACTGTGTGGACCTGCTTGGATTCTCTCTCTCCCTCTCTGCCCCTCACACATACTCACACATACTCTCTCTCAAAAATAAACAAACTTTTTAAAAAACCCTAAAAGAATTATAAGACAATTGATACATGTAAGTGAATGTTTTCCCACTTTTACAATACAAAAAGACAAAAACAAAACTCTTATCCTCCTTCATTAGTTTGTCTTTAATTTAAATCTCTGATTAACAATTTTGCAACTACTCACTGTCAAATCAAAACCTTTGTCCTCTATCTACTCAAATTAATGATAATATGTTTATGAGGTTCACAACTGAGAATATGCTAAAGAAAATTAAATGTTTAACATCAACTAAGCATCTATTTTTAATTCCCACAGAAATGTTATGGTGTAGCAATGCATTTGATCACACTTCCTGAAAGCAGCTGTTTTTAAGAGCATTTTCTTGCAAACTCCCACCCCCTGAACAGAAAGGGTGATCTACTTACACCACTTGTCATGAGATTTGATTCAGAACATCTGCTTACTAAGGAGATCTACCCCTTTCTTCTTCCCAGACCTAATTTTTTTCTTCCTAAAAATGTATCCTAATCATTTAGGTCTCTTCTCAAATGAGCCGTATTTTTGGTTTAGACTATATGAAAGGCTCATGCCTCTTATACCTTTTTAAGAGTTGTCCAAAAGACAACCAAAAAAGAAATCCCTTTAAAAAAAAAAATAGTTCATTACACTTCCCTTCACAAAAGAATTTAACTGGCATTGGAGTGTGATACTTTAACTAAACCTCCCATACAATACGGCATGTACAGTACCCTGACAACTGATCACGAAAACACAAAGAGAGTACAAGCTGGGGAGAAAGGCAGAGGGAGAGAGAATCGCAAGCAGTTACACCCTCAGCATGGAGCCTGACACCAGGCTCAATCCCACGACCTTGGGGGCTCATGACCTGAGCCGAAACCGAGAGTTGGACTCTCAACCAACTGAGCCACCCAGGCATCCCTGAAGGTCAATGCTTCTAATAAAAATTAGCTGCTATCTTAGCAGGGAGAAGATTTCATTTCAAAACAGTGATAAGACATTAAAATTCCTTCTTATGTTAAGAGTATACATTTTCCCATGTAATATCCAGCCACTAAACCTAATCTTGCCCTCTGGGGCTACAAAGAGTAAGGCTTAACCACAAAAGATACACTTCTTAATATTTGAAGGGAATAATAATGAGCACTTCTTTTTTCTAAGTTAAACTTGCCAAATTATTTTCAATATTCACCCATGTAACGTGGTTTTCACTCTTTACCATCTCTGTCAATCTTCTCTGCATTGGCTAGGGCTTTCAAATCTAAAGAGAGTTTTAGTTGCTCACCATTTTATTAAAAATTGACTATAGGGGCGCCTGGGGGGGTGGCTCAGCCAGTGAAGCGCCCGGACTTCAGCTCAGGTCATGATCTCACAGCTCTTGAAACAGGCTCTCTGCTGTCAATGCAGAGCCTGCTTCGATCCTCTGTCTCCCTCACTCTACTCTTCCTCCAGTCTATCTCTCAAAAAGAAATAAACATTAAAAAAAAATTTTAAATGACTATAAATGCTTAAACGAAAAACAAAACAACGTAGAACTGATAATGGTACCAACTCTTATGATTAAATATTAAATGTTTAATGGATTGCAATTAGATTATCAGCACACCCCATTTATATTTGTAAAGTGCTTAAAAATGTCTGTCACATAGCAGTCTACTTAAGTGTTTGACAAATAAAAGGAACAGATACTCTGTTCATGATCTTCATGGTGAGAAAGAACATTATCTGAAATGTGTGTGTATAATCACATGGAAGAATAGCTACCCTACTCACTACTAGATTTTTGTTTTTAACTCCAATAGAGTTAACATACAGTGTTACATTAGTTTCAGGTGTACAATATAGTGATTCAACAATTTATACATTACTCAGGGCTCACTTTGCTACTGGATTTTTAACAACATTTTCACTTTCTTAAATGTCAAACTACTAAACAATCCAGCTTAAAAGTCTGCCAAAAACCACAGGGCACTATACCTAATATTCAGTGATAACCCAAATTAGGATCACAAGATCAATACAATCAAGAGACGCTATAGAGAAATTCTAAAGTATCTGCAAAAAATAAATTTCCTCTTTAACTTACTAGCTGTGGAAGGAATATAAGGGAAACCATGTCAGCAATGGCTCCTCCTCCTACCAGAAATGTTCACTATTGACCTCTTCGACTGGCATTACCTAATGCTTCCTGGCAGTGTCAGAAGATACATTTTAGAGATGTAAGGAAACACAGTGTAGGTTGTAACTTAATGCAACAACACTGTCAGATTTTGTTTCATTCACAAGAGTTTCCAACTGGTGTTCAGAATCCACTTTTGGGGAGAGGGATAATTTTCAAAATTATTTTATTATAATAAGAATACTACTATTCTTGTTGCCTACAGGTACAACGTTGTACAACAGATCCCTAGAATCTACTTATGCTGCTTAACCGCCCATTAGTACTCCCCATCTTCCCCTCCCCAAGCAGCTGGCAATGACCACTTTACTCTTGGATTCTATGGAATGTGACTATTTTAGATGCCTCATTGTAAGTGGAATACTTGTCTTTCGGTGACTGGTATTTAATTTAGTGTAACATCCTCAAGGTTGATCCATGATGTCACATAGTCCCTCTTTTTCAAGGCTGAATGAATGTATATACCATATTTTCTTTATCCATTCTTCAATGGGTGTTTACATTTTTTCTACATCTTAGCTATTGTGAACAGTGCTCTAATGAACATGGGGATGCAGATACTTCAAGATTCTTATTTCAGTTCTTTTGGGTAAATACCCAGCAGTTGAATTGCTGGGCCATATAGTAGTTATATTCTTAATTTTTTGAGGAACTTCCAGATAGCTTCTATAGTAGCTACCCCATTTTGCTTTCTCATCAATACTGTGCATTTCTATACACTAACAATAAATCGTCTAAAAAGAAAATTAGAAAAACAGTTATCATTTACAATAACACCAAAAAGAGCAAAATACTTAGGAATAAACTAAGGAATTGAAAGACTTCTACACTGAAAACTACCAAACACCAATGAATGAAATTGAAGATGGCACACACACACACAAAATGGAAAGATATCTTGTTTTCATGGATTGGAAGACTTAACACTGTTAAAATGTCCACACTTACCCAAAGTGATCTACAGATTCAAAGCAACCTCTACCAAAATTCCAATGGGGGCACCTGGTGGCTCAGTCAGTTGAGCACGAACTTTGGCACAGGTCATGATCTCATAGTTCGTGAGTTCGAACCCCACACTGGACTTGCTGCTGTCAGAGCAAAGCCCACTTCCTCTTTACCCCTTTGTCTCTGCCCCTCCCCTGCTCATGCTCTCTCTCAAAACATTAACAATTTTTTTAATTAAAAAAATTCCAATGGCATTTTTAAATGGAAATAGAAAAAACAATCCTATAACTCATACAAAACAACAGAAGACCACAGATAGCCAACTCAAGCCCGAGAAAGCAGCATAATCTTGATTGTCTTTCAAATATTATTACATTTAATTTCATAAACAGGTAAACACCTTAGTTTTAACATGTCAACTGTAAATGCCATACACTCAAAAAATAAGCATTTGTTGTTGTTGCTTTTAGATTCCGCACGAGTGGAATCATAAGGTATTTAGCCTTCTCAGTCTTGACTTATGTCACTTAGCACACAAAGAACAAACTGATAGTCGCCAGAGAGAAGTAGGGCTTGGAGATGCGCAAAATGGGTCAAGTGCAGTGGGAGACACGGGCTTCCAGCTTCGGAATGAGTAAGTCAAGGGAGTCAAAAGCCCAGCACGACGAATACTGTCGATGGTACTATAATAGCTTATGACAGCATTATATGGTGACAGATGGTAGCTACACTTGTAATGAGCACTACATAACGTATAAACTTGTTGAATCATTATATTGTACACCTTAATATAACATTGGGTCAATTATACTCAAAAAAAATTTTAAATATGCAAAAAAGGAACAAATTTATGAGAATACAGATTATTACTATCCCATTAAAAGTATACTGATATGCCATTTATTAGAAATAGTTAAAATAATTTTAACAGGTACTACCAACTGTACTTGGGCTTTTTTAGTGGGGCAGTACAGCTACCATACATAGATACATATGTTCTTAACAGAAGAAAGGCCTTCCATATCTAGGAGAAACCTCACCTTGGAGCTAAAGATACACAGGGAATAGTGAGAGAAGACAGCAGATCAACCCTGGTGTTCAGTGGAGACAGATTTCACAGCTCTCTGAACCACATGCTATCCTGTCTGGTTTCAGTCTACACCACCCTATCACAAAGTTGAATTTCAATACTATGTTAATAATAGCTTAGAAGCTACCATAATTACAGAATGAATAGAACCTAAAAGCAGGAGAAAAACGGGAAAACAAGGTGAGATTCCTCACAAACTAGTTTACGGCATTAAGTCATTTAGACTCACACGCATTAATTTCATCACCACTCAGATACATACAGTATCTGTTAGCTGCTTTCTAGAATCAGGATTTCTGGAACGGCTGTTCCAGGAGCTTGGCAGACCCTCTACCTTGGCAAAACAGAATAAAACTGGCGAAAATTATCAAAAGCAATCATTAAAACATAAGATCAGGACTCTAACTCTGGAAACTGACCTAAGGACATGTAAAGAATTTAGAAGCATTTATCAAGATAAGCTACAGAACCTTGGTGAGAACAGCAGCGTATGGCATTTGAGCCAGATCTGCTCCCACTCTCCATCCCAGCTACGTGCTGCAGAAGTCCTATTCCGGGCAAGGAGTCTGAGAAGGAAGAGGCGGCGGCTCTCTTTCCTTGCCAACCCCTGTCTGTACACCATCAGGTGGAGGCTCCACACTAGGAAGGGGCACGCTGAAAAGACCAGGACGGGAACCTCCTCTTCACCCCTGCTCAGAGAGCAGAGCTACTTCTCAGGGAGAAGAAACGAGTCTCATCTCCCTGATCCCCAGTTCCAAGACAATAAAACAAGAGGCTCTGTCAGGGAATTCAGACATGAGAACTGGCGGTTCCACAGCACTGCCTGGGATCTTATGTTAAACCAGAGAGCTTATCCTGGCAAACAATTAGAGAAAACCTGAGAGACCAGAAGTAGCAAGAAAAACAGCACACGAATCATAAATTTAACAAAGGGATTCAAGGAAAGACATTGCCAAAAAACGGCCCTACTAAGATCACGCTCACACCCAGTGGTCTAGAAAGCTCAAGTACACACTATACACTTAAGAAGAGCCAGGAAAAATTCCTGCCAGCTGCTAATCCCTGCTTAAATACCAGGCAAACAAAAACTCCCTGACTTTAGAAACCTTGCCTCAAACCACACAGAGATGCACTGCAGAGGGAAGAGGGCTTCCTGGGTCTGGGCTCTTAATCACAACAGCTAACCAATCTTCGGCAGTTCCTAGCAGGCCACGTTAAAAACAGAAACAAGGAGGCAAAAAACTGAGCATTAAAGTCTGAGGTTAAACACTACAGGGAAAATAAGACTCCACAGAATTACTCCAGGCAAGCCACTGAACAATAAGTTGGGGGAAGGGCAGTAGTCGGAATCCAGAGTTGCTAAAATATACTTAAGATATCCACTTTTCAACAACAAAAAGTACAGAAACAACAAAAAGACATGCAGAGAAATACAACAGTATGAACTGTGCACCGAAAAAAGACAGAAAAATTGCCTGAGTGGGTCCAGATACTGAACCTAAAGACTTCAAAGCAACTATTTAATATGTTCAAACAACTAAAATAACATGTTGGAAAAATTAGAGGATGACAATAATTCATCAAATAAAGACTAAAAATAAAGAGACAAACTACAAAGCATGATGAAATGAAAAACAGAGTTCAAAACACGTTTTCTACCTCAAAAAAATCTAAGCCGGATTAAACTGTTCCGATATGATGAACATCAAAAAGTTATTCTGATTATTAACTCTAGGATACACTGTGTAAAATAGAAAATGTACACTTTAAAAATATCTAAACCAAATATACTACTTATGTTGTCCTTAAGAAATAACATCACTGAGGGTACTAGTATTGAGCAACCCTAGATTATTCCTATCACCACAGGATAAATATTATGAACATCCCATTTCAGTCCCTAATGTATTCCAATTGTCATGTCAATTATACAGTCACCTATAACCTATATGCGTCTTTCAAGTTACAGTATCTTTTACACACACACACGTTTAGTCACTTATTCAGAGAGGGACAGAGACAGCACAAGTGGGGAAGGAGCATCAAGAGGGAGACAGAATCCCAAGCACCTCCATACAGCAAGCACAGAGCCTGATGGAGGCTCGAACTCCCGAAACCACGAGACCACATCCTGAGCGGAAACCAAGAGTCGGACACTTGACAGACGGGGCCACCCAGGCTCCCCTATTTACAGTATTGTTACCTTTTGCTCTCTTTCATCTTTCACTATTCAATCGCCATCTAAAATGTTAACTTGAATTTTGGGAAACTTAGTAAGAAATTGTGTATCATCAAAGTAGATCAAAGTAGTCAAATGCCCTTCGTTATAGCATGAATGTATCCTCAACTCATTTGGAAACACAAGTAACAATAAAGAAAAGTACTGGAATAGTAATAAACAACATTTTATAAAAACTGGTTCAAGTTTCATTTTTCTAGAGAAATAACATATTTAGCTCCATTTTCACATCCAATAGAAAAAGCAACAGAATCCTACCTGCCGAGCAAAAGGAAGCTGGTCCATCAACTAATGAACTTAGACTTTAGTCTCTCACAGTTAAGAAAGCAGGATTTGTTGCTTTAACAGAAAACTTTTACTTAGAAAAATGAAAATGGGAACACTTGTGCTACGTAGGTTCAAAGAAAGAAAGAACCAAGGTAAAATAATACCTTTTTTAAATTCCAATAGGAAAAAAATAAAAAGCTAAAATCAGTCTCAAAATCTGAAATTGGTAATCTTATTCAATTGCTACTATACCCACCTGTAATTAACACATATTTTAATATATAAGTCACAAATTTCTCACTAACTTTTCTAACTCTTTTCTAAATTTAAATTTGTTGTACTCTTGGTATAAAGTGCTCTTAGTAAGTCCATAACACAGGTATGTAAGTGGTGAGCGCCTCAACTCTACTCCTGAAGCCATACTACACAGTGTTAACTGACTAGAATTTAAATAAAACTTTGAAAAGACTAAAACACATATCGTTTCCACCAAAAATAAGAATTATGTATTTTTCAAGTAAGTATATCACAAAACTATTTTTGAAATAAAATATCTTCTTATCAAGATATGTCCACACATTAGATACTTAATTAGTTGCCATGAAAAGATTCTACTGCAGTGGAAAACCAGTGCTGACTAATCAATGCAAAATCAAATCAAACTTTTCCAATTCAGTTTTTTTATATTACACTGGCTACTTCACAAGGAAGTTTTAGTCCTTTTTAAAACAGTGTTAAGAATCAAATACATGGAGTGCATGGGTGACTCAGTCGGCAAAGCATCCGACTTTGATTTTGGCTCAGGTCATGTTCTCAGAGTTTGTGAGATGGAGCCCTGAGTCTGATGTGGAGCCTGCTTAGGATTCTGTCTCTGCCCTTACCCCATGGCACAGACACCCACTCTCTATATCTCAAAATAAATAAACTTACCAAAAAAAATCAAAAATAAAAAATAAACTTTACAAAACTCCTGTTATTTCCTAACATAGAGTGTATGGTTCTATACAAAATATGTATATGTATACACACAAAAACTATTCAACTATGTCATGCATTTCAAATGACAATGTATATATTTTTAAAACTTTTTTTTAATGTTTTATTTATTTTTGATACAGAGAGAGACAGAACATGAGAGAGGGAGGGGCAGAGAGAGAAGGAGACACAGAATCTGAAGCAGGCTCCAGGCTCTGAGCTGGCTGTCAGCACAGAGCCTGACGCGGGGCTCGAACCCACGAACGTGAGATCTGACCTGAGCCGAAGCCGGAGGCTTAAGCGACTGAGCCACCCAGGTGCCCCAACAATGTATATATTTTTAAAAAGCCACTTACTGCTTTTAATGTATAAGCTTACAGTAAGTACAGAACTTTTCTAAACAATAAATCCAAGAAAAATATAAATAAAAATTAAGTATTACGTAGAAATAAAAAAATTCCAAAAGTTAAACTACCTTTTCTCCTTCAAGATAACTTTAAAATATATAAGGCTAACCTAAGATCCCTTGTGGGTTCAGTTCCAGACCACCACAATAAAGCCACCATCACCATAAAGCAAGTCAAATCAATGTTTTGGTTTCCCAGTGCATATAAAAGTTATGTTTACACTACACTGTAGTCTATTAAGCATGTAATAGCATGATGTATAAAAAATATTATACATGCCTTAATTTAAAACACTTTATCACTAAAAATGCTAACCATAATCTGAGCTTTCAGTGAATTATAATCGCTGATCACAGATCTCTGTAACAAACATAATGAAAATGAAAAAGGTTGAAATATTCAAGAATTACTGAAATGGAACCAAGGCAAGTGAGTAAACGCTATTAAGAAATAAAATGGTACCTGGATGCAGAGTTGCCATAAAAAAAAAAAAAGCAGTGTCTGAAGCGCAATTAAAGAAGGCATAAACCACGTACTCTCTGGTAGCACTGGGGTAAGTCTGCTGCACAGCAGGAGACATTCCTGCATTGGGAAGTATGAGGCTAGGCATTCTTAATAGGCCCTAATTGGCTGATTCCTCTAACATTTTCCAAGTGAATCACACCTAGATAAAAATCCATTTAGACACAAAGTGGAACATCTTGTTTAAAATAATGTTTGCACAATCTATCTTTCTAAGGCGGTTGCAATGGACTGAATACTTGTGCCCCGCCCCCAAATTCACATGTTGAAATCCTACCTCCCAACGTGATAGCATTAGGAAGAAGGACCTTGGGGAGGTAATTAGGTAATGACGCTGGAGCACTAATGAACTGGATTAATGCCTAATAAAAGGGACCCCAGAGAGCTCTCCTGCCCTCTTTCCACCACGTAAGGCTAAAGTAAGTCAGACGTCTGCAACCCACTAGAGGACTCTCATCAGAATCCAACAATATTGGAACCCTAGTGGAACTTCCAGCCTCCAGAACAGTGAAAAATAAATTTCTGTTGTTTATAGACCTCCCAATCTATTGTATTCTGTCACAGTTGTCTGAACTAAGACAGCGTATAAACCTTCCTAAATTCTGAGGAAGAATGAAATGGTGCTGGTCTCATAGGGAAACACCTCTTAAAAAAAAAAAAACTAAAAAGTGACTATGAAGTAGGTAAACAATTTCAATGCCATTGAGACTCCTTTAACAGAATAATGCTGAATTTCCCTTGCTAAATGCATCTAACCCAGATAATGGATTTGTAAAAGTTACCTTAAGATGGCGACCCCCACCCCTCACCAGCAGACCTGGAATGTCCCACCAGTTTGAAAACAGCCAATCATGAAGCCCCAGCTTCCCATCACCGACAGAGGAGGCAACCTATCCCATCCCGCCACGTCCCTACAGTGCCCGTATTTGATGGTCTGCCCTCCCAGGACCGGACCGGAAGTCTTTCACCCATAAAATACCTCGCCCCTCCCGTACCAGGCGCGACTTCCCTGAGTCCCCACTCCCAAAGTCGCGGAACCTCACCCAGGAATCCGAGATCCCAATAAAGGCTTCCTTGGCTCCATAACTTGGTCTCTTTCTTTCCTCTCATCTCTGCCTCCATCTATTAAATCTTACAGGATTCAGGAGAAGGAAGAGGAGGAGGGGGGTAAAAGAGGAGGAGGGAGATGAAGAAGAAGAGAAAGAGAGAAAGAATAAAGAAAAAAAGAAGAAAGAAAAGACTGGAAAAACTTCCATGAAAAAATATCACCCAAAATGGCAATGGAAATCGCTAAAATTACCCAAGGAAAGGATTGGTCCATCATTCTCCCTTCTGTTTTCTCCTTATATTTGGAATTACCAGGGAGGGTCCAAGATGCCATGTAGTTGAGAGACGAATCTCCAATATCTGCATGCCCTAGGATAGCTTTTCTTCCAAAATACTTTTCAGTAACGTTTGCAAAACAAGCCTCAGAAGCTAGAGACAGGTTTCCTTCTGGGTCAGAGGACACATTTGTTTCCTAATCAGTATAGTCAAGATATACCGTCCGCAGGGCAAGGACTGAACAGGTTAGCTAGCACTCCTTTAACAGTTTCCTGAACTCAGGGCTCCTCAACCGTGACACAGCCTCACTGACTACACAGCATCTACCAGGGCCAGGGCCCACCTCTGTGGCACTCACAGGGTGGAGACAGGAGGAGCCCATTAGAACCTGAAGGTCACAATACTTTCTGTGTCCAGAGCAATGAAACTGCTTAAATCCATTTGGGCTCCCTGTGTCCCTACCAGCACATCCTATGGAAGTATGGCAAGCCCGCCTTGCAGGTACCACCATACTGATGTTCATGAACTGTGTAACGGCTTGAGCCACACAAGGCGGAAGCTAGTAAGAACTCTGAGGAAAGATTCTATTGGAAGGCATTATAGCTCTTACTATCTTGTTCCACAAACAGAATAATCCTAGGCCCTCTTAGGGTGATTTGATAGGATACCAAGAAACATGGCATACCATTCTGAAGCAACAGTATATTCAACAGCTGAGAGTACAAAAAATTGACAATTACATTTAAGAAAAAAATCCTAACAGATGACGTAATAGAAGGAAAAACTGCAGAATGTCATAAGGTGTAATACCACATAGACATTCTGAACAATCAGGCAGCATCTTGCTACACCTGCTGAGTCCCCTAGGCATGCGTTCACTCTTCCGCCCTCGAGATGAGAAACATGGGGGACAAGTAATTAGTTACAATGTACAACTCAGAGGTCAACTGTGTATTTGAATACTGGCACAATTGTTAGCAGCATGATTTGGAGCAAATTAGTTCAATTAACTGAACCTCATCTATAAAATAAAATTTCATTAAGTTGTGCTTAAATGAAATAACACATATAAAACACTCAGAGCATGGCACATAGCAGGTATTTAATAAATGCTAGTTACTCTTATTTATTATAAACCACAGTGAAACATACCAATGAAATGTAAGTATTAGTGGCTGTTTTAATTAAATCTAAGCAATTACATGTTTACTTTTTTATTTTTTAACGTTTGTTTATTTTTCAGAAAGAGAGAGACAGAGTACAAGCAAGGGAGGGGCAGAGAGACAGACCCAGAATCTGCAGCAAGCTCCAGGCTCTGACCTGTCAGCACAGAGCCCAATGTTAGGTTTGAACCCACAAACCATGAGATCATGACCTGACCAGAAGTCTGATGCTTAACTGCGCAACCCAGGCATTCCAACAATTACATATATTTTAAATAATTTCCAAGTGTCTTTTTCCAAGCACAAAACTAGTGATTGCTACTCAAGAAAATGTTGTTTTCCTTACATTAACAGAGGAAGAGGGAAAACAGAAGTCTTTATTTGCGTTTATGTACTTTCATAAGCTATATATACTTCTGCCATAACTCAATGAATACAATCTTTTAACCAATTTCCAGTAAGCATCTTGAGAAACAGTTATTTTCAGTAGAGGTGTTTCATCACTCATTATGTGTGTCTGTGTATCAAATAGTGTTTAAACACTCCAAAATAAAAACATGCAACAGTGTTTTATAAAATAAATGAAATAAATGGCAGTTAAGATATATGACATGCAATTTCAGTTTCACTACACAGAAAAGGTTACAAAGAACTTACAGTGTTATGAACAAGTTAAAAGAATAGGTAACAATAACGTGATTACCATTTTTATATCTATGAGCTCTTTTGAAAAAAACTTATCCATCAATGTTTTGTATATATAAACCCAAATCCACTATTAATACATATATGTATGCAAAAAGCTTCTATTTTAAATGAAAATGAGTTGCTTAACTGATGAAAAGACAAATGGTGTGAATAATTTTAAAGGCAGAGTTTAAGAATTAGAGAAATATTATATGCTGGGAGTTTTCTGATTATGGATTCAATTTCATTGTTAGTAACTGGTCTGTTCGAATTTTATATTTCTTCCTGATTCACTTTCGGAAGGTCATATAAGCATTTATCCATTTCTTCCAGACTGCCCAATTTTCGGCATAGAATTTATCATAACATTCTTTCATAAACCTTTGTATGTCTGTGGTGTCAGTTGTTATTTGATTTTATTGGTTAGAGTCCCCTCTCTTTTTTTACTGATGAATTTGTATAAAGGAATATCAATCTGGCTGATCTTTTCAAAGAACCAGCTCCTGGTTTCACAGATATTTTCTACTGCTTTTTAGACTATTCCATTTATTTCACTCTAATCTTTATTATTTCCTTTCTTCTACTGCCTATGGGCTTTGTTTGTTCTTTTTGTAGCACCTTAGGTTATGAGGTAAGGATGCTGAAAGTTTCTGGGGGTTTTTTTGAGGTAGGCTGATGTTACTGTAAAATAATTCCCCTTAGAACAGCTTCTGCTGCATCCCAAAAATTTTAAACTGTTATGATTTCATTTTCATTTGCCTCCATGTATGTTTGATTTCCTCTTTGATTTCTTGGTTGACCCATTCATTGTCTAATCGCATGTTATTAAAACTTGAAGTATTTGTGTTCTTTCCAGATTCTTTCTTGTGCTTGATTTCTAGTTTCATAGCACTGTAGTCAAAAGACTTGCATGATGGGATTTCAATGTTTTTTTCAATTCACTGAATTGTGGCCTAGCAAGTGATCTATTCTGGAGGATGTTCCATATGCAAGTGGAAAGAATCTGTCTTCTTTTTTCAGGATGGAATGCTCTGAATATATCTGTTAGGGCAAATGAACCTAAGAAACCATTCAAAGCCACTATTTCCTTATTGATTTTCTCTCTGAAAGATCTATCCATTGATGTAAATGGGGTGTTAAGGTGTAAAATGTACTGTACAATTGAATCAATAATCAAAAAAAAAATCCCAACAAACTAATATCCAGGACCAGGCTTCATAGATAAATTTTATGAAACATTTAAAGAGTTAATACCTATTCTTCTCAAATTATTTCAAAATAGAAGACAAACTTCCAAATTCATTCTATGATGCCAACACTACCCTGATACCAAAACCATACAGACACTACAAAGAACACGACAGTTCAATATCTCTGATTAAGATAGATGTAAACATTTTCAACAAAATATTAGCTAACCAAATCCAGTAACACTTTAAGATAATCATTTACCACAATCAAGTGAGATTCATTCCACAGATGTAAGAGTGCTTCAATATTCCCAAATCAATGTGATACATCATATTAACAAGAAAAAAGGTGAAAAACACATGGTCACCTCAATAGAAGCAGGAAAAAAACATTTGACAAAATATAATATTTACTGATAATAAAAACACTCAACAAACTAGGTTTAGAGGGAACTACATCTCAACATAATAAAGACTATAAATGAAAAATCCATTATACTTTACTCAGCAACCATACTCAATGGTAAAAAACAGAAGTTTCCTTATAAGATCAGGAAAATGACAAGAATGTCTACTCTCACCATTTCTATTCAACATGGTATCTGTGGTCCTAGCTGCAACAATCAAACAAGAGAGAGAAATAAAAGCATCCAAATTAGAAACGAAGAAAACTGTCCCTTTTTGCAAATCTGTCAGGATGCTATAAATAAAAAACCCTAAAGATTCCACCAAAACACTACTAAAACTGACACATGAATTCAGAAATCACACAAGATACAAAATTAACATACAGAAATCCACTGCATTTCTTTACATTAATATGGAAAGAGCAGGAGAAGTAATTATGAAAACAATCCCACTTAAAATTGAACCAAAAAGAATAAAGTACCTAGGAAATAAACTTAATCAAGAACATGGAAGACTTCTAATTCAAAACTATAAAACAATAATGAGAGAAATTAGAAATGACACAAATAGAAAGATATTCCATGCTTATAGTTTGGAAGAACCGATATTATTAAAATGTTCATACTACCCAAAGCAATCTACAGACTGAATCCAATCCTTGCCCACATTTTAAACAGAACTAGAATAAATAATCCCAAAATCTGTATGGAATCACAAAAGATTCCAAGTAGCCAGAGCTATCTTGAAAAAGAACAACAAAGCTGGAGGTATTACAATCTTATTTTTCAAGACATACTACTAAGTTACAGTAATCAAAACAAAAACAGACACAAAGATCAATGGAACAAACCAGAAAGCCCACAAATAAACCAGTCTTACATGATCAAAGTATGACAAAGGAAGCAAAAATATAAAATGGGGCTAAGGTAGTCTCTTCAACAAATAGTGCAGGGAAAATTGGACACTTAGATACAAAAGAATGAAACTGGACTTTTTTAAATGTTTATTTCTGAGAAAGCACATAAGCACAAACAGGGGAGGGACAGAAAGGGAGAGAGAGAGAATCCCAAGCAAGCGCTATCCTGTCAGCACAGAATCCGACAAGGGGCTCGAATTCACCAACCATGAGATCTGGGCCAAAATCAAGAGTCAGACATGTAACTGACTGAGCCACCCAGACACCCCAAAACTGGACCACTTTCTTACCCCACACACAAAAATAAACTCAAAATAAACTAAAGACCTAAATGTGAAACCAGAAGCCATAAAACTTCTAGAAAACACAGGCAGTAATTCCTCTGACATCAGCCATATAAACATTTTTCTAGATATGTCTCCGAAGTCAAGGGAAACAAAGGCAAAATTAAACTATTGGGACTATATTAAAATAAAAAGGCTTTTGCATAGCAAAGGAAACAACAAATGATACCAACAAAACAAGGCAACCTAATGAATGGGAGAAGATATTTGCAAATGATATATTGGATAAAAGGTTAATATCCAAAATACATAAAGAATTTACATAACTCAACACCAAAAATGTAAATAGTCATTTTTAAAAGGGCAGTGGACCTGGATGGGCTTTTCTTTCCCCAAAAAATACAGAGACGGGCAACAGACACATGAAAAGAGGATCAACATCATGAATCATCAGGAAAACGCAAATCAAAACGCACAATGATATATCAGCTTAAACCTGTCAGAATGGTGGAATCAAAACGACAAGGAATAACAACTGTTGGAAGGATATGGAGAAAAAGGAGCCCTCATGTCCTGTTGGTGGAAATGAAAATCGAAGCAGCTATTGTGCAAAACAGTATGGTGCATCCTCAAAAATTAAAAATAGAAATGCTGCATGATCCAGTAATTCACTAGCGGTATCTACGCAAAGAAAATAAAAACACTATTTTGAAAAGATAAATACAGCCCTTTATTAGCTCCAGCATTATTTACAAGAGCCAAGATACGGAAGCAAGCCAAGTAATCAAAGATGACTGCAGAAAATAAGGTACACACACACACACACACACACACACACACACACACACACACAGAGAGAGGAATATTACTCAGGCATAAAAAAGAATGAAATTTTGCCATTTGCAACAGTATGGATGGACCTAGAAGGTATAATGCTAAGTGAAATAAGCCAGACAGTGTCAGACCAACAGATATGATTTTGGAGTGATGCCCAGGTGGCTCAGTTAGGCCTCTGACTCTGGCTCAGGTCATGATCTCATGGTTCATGGGTTCGAGCCCTACATCTGGCTCTGTGCTGACAGCTCAGAGCCTGGAGCCTGCTTCGGATTCTGTCTCCCCCTCTTTCTGCCCCTCCACCACTTATGGTCTCTGTCTCTGTCTCTCTCTCAAAAATAAATATACAATAGAGTATGATTACATTCCTGTTAAGAAACAAATGAGCAAGCAAAAAAAAAGAGACAGAGACAGAGACAGAAAGGGAGACCAAAAAAAAAACCAGACTCTTCAATAAGGAGAACAGTTGACAGAGGTGAGGTGGGTGGGGCAATGAGTGACCGAGATGAAGCGGATTAAGAGTACAACTAGCTCATGATGGGCACTGAGAAACGTACAGAATTGTCGCATCATTCTATTATTCACCTGAAACCAATAAAGCACTATAATTATACTTCAATAGAAAATCTTAATGAAAATTTCTGAAAATAAAAATAAAAATAAAAATTAGAGAACAGCACTAAAGGAACCAGAGCACCATATAAAATCCTTGTACAGGAATGAATGAAAAACAAATCATACATAAAGGTAAAACAGTGTCCAACTAGAGAGTAACAGAAAGAAAAATCTTCGATCAAGACTGCTATAAAGTCATTTTAATCAACAAAAACATATTAAACTTACTGCCTATCCATTTTTAAACTCTTCTCTATTACTCCTAAGACCACATATCCCAGCTAGCCCCCACACAGTCCCTGTTACCTCACCCAAATTATTAACTGCACCTTTTCTCCCCTTCCAAGTGTCCAAGTTTGGACAATAAATTACTTGGTCACCCTACTTCTACTACCTGGCTCCTCCTGGCCATAGCTATTATCCTCGCACTGGCCCAGATGTCAAAGTATTATAGAGATATTCTGAAACAGATTAAATAAACTTCATCTGTACTTACAATGTACTTCCACTAACATTATAATGTTATCTCAAATTCATATGGGGAAACTCCATGTGAATCTCACTTAAAGGGACACACTGTGAAAATATTTAACAAGGAAAAACCTCACTGGAAATGGAGGAAGGAAATGCTGAAGGGGAGCTGCCCCACACAACACGCTTGAGGCAGCACACTTTACATAAGCCGATGGGAAGCAGCCTACCTTACCAGGAGTAGAATCAGAGACTTTCTTGTGGCCCAGCAATAATCAAGCAATGAGAGCCACAGCCACTCTGCTGATGGAGTCATCACAGCCCCGAACTCGCTCTCCTCCAACGGACTTCTGCTCCAAAACAGCGCCTCCCAACTCCCTTCCTTCCTCTGCGAGAAGAATCCCCACTCCTTGGTTCTCCAGACCTGCCTGTCCTTCACTGTAGCTGACATGTCCTAAATTGCAATTTCTCTACTACTCCCAAATAAACCCACTGTGCCGGTCAGTAAACTAACGGCCAATTTGATTTTTAAGGTTGGAATTGTATGATGTCAGATGGAAGATCCACAGCAGATTAAATCCTTGAGGAAGGATCATCATATACCCATTAGATCCCTTCACTCTGTCACCTTCCACAAGTGGCCTTTCCGTTTGGTTTGGTTCAATCTCCTCTCAGACTCAAACTTCCTCCCTTTGACTGAACTCTCCAACTTTATTCAGGATCTGCTTTTGTTTTTGTGATGGCAAAACGCTTTTGGTAGTCCTCATTTATTTTCTAGGCTTTAAGCTAAGATCCTAAAAATCCAAATCCTCTAAATTCTCTCAGGAGGATTCTCCTTCTGGAACCCTCAGTAGTTTTGTGTTTAAAATTTATGTTCCTTCCACAGGAACATTTTTAAGAAAACAGACCAACTTAACCAAACATAGTTTAGAACTCCAATGGCTATTATGAGGAACTTTTAACCTCTCTAAACATGTTTTTCTGAGAACGAAAATTAGAAAGCCAGGCGTCTGAAATTAAACACACAGGGGATGCCTATTTTAATTGGTACCTGGAGGCTTCCAAATGTATCCAACACTCTAAACTCACCTCATTACAAAATAACATGTCCAAATTAACTTAAGTGAACAAACAACTGAAAGAAAACACGAAAGCTTCTGAGACCTCTTTCTCCTCACCTTAATCTTTGTCTCCAAGCGTGCAACACCCATGCTGTGCCAAGCCTTTGCCCCCCCCCCCCCCTCCCAACCAGCTTCCTCCTTCCCTTCTGTACGGTCTCTAGCTCCATACCCTCTCCTTCCTCATTCTAACTCTTGCATTGAACTTCCCTTTTCTCTGAAATCTTCCCCATTTTCTACTCTCCTGGACCCAGTAAAACCTGTCCCTTTCCAGATTTTTTAATTTTTTCAATTTTTTTAATTTATTTTTGAGAGAGCGCAAGCAGGGGAGGGTCAAAGAGAGAGGGAGACACAGAATCTGAAGCAGGCTCCAGGCTCTGAGCAGTCAGCACAGAGCCCGACGTGGGGCTCCAACCCACAAACTGTGAGATCATGACCTGAGCCAGATACTTAACCGACTGAGCCACTCAGGCGCCTCTCCAGATCTTTTTTAAGGTTTATTTATTTATTTTGAAAAGGAGAGACAGCATGTGTGCACATGAATAAGGGCAGAGAGAAGGTGAGAGAGAATCCCAAGCAGGCTCCACGCTATCAGCACAGAGCTTGATTCAAAACTCAATCTCACGAACCGCAAGATCATGACCTGCCCTGAAATCGAGTGTTGGACACTGCGCGGACTAAGCCGGCCAGGTGTCCCAAACCTGCCCCTTTCCAATCAGACCTACTGGAGAGTTCAGGGAAGATGGGAGAAGTAAGAGGATCCTGAGCTCACCTCCTCTCACAAGGATGTTGAGATAAAAGCTACATATATACAACTAACTCGGAAAATGACCTGAGGACTGGCAGAATCGACTTTCCACAATTAATCAGAGAGGAGGCCACATCAAAATTGGCAGGAGATGGAGAGAATGGTTTGGGAACCAAACCACCTGTAGGAGTCTTACAAAGTCAAAGTATTTAGCACACAAATAAAAAAAATCTGAACTTAATATTCAAAATAAATTTTCTTTTTGAAACCACAATAAAACAGTGGTTTGTCCTATAATTTTATAAAGCTCTTATGTAAGAAGATGTATATTTAAAATATATTCCAATTTTATTTATCTTTTAAGGTTCATTTTTTAGATACATTCCAATTCTCTATAACAAGTTTTAGACAGAATTAAAATTTCTTTTTAATTTTTAATTTTGTTAGTTTCCCCTGTGAAGAAAATGTCTATTATTCCTCCAAATTTTTTGATCCATTTAACAGGTATCCTGAGATTACAAGATAAGTGAGCTGTTTAAAATAAGCCTGATTTCCAACTATTTATTTTCACAAGTAACCACTACACGGTGCAATTCCGAATTGCACAGTGCTGTGTAATTTCAGAACTATGGGCTTTAAAATCACTCCGAGGATGGTTTCTCTACATCCTCATAGGCTTGTTTTATTCTTCCCCACCTTACAGCCATCTTCTCTTCCAACTGCGCTTGGACCACAAGCTCCCGCATCAAACATGCAAGCACTGTCCTTGCACAGACGACTTCATCGTGCCCCACTACTGCATAAGGTCAAATCCCTGCATGCGTACATACAGACACACACACATACCCAGGTACGTGTACGTACGTTCATCTCCCTGCGGTTCTACTCCTCTAACTCCTGACTGATACGTAATACTGCCACTTGAATTTTATTGCCACTGCTAACAGTCTTATATTAAATGTTATCCTATGCTCTATCATACTTGCTTTGTTGATTTTTGAGGCCACCATTTAAAAGTATATAAAACTAAAAGGGCAAGTTTGCTCGACGTAGTAGGCAGAAATCTACAATAAAGCCCAAGGACCCATACCCTTATGTAATTTCCTCTCCTGAGTATGGGCAAGCCCTGTGAGTGTGACAGAATAGCATTCCCATAATGTTTCCTTACCTGGCAAAGATTTGCAGGTGTGTCGAGTTCCCCTCTTCAGTTAACCTGGAGTTTATACTGGGTGGGCCTGAGCTAATCAGATGAGGATTCTAGAAGAAAACGAAGTATCAGAGAGGCGATCCTATAGAAAGCAGTCATTCTGAACCGTCTGTGGAGGGGGCCACATGCCTAGGACATGAGAGTGGCCTCAGAAAGCGGAGAAACAGCCAGCAAGAAAATCAGAACTCGGTTCTACAACTGGCAGGAAACGAATTCTGCTAACTGAGTGAGCTGGGAAGAGGAGCTAGAGATCCAAACGAGAATGTAGCCCAGTCACAGCTTAATTTCAGCTTTGTGACACCCCGAATAGAAAACCTAGCTATGCCATGTCCAGATTTTCTAACTATATAAATGATCAGATTTAAAAAATGAGTGTTATTTTAAGTCACTAAATTGGCACTAATTTGTTATGCACTGATAGAAAACTAATATACTCACAAACCACTGTTGTATTTATATCCTATTTCATAATGCTCACCGTGGGTTATTCATCTTACAAGAAGGAGATAAGAATGATGGAAAGATAAATTGCAACACACTTCTATTATTGGTTACATCACATTTTCCGAGAGGTAAAAGGATTCTAAAAAAAGACATTTTATATACAAACTACAAATGATAACATCTCAGAGGAAAACCACGAGACAAGTGGTAAGTCCCTGCAGTAACTCTGTAATGACACTCCCAGTTAGGAGGAAATGCTGGGAAGAGTTTTCAATTGCCCAAATATCCAAAGCGACAGGCTCCTGCCTAGGTGTTATTGCCACTGTTTTTCTATTTCTTTCTGCAGTATGAAAGCTTACTTAAAAACTGATTCTGACTTCTACTTCTTATGGTCTTGAGCATTTATATCCAGAAATCATACATTATTGATATACTTTTAATCAGAGAACTATGAATTACTATGGATTCATATTGGCTTACAATCCATACAATGGTCCACAGCTGAAACGGCCTATTAGGAATTTAGCTGAAGTTGATAATGTTAAACAAAAGGCTGTCGTTTGCAGAAGATCAAATGTTGCCAAATTTGCACAAGATCATTTAAACAGAAGCAATATTCCATACATCTATGAAATACTGCAAACATGAAATAGTTTATCTTATTCATAAAAATGTCCTAATATCAGGAAATTGATCTGAGATCTTGGAAGCAAGCTATGAGAGAAGTGAAGGTTACCATTAACTGCCTAACAATTTCTCATGTTAAGACTGCAATCCTGGGGGCGCTGGGTGGCTCAGTCCGTTAAGCGTCCGGCTTCAGCTCAGGTCATGATCTCAAGGTTCATGGGCTCGAGCCCTGCGTCAGGCTCTGTGCTGACAGCTAGCTCAGAGCCTGGAGCCTGCTTCCGGTTCTGTGTCTCCCTCTCTCTCTGACCCTCCCCCGCTCACACTGTCTGTCTCTCTCTCTCAAAAAAAAATTTTTTTTAATTTTTTTAAAAAAAGACTGCAATCCTGTCACCTAATGAAAGGAAAAGGGATAAGTAAAATTTTCACAATCATAACCAATTCCTTACATCTTCTGTACCTGTGATGAATGTGCCCATAATGTCTTGGCTAGAACCCCTAGGACTATGAAGATAGAAAGCATTCATTCTCCTTAACTTTCCCCCAGCGGCAAGGATAGAGTCCGCATCCTTTTGTTCTTCACCACCACATAAAAACTCCTGTTCCTTCATAAATCACACCTTCAAATTAAAACAGTCTCTGCTTTCCTTAGTCATTGTCATCTGATGATCTCTAGGTCACTACCCTTCAGCCTCCCTTTATGCTGAAGATGGAAAAAGTCCTCATGAACACCTTACACCTAGCTTTCAGCCCCTCCCTCATCATTTCTAGTAACTAACCTCAAGTCGATTTCAGCCCCCCACAAGCCGGCTCCCGGGACTACGTCATCTCTGAAATAAGTTCACACAAGCTACTAATGACAAAAACTTGTTCTTCCATATTGTTCCTGCCACAACATGCCTACTGTTTCACTCTCACTGGGACCTTTATTGCTTCCCCTCTCAGCACCTCACAGTCTTTATGTTCTGCATTATTCACTCCACAGCCTCTCTTCGACTTTCCTTTCCATTCCTCTGGCCCATCCACCTGGAATCAATCCAACTACCTACATCTCTGGTTGCTACAACTGGCCTTCTGAGCTCAGCTAGAGGAAAACAAGAAAAGAAATCAAGTCTGAATTGTATTCAACACGTGACTTACAAATTTAGATGGTACTTCCTGTGATTTAACACTTTTTTGTTTTCTAAGGAAAATTACCTACTCAAGCTATTTAAAATTGTATTCGTGTCCTAAGCCTCCCAATCCGACCAGCTTAGTCCTACTTCCCACTTTATAGAGCCCTCTACCAAGAGAAGAACAAATTTATCTGTTATCTGCACCCCTTTTATCCATTCCTATCAAAATGTAAGAGGTCAATACTCCATGTAACAATCCAAAGAGCTTATATTACAACACACTAACATCTGCAAATCTCAGCATTTAAAAATAAATAAAGGTGCATTTCCCCACCTTATGGGTTGGCAGAGAGACCCTGCTCGTCCCAGTCTGCAGGCTGGGAGAGCACCCACCACGTCCAACATCCCCAGGCACCCTCCCAGAGGTAGAGAGAACGGCAAAGCATGCGATGACACTTAGGCCTCTGCCTAGAGCTGACGCAAAACACATCTGCTCACGTTTCACTGGCCATAGTAATTCATGTGGCCATGTCTGAGTTCACTGGAGTAGGAAAGTGGAATCCTATCATGTGTGTGGAAGAAAACCAAACAGATGAAGAGCCCTAAGAAGTATCACATTTCTATGCAAAACTAATTCCACCTGATGTTTTGATTCCTGTTCCTTCCTCCTACCTTCTCAGCCACCAGGCTCTACAGAAGTTATTTTCTCTTTCCATTTCAACCTCTTCACCGGCCATCATCCACTTAACTCTCCACTCATTCACAGCAAAACTGCTTGATAAGAGGCGCTGGCCATTACCCCTTCCTCATGACCCACTCGCTGACTACACCGCTCCGTGGTTTCCCATTTCCCCCCAGCACTGCAGTTAACCTGCTCTCACTAAATCCAAAGGATGCCACGCTTTTAATTTAGCTTCTCGTTAATCACCACTTGTCCTTGTTGACCTTTTTGAAACATTCTCCTATGACATCCAAAATCTGCTGAATTCTTTCTAGCAGGGCATCCACGGTCTCTTTTGTAAGCTTGCCTTCTGTTGGACACTGAAATGTTTGCATTAGTTCTGTTTTCACTGCATATATTCTGGCTGTGAAGTTTTTAGCACTGACACAAATATAATTCCTATTTATGCTAATGATTTCCAAATTCATCTTGTCTTCAGCCCAGATCAAAGGTCTACAGACCTACATTCTGTGCTGCCTCTCAAACATCTCAGTTTAAATTTTATACAGGCATCTCAGACACGCTCAGAACTTAACATGTTCTCTTCCTTCCAATTCCCATTTCAGTAAATATACCATCCCTTTTAGATATGTAGTCCTAATTCTTGTCTTTTTTCCCCCTCATGCCATACATAATAAATTACCAATAACTGTCTCATCTGGCTTCTAAATAGCTCAAGAATCTAATTATTTTTCTTCATTCTCATGCCACAAGCCATGTCACGTTATGATTACCTGTCATGTCGATTTCTGCAGTAGCCCCCTGAGTAAACTATTGCCCTTCCTCCAATCTTGCATCCCTACCTAAACTATAATCTAAATATAATCCTGATATCTTCTTCTCCAGGATAAAACCCCTCAATTCTTCTCACTGACTTCAGGATCAAGTCTAGATTCTTTCACGTGGCGTACTGGGTCCTTCGGATCTGACACTGGCTTCCATTCCAGCCTCAACCCCCGTCACTCTCCCAACCAGTGCACTCTAAGCCTAGTCATGTTGAACTCCTTTGATTTCCCTGAATTTGCTATGATTTTTCATACTTCTGGACCTTTACTAGTGTTATTTCCTATGCTTACAATACTCTCCCTTTCATTAGGTTATTTCCTGTGTGTATCTCTACAGTGTTCATCTTACCCTCGTGAGCTCACCTAACCCAGTTCCAGTTTATGCAGTCCTCACAACTGCGCTGAGTTAAAGGATGTGTCAGGGATAGTGGCTGTCTCATTCGCACTCTGCCTCCGAAGTCCAGCATGATGTCTGACATGTAGTATTCATCAACAAATGTTTGTTGAAAACAAAGCAGTAATAGATCACACTCTGTAAAACATTAGTAAAACGGCCTTTGTTCACTAAAATGTGCCACATATGGGGTAGATGACTATTTTCTATTGCTTACATCAATATTATTTCCATTTAAAATAATCCAAAAGGACATGATAGGAAAAACATTTACAACATACTTAAGAAATAAATAGCCACACTTACATGCAAAATCCTAAAAGACTCATCTACTTTGGCCTTCTGCAATGACTATGATGGCACAGATAAAAAAAATTAAAACGTTGCACACTAAAGAAGGTTAGATTTTAGTAACAAATAAGTAAAACACAATATAGAAAGGTCCCTGGCGATCATCTACTTACCATGACATGCTGGGATCCTATGGAAGCGCAAAGACAAAAAGACTGCAATCTGTGTAGAGAAATGACACAAGGCTGACTTAACTGTACCTAAGTAACTTCACAAGGAACAGGGATATGGAGAAAAGAAAAGGAAAAAAACCCTTATTTCCCTCACCAATCCTTTTTAAGTTATGAAATAATAATCTTTCTATTCTGCTTCTATGTATCTTGAACACTACACTAAAGACCAGTGCTAAAGACTGTACTCAGACAAATTACTACCACTCTAAATATTCTTGTCTGTCATGAGCTACTGCAGATACAGCACCCACGCGGTACTCTGAGTGGCTCAGTCAGTTAAGCATCTGACTTTGGCTTCCGGCTATGATCTTGCAGCCCATGAGTTCAAGCCTCCTGTCGGGCTCTGTGCTGACAGGTCAGATGCTGTGTCTCCCTCTCTCTGCTCTACCCCTTGCTCATGCTCTCTTTCTCTCTCTCAAAAATAAACAAAAAAAAAAAAAAGAATTCTGCAGGAAGATGAAAGAAGCAGCATGGAGCAGTGTATCCACACAAGGACTAAGGAAGCCTCAGAATCAATAGCAGAAATGAAGAATGTATTTCTCCCCTGAAAGCAGTGTGTAAATATGAGAACAGGGGACTACTTCAAATACAGAAACACAAAACTCTAAGAAACAGAAAAAATTATGAGAAAATGTGACATCACCAAAGGAGCAAAAAAAAAAAATCTTCCTGTAACCAAACCAGAAGACATGTTGATCTATGATTTACCCAATAATAAATTCAAAATAGCTATCTTAAGGAAACTCAATGAGTTACAATTAAAAAAAAAAAACACTCAAGAAAACCAGAAAAACAATACACAAACAAAATAAGGAAGTTAACAAAAAGATATAAATGATATGGGAGCCTGTAACTCAACTAACCATTCAACTTTGCCTCAGGTCATGATCTTGTGATCTGTGAGTTCAAGCCCCATGTAGGGCTCTGTGCTGATGGCTCAGAGCCTGGAGCCTGCTTCAGATTCTGCCTCTCATAGCCCCTCCCCCGCTCATGTTCTGCCTCTCTCCCTTTCTCTCTCTCTAAAATAAACATAATAATATAATACACACACACACACACACACACACACACACACACACACACACACAAATGATAAAAAAAAAGAGAAATTTGAAAATTTAAGAATTCAATGAAGAAATGAAAAATGCAATAGAGAGCATTAACAGAATAAGAAACAAAACATAGAAAAGAATCTACATGTCAGAAGATAGGAAGCCAGTTAGACGTGGACAAAAATAAACAAAGAATGTGAAAAAACCTATGTGATCTGTGGAACACCATCAAAAGAACCAACATATAAATTATTGGAGTTCCATAAAAAGAGAAAGGAAAAGGGATAGAAAGTTTATTGAAATAAATAATGGCTTAAAACTTTCCAAACCTGGGAAGAGACTTGGACATCCATCTAAGTACACAGCTAAAAAGCCACACCATAATTTCAATCTAAAATGATCTTCTTTAAGATTCATTATAATAAAACTATCAAAAATCAAAAGCAAGAAGACTCCTAAAAGCAGCAAGATCATAAACTGCCAAACAACCCCCATTAGGGTATAAACAGATTTCTCAGCTCACACTTACAGGCCAGAGAGAGGAGGATGATACACTCAAAGTGAAGAAATAAAATTAAAAAAAAAAAAAAAAAAAAAAAAAACCTGCCAACGAGGAATATGTTACCTAGCAAAATTATTCTTCAGAAATGCAGAAGAAATACAGATCTTCCCAGAAACACAAAAGCTAAGGGAGTATATTGCCACTACACCACTCTTACAAGAAATGCTAAAAGGACTTTTTCAAGCTGAAATGCAATAATAATAATAAGTAACATGAAATCATCTTAAAATACACAATGCAGAGGAGCCTGGGAGGCTCAGTTGGTTAAGTATCTGACTTCGGCTCAGGTCACAAGCTCACAGTTCTGAATTTGAACCCCATATTAGGCAGTCTGCTCTCTGTTATCAGCTCAGAGCCAGCTTCAGATCTTCTGTCTTCCTCTCTTGGCTCATCCCCACTACCCTGCTTACACATGTGCTCTCTCTCTAAAACAAATTAACTGAAATCGACAATGCAATAGTAAACATAAAAATATAGTCAAATTTAGACTACTCTGATGCTGTAATAGGGTGGTGTGTTATTCACTTAACTGTAGAATAAAGGTCAAATGACCATAGTATTAAAGAATACTATAGCTAGTATAGTTTAATGAATACATAACACAAAAAGAGGTATATGAACATTAAAAAGGTGGAATAAAGGATTGTTTTGTATGCAATTGAGGTTAAGCTGTCATCAGCATAAAACAGACTACTAAGACATAAGATGTTTTATGTAAACCTCATGACGAGTGCAAAGCAAAAATCTATAGTAGAGCCATAGAGATATTGAGAAAGGAATCAAAGCATACCACCATAGAAAATCAACAATTTGCAAAGGAAGGAAGGAAAGAAAAAGAGAACTATAAAACAGCTAGGAAACTTTAACATAGCATTAAGAGGTCTCTACCTATCAATACTTACTCAAAATGTAAATGGATTGAATTCTCCAAAGGCACAAAGTGGCAGAACAGATGTTTCTTAAAGGCATCCACCCCCACACACACATACACCTACTCACTACCTATAAAAGACTAACTTCAAGGTGAAGGGATGGAAAAAGGCATTCCATCCAAATAGATACCAGAACGAGGGAGGTAGCTACACTAATAGCAAACAAACCAGACTAAGCCAAAAAAAGGAAACCAGAGACAAAGGTATACATATTCCATAAAAGGGTCAATTCATCAAGTAGATACAGCAATCATAAATATATAGGGACCCAACATGGGAACATCTAAATTCGGGAAATACTAAGAGATCTGAAGAAAGAAATACATTAGCAGAGAACTTCCATGCCCCACTTTGAACAATGGATAGATAAAATCAGTAAGGAAGCACTGGACTTTAACTATACTTTACACCAAATAGACGTTACAGATACATACAGAACAGGAGCAGAATGCATGTTCTTCTCAAGCATGCGTAGAATACTCTCTAAGATAGATCATATGATAGGGGAGGAGGGGGAGGAGAGGGGAGGGGGAAGGGGAGTAGTTTTGACAAATTTAAGATTGAAACCATAACAAACATCTTTTCTGAACACATGTAATAAAACTAAAAATAAATAATAGAAGTTGAAAATTTTACATATAGGAAATTAAACAACTATTCAACAATTCAAAGAAAAAATCAAAGTGAGAAATCAAGACAAAACATTAAAACACAAAAATAACAGATCAAAACCTATGAGATGTTATAGAAAGTCCTAAGAAGGAAGTTTATAGTAATAAATGTATATTAAGAAAACATATAGGGGTATGCCTGGGTGGCTCAGTTGGTTTAGCATCTGACTCTTGGTTTCGGCTCAGGTCACAATTTTACAGTGCATGAGTTCAAGTCCCACGTCAGACTCCACACTGACACACTGTGTGTGGAGCCTGGTTGGGATTGTCTCTTTCTCTCTCTCTCTCTCTCTGCCTCTCCCCAGCTCTCTCTCTCTCTCAAAATAAATAAATAAACTAAAAAATAAAAATTTTTTAAAAAGGAAAACAAAGATCTCAATCTAACATCTCATCTCAAGGAGAAAAATCAGAAAAAAAAAAAAAAAGAGAGGGAAGGGAAGGGAAGGGACGGGACGGGAAGGGAAGGGAAGGGACGGGACGGGAAGGGAAGGGAAGGGAAGGGAAGGGAAGAAAAACATGGGGCACCTGGGTTGCTCAGCCAGTTAAGCATCCGGCTTCGGCTCAGGTCATGATCTCACAGTTCGTGGGTTCAAGCCCCACATCGGGATCTGTGCTGACAGCTCAGAGCCTGGAGCCTGCTTCAGATTCTGTCTCCCTCTCTCTCTCTGACCCTCCCTGCTCATGCTGTCTCTCTTTCTCTCAAATATAAATAAAACATTTAAAAAATTAAAAAAAGAACAGAACCCATGGATATGCTTTTGCTTGGACTGTAAACTGGTACAATCGCTATGGAAAACAGAATGAAGGATCCTTAAAAGCATAAATTAGAACTACCATATGAGCCAGCAATTCCATTTTGGGAATGTATCCAAAGAAAACAAAAACACTAACTCAAAATGGTATCTGCACTGCCATGTTCATAACAGCATATAATATCAAGAGAGAGCAGCAGCCTAACTGCCCATCAATAAATGACTTGATAAAGAAGGTATAGCATATACACATTGTAGCCTGATGTTGAAGAGATCACCAAAGCCAAATTGAGGCCAGGCAAAAGTCTATTTACAGCACAACCGTGCCAAACTGAACTCCAGGTGGTAAGGAGGGGAGAATGGCCCTGAACAATGGATACATTGAGATTATATAAACACACATAGGATTCTGTTAGCCAATTACATCGTAACATGCTGATCACCAGTTTTGATGGGAACCTATCATGTTTGTTCTTTGCTCTTCTAATGACCAATCATAGTGGGACAATAAGGACCACAGTGGGACAATGAGAACCAATCAGAGTGGGGCAGTGACTAAGTAATTTCTGTAGGAGTGGCCTTGATCAGATCACAGAAAAGGGGAGGGAGAACAGTTTACAGCAAAACACTCAGTAAGTTAAGCCATTACATTCCAGAAGAAGTTAAACTTGTGACATTCTGTAAGCTAGCCTACAATACACACACACACTCACAGTTATTACTCACCCATAAAAAAAAGAAATGAGGAAATGCTAGTTTGCAACAACATGGACAGACCTCAAAGGCATTATGCGAAGTGAAATAAGGCAGAGAAAGAGACATACTATATGACTTCACTTATAAGTATATTCTAATAAAAATTATAAATAGAAAAAGAGATCACACTTGACTTGTGGTTACCAGAGTATGATAACTGGAGAAATATAGGGCGCCTGGGTGGCTCCGTCAGTGAAGTGTCCAGCTCTTGGTTTCAGCTCAGATCATGATCTCATGGTTCATAGTTTTGAGCCCTACAATGGGCTCTGTGCTGTCAGTGTGGAGCCTGCTAGGGAATCAATCAATCAATCAATCAATCTCCCTCTCCCTCTCTCTCTCTCTCTCTCTCTCTCTCTCTCTCCCTCTCTTTCTCTCTCCCTGCCTCTCCCCCGGCCCCCATCTCTCTCTCTGTCTCAAACTGTCTCAAATGTGTGTGTGTGTGTGTGTGTGTGTGTGTGTGTGTGTTTATTTTATATATATATATATAATTGGAGGAATATGGTCAAAGGCAAAGGCACAAGCTCCTATCTGTAAGTACTACATTACATTACAGTGCTGTAATGATGTATAAGAAAATTGTTAAAAGTTCTAAGAATTCTCATTGAAAGGAGGTTTTTTCTTCTTCCTTTTCAATTTATCTATATAAGATGGAAGTTAGCTAAAACTGTTGTGGTAATCATTTCACAAGGTATATAAATCAAATCATCACGCTGTACACCTTAAACTATTATAATGATGTATACCAATTATTTCTGAATAAAACTAGAAAAAATAAAAAGACAAGTGATAACAAATGCTGCTGAGGATATGGAGAAAAGGGGCCCGGACACACTACCGGGGGAACTGTAAACTGGTATAGCCACCGTGGAAAACAGAACAGAGGATCCTCAAAAAATTAAAAATAGCACTACCATGTAATCCAACAATCCCACTTCTGAGAACATATCCAAACAGAATGAAAACACGAACTCGAAAAGATATCTGCACCCCATCTCAGAGCAGCATGATTTACAGTAGCCAAGTTATGAAAACAACGTAAGTGGTCACGGACACAGGACTATGAGGAAGCTATGCCGTGTATATAAAATGCATACACACCCATATATAAACCGTATCTCACACACACACAGACACACATACATATATACACACACACAATGGAGTCTTATTCATCCACAGAAAAATTACGAGATCCTACCATTTGCAACAACATGGATTGACACTGAAGGCATTATGCTAAGTGAAATAGATCAGACAGAGAAAAGACAAATACTCTATGAATTCACTTATATATGAAATCAAAGAAAAAAGTTTGTAGAAACCAAGGAGAGTGGTGGTCACAGAAAGCGAGGGTGGAATGGGAAAATAGTGGTCAAAGGATACAAACTTCCAGGTAAAAGGTACGTTATCATAATCTAATGCTCAGTACTGTCCTTATACCTAACAGTAATGTATTACATATTTGAAAGTTGTAAGAGTAAATCTTAAATGTTCTCACCACAAAAAGGGAACGGTAATGATGAGATGTGATGGGGGTGTTAGTGAAGGCTATGGTGATAATCATTTCCCAATAGATGAGTGTATCGAGTCAGCTGTACACCTTAATACTCAAAGTTTTATGCGTCAATCATAGGTCAACAAAGCTGGGGGTGGAGAGGGTGAGGAAGCACTAGCCAACAACGTCAAATGCTACAGAAGTCAAAGAGTGAAAGTTCTCATTATGTCTGGTAATGAAGAAAGCAATGACATTCTCTAGAGGCAATTCAGTAGCAGAACTTGTCAAACAGGAAAACAAAATATTTATGAAAAATCATGCGTATCAAATGATTTTTAAATTTTTCTCTTGCAATGCCAAATCAATTTGTACTATCCACTTAAAACAACCCCTAATACATCCTACAATTCATTCACCAGTATCAGCACCAAAGCTAACATTAAGCACTTACGATGTTCCAGGCACTACGCTGCTAAGTGCTCTGCAGGATTAAGTCACGTAAGGCTCACAGCTCTACAGCAATGACTAACATACTACCTACATTTTACAGATAAGGAAAAGAGGCTTAGAGGGATTAAGTAACTTGACCCAAACTTTATTAAGCATTTACCAGCCGCAAGGCACTATGCTTGAATATGCAGGTAGAGACATGAAGGAAAAAAAAACGTCTCTTCAAAGGGCTTGTAGAGTAACAAGAATGATAGACAAGAGACAACAATTCAAATTAAAGAATAAAGCACAAAGATCCATTTGTGTGAGCGCAGAGGAGGAGCCCCTGATCGCAAACGGGGAAGTGGGGGTAACTGACTCAACACTGGAGAGGAGCAGGTAAGGAGAGAGCGCAAACAGCAAAGTTAGACAAAGGCTCATTCCAGAAAAGCACTACCGGCATGCAAAATACTCCAGAATGCACCCAGATGGCACTGAAACAGTAGGTAAACAGTACTCCTCAAAGACAGCAGTGGTCACAGGATCTCTTTAGCTGGGGTGGGGAAGGAGTGTGGAGAAAGTCACGTGGAAGTAAAGACTGGAGACTAAGTGAAACGTGCCCAGATTTCTGGTGTTGGCAAACAGATATGCGAACACACTTTACTTAGTAGTAGGGACTGCAGGTAGGAGGCACGGCTTCCGGTCTGGGTCCTGCACTATTTTAGAGTTCTGACTATGGTGATTTAGGCTTACCTTAGCCTAACTTCATTTATTTAAAGCTTCATAAAGAAACAGATGGCTTAATTTTATAAATTATGTTCTCAAAGGAGACAAATCTAAGCAGTATTAATAGGTTTTACATCTGCCAAATTTTTAATCGTTTTAGGTTTTAACAAACAAGTACCCACAAAGAGGAAGTTACGGAGTTAAAATACCAGCTCTGAAAGGCATAGGAAAAAACAGTATAAATGAAAGCAGGGAAGGGAGGGGCGGAGAAGAAGAACTTGACAGCCTCACTGAACATGAGAATACAGAAATATAACCTCTGGTGTCAGCAAGCCTAACTTCTAGTCCCAACTTTGTTACTTACCCTGAAACATGACTTTCCTGCTCTAACATTCCATAATAAAGTATTTTTCTTGGAAACAATCTAGGGTTACGATTCTCATTATGATCTGGAATACATTCCAAGATCAAAGCATGTGACTCATGTACCTGGCAATAGGAAGCTAAATTAAAACAGAGTACCATTAGGATAGTATTACACCTTGATTCAGCCACTCTTGCTCCCCAGGAAGTTTCCAGGAAAAAATACACAGGAAACAAGTAAGACAGAGCACACCATTTCACCTCCCTGAGCATGAGAAAACTGCTTTATTCATTTTGAAAGTTCCAATGCTAAAAACACAAATAAAAACCATGGAACAATCAACACTGTACAGTACCCTCATGGGGGATGCGGGGGTCTCAACTTTTCTTTGGCTTAATTTAAACGCAAATGTAAACCAAAAGAAGAATATTAAAATATGATCATTTACAAAATAAAGGTGTCTTCCTCAATTTTATCTGGCAGTCTTTAAAATGAAACAGGAACCAATCTGTTATACACACAAAAGAAAAACAAGTATTTTTTTTAAACAAGAAAACACCATACAGCAAATATATGTGAGGCATAACTAATTCTTTCTCTCCTTTCTTGGGCTAAGAACTTTCTTTTAAGGCATATAATAAATTTATTCCCAAATTTCTTTCCTACAGTCTTTTGGATATGTAATTCTTAGAGAACTTCAATTCATACAATAAAAACAAAGGTACATTAATAAAAGGAACACATGGAAAATTCACTTCCAAACATACTTGTAAAACATATGGAGACCCCTAATAATGACCATTAACATTCAAAGATAAGGGAAAGCTATATGTATGTAAAAATATTACATTAAATATATTATATCTAATATATCATTCATAAAGACAGTCATATAGCTAGGTAATTATTAAGCTCCTAACATAATATATAGAAAGAGGGGGCGCCTGGGTGGCTTAGTGGTTGAGTGACCAACTTCCACTCAGGTCATGATCTCAAGATCCATTAGTTCGAGCCCCACATCAGCAATCTCTGTGCTGACAGCTCAGAGCCTGGAGTCTGCTTTGGATTCTGTATCTGCCCGCCCTCCCTCTCTCTCTCTCTCTCCCTCTCTCTCTCTCCCTCCCTCCTTCCCTCCCTCCCTCTCTCCCTCCCTCTCTCTCTCTCTCTCTCTCTGCCCCTGCTCCACTCACTCGCTTGCATTCTCTCTCTCCCTCTCTCAAAAACTAAGTAAACATAAAAAAAATTAAAAAAAAAAAAAAAGAGGTCTTTGGAGTAAGACTGTAAACTTACAAGTTGGGTAAACCACAATCATGGATAAAACCCTTAAAATTAGATGATTTCCTTAGTAGAATGCTTTCAAATACAAAAAATCAGAAATTCAATTCAAAATGTCTTAAATAATACAAGTCTTATTAACGTATAACAAGGATTCCAGAGTTAGAGCAATTACAAGGCTAGTTAAGTCATGTCATCCAGCACCCATGTTCTTTCCATTTTCCTACCTTCATCAGGAACCTACTGGGTTTTGTCCTCAGGCTGTACTTCCGTGTTTATGAGTTCAGCAACTCAACCATCACCTTCTCACATTCATGTACTAAACACAAGAGGAGAGAATTTCCTTTCCTTGTGTCCTTTATGAAGGAGGTGGAAACTGATCACAAGCCCCATATAATTTATGTGCTCACTCCAACACCAATAATCTGCAAAGTACTAGATAATCATCATACAATCTTTGACTAAGAAAAATGTTTTGGCCTTGAGATAGTCCCAGTTTCTCTAAATCAAAACGAGGTTCTATCAGCAAAGGTTAAGGTAAGGCAAACAAAGCTGACATTATAAAGATTATATCTAACTACACAAAATACCTAGCATTCTATCTCCTATCTGTTCTGTTACTTTCTTTCATTTCCTAATATAATTTAGACTTCCTTCCAACTGCCAAGTTTGTTAAATTCAATGAGTTATCCTAAGATATCTCAATTTAATATTTGATATGAATAGTAAACAGATTCCATGACTTATACTGAATTCTGTACCCTAATTTTTACCACAATACTCATATAAACTAATTTCTCAATTATTTGTTTTGTTTCCAAGCACAGAAGACTCAGAAATAGTTCCCAAAAGTTGAGTCAAATCATATCAATAATATTGAAGGCATCTCTAAAAATACATTCCTAAAATAAACGGAAAGTTTCATTAATAAAATCAGCATCACAATTTATTCAACCTATGCTCAAGTGTGCCTTTTCATTAAAGATTCTAGAGTTCATAGATTTTGAAGGATTCCTTAAGCTCACTGTTGATCTTTTTCCTTCATGCATTAAATAGAAATACAACTAGGAAGATAGATACCACTATGAAAAAACATTACCTATTGTTTTGAATAACGTTTTTGAGATTTTAATATTCCAACTGAATGTTTGTTTTTCATAGCTATGTATTGAGAGAAATCATATTTTTCCAAGATGTTCTCCTTAAACTCCTCCAACTCCCCAAGAAATTATGTAAAGCCAGCCTTTCTGTATACGATGTGCAAAATAAAGGGTAAGAGCTCCAAAGATAGATTACACTGGCAAGTGATTACTTAAAAAAATGAGGTTCTATGGATGTTAAAATTTGTTCCCCATAAAACAGCACTGTTAATAACATTTAGAAAACAGATGGGCCAGATGGGCAGAAAGAAAGATTAAGAGCTCCCCTTTTGATATGCTCAATTTGAAGCTGCAGAAATCTTGTTCAAGAGACAAATACTGGATAGTGATTGGGGCACTTGGGTGGCTCAGTCAATGGAGCGTCGACTTTGGCTCAGGGCATGATCTCAGGTTCGTCAGTTCAAGTCCCGCATTAGGTTCCCTGCTGTCAGCCTGCTTAGGATCCTCTGTCCCCCTCTCCTCTGCTCACACATGCACATGTGCTCTCTCTCTCTCTCACAAATATATGAACTTAAAAAAAAAAAAAGAACTGGATACAGACTAACATAAATACTACTATTTGGTCCTCGCCAAATAGTACACACTACATGATGTGCTCGCTCTCTCTCTCTCACAAATATATGAACTTAAAAAAAAAAAAAAAGAACTGGATACAGACTAACATAAATACTACTATTTGGTCCTCGCCAAATAGTACACACTACATGATGTGCTCGCTCTCTCTCTCTCACACACACACACACACACACACACACACACTTCCTCATGATCTACCTGTTCACTAGCAAGGGAACAGCAACCACTCCTATACATAGCCAAAGGTAAATTTTCTATCTCGGTGGAATTAGTTTATGATGCTCTAGGAGGCAGGTCTTCCGGAAAGAAGTAATCATAAGTTAGTCTGACTTGAAAAATAAGCCCTGCAGACTACCAAGATAACCAACGTCAGTCACTGGCAGAGATCACACTCCTATTTAAACTCACTGAATATTGAGAAAATGCAAAAGTAAATGTGGCAAAAGATTAACAGCTGTTGGACCTGTGGCTCAGGTTACAGGTTTCTGCTCTTTCCCTCCCGTGTCTTTCATGTAGAAGAGCCCAGACACAGGGGACTGAACATACTGGTGGCGTGCGCACGTGGAGGAAAGTATCCCAGAATTCCCTTTTGCTACAGTTACCATCTCTTACTTAAGGAAATAATTCTTCATGGATTTCAATGTAACATGCAAGCACAAGTACTGACTTTGTTTTGGACACCTCTGCGAGGACATGCAGCACATAGCCTTAAGACAGTGTCCCTTCTAGACAAAGAGCAGATCTGTTTATTTTCCAGTTTAATAAAGATAATGTCAAACAAGCTTAGTGCCCATTATAAAAGATTTGAGCTCCCTAAGCCTAAGGCTCCTCTCCTGCTACAAAACTTCCTCCACTTGCAGCAATCATCCAACCTGCATCATCAGAATAGATGCTGATCCTCCGGCAAACCTGCTGCTGTAATACCCTGTCCACTTGTGATCCAGAATTCCATGCCTTCTGCCATCATCTGTGGAAATGCAGCAGGCTAAGCCATCACACACTTGAGGGAGTTTGGGCCATTCTGTGTAAGACATGTCCGTTCCAATTACTCAGCAAGGCGCCACTTTACACAACATTTAACCTATAGAAGAAACTACCCACAGCAGCGTAACCTGTGCCTCTGTGTACACGTTCCAAGGGATGATTACTGTGCATTTCTTAAAGTTGTGCTCATATATTTACATACTTTTTTCCCACTTAAATTCTTTGCTTGAAGGTAAAATCCATTGCTTACTTCCATCCTTTCCTTTTCTTAATTTGCTAAGATAGTGAAATCTTTACTTCATGCCTATGCCACTAAAAAACAACTGGATATACATCTCAGTATAAAATGTGCTTAAAAATGGAACACTAACGACTCACAGAAGTTATGTCAGAGGCAATTGAGGTAGTTCATTTAGGTAATCAGATCACTTGGCAAAAATATTTATGAGCTGCTCAATTTTTCATAGTGCATATTCATTGTTATCGACATGTCATAGACTATTAGCTAACCTAAAGGATAAATTTCTATAGTAGCTGCTTTTGATGATGTCAAAGTCAATAAATTCACTGAAAATAATTACAGAAACTGCTGTGTTAATAATACAAAAGAAGCTGTCAAAATTTTTTTAAAAAACATGATGCACTACATGTTCAAATGATATACTAAGAAGCTACAGTCTCCCACAAATTCATATCACTTAACATGAGGATTCAAAAATTAGCTTAATGGGGTGCCTGGGTGGCTCAGTCAGTTAAGCGGCCGGCTTCGGCTCAGGTCATGATCTCACAGTTCTTGGATTGGAGCCCTGCGTTGGGCTCTGCGCTGACAGCTAGCTCAGAGCCTGGAGCCTGTTTCAGATTCTTTGTCTCCCTCTCTCTCTGACCCTCCCCTGCTCACGCTGTCTATCTCTGTCTCTCAAAAATAAATAAAAAACATTAAAAAAAATAAAAAATAAATTAGCTTAATGACTATATTCAATGTAATTAAGTGACTATAAAATCTCCAATCTTCTTTGCTTATTCACTCAACTATTTCTCTTCCATAAATTCTTAGAAAATATAACAAATTTTTTTTAGTAAATAAAATGTCTGCATGAAGAAATATATATATAAACATTTATGGAGACACAAATATACACATATCCATAAATACCACCAATTCTTCCACGTTGTAAAATCGCTGCCTGAGAAGTTCTCAAATAATGAAAATTTTTGGACTTCTCCATGTTTCATGACTTAATAGAAAATTTATTACAGTAACTATATATATTTCACAATGATAAAATTAGTTTATCAAAAAAATTGGAAAATATTTTATCACATTTTAGAATTTCATTATGTCTAATGCTCTCATTTAAATGAAGAACACATAATAAAGCCACTGTTATGCTCCAGGCACCACACTAAGTAATTTATATACAGTCTTATTTAATCCCATTGACAACCCTGAGATGTAGGTGTTATATCTGTGTTTTAAAACAAAGAAATTAAGGAGGTTAAGTGGCTTGCCTGATGTCATACAATTAGTGACTCAGTTGTAAGTGGATCACCTATCCGATTCAAAAACCTATAGTGATAGCTATTACTGTCGTAAGTATTACTTCCTTAGAAGCAAATAATGGCCATTCTTGATTCCAGATTCAACTTCAGACTTCAGTTTAGCCCCTCTCACCCCACCCCCAGAATGAAGGGATATACAACTCATTTCAAGTGAACTCCTCTAGTATTTATGTAATATTTATTGTAGTAAATTCAGTTCCAACTGTTATATTTGCTGGTTCAATGGTGTCAAATTTTATAAGGGGCATCAAGTTTTAAAACTCAGCAAAGAATGAAGTGACATGTTCAAAACAACCCTCAAAAACCCCTAGAGACCAACCACTTTCCAGTATTTCCAGTAAAGTATGTTTTCTTCCAGTATTGAAAGAGGTCACAGCCCCGCAAGTTATTAAGGACTAAGACTGAATTAGGGGTTCTGAGTTTCACAAATAAATTTGTGTAACTTAAATGGGAGTTTATTCTCAGAGAACTGAGTACCAGATACCAAACTAGACTACATTCCAGATATGTATGCTTACTGAGTAAAGTATTAAAACTTCAATTATTTATTTTGCTCTTTTCCTTAAATATGTGCATTCTGCAATACCACCATATAGCTGTATTAGACTCTCCTGTTTAAGAGAAATAAGAGTGGTTCTGGAAGACACCCTTTTCTAATCCTCAACAATTTTCTCCGTTATTTTTCTTTTTTTTTTTAGTTTTTTAATGTTTTATTTATTTTTTTTGATACAGACAGAGACAGAGCATGAGAGGGGTAGGGGCAGAGAGAGAAGGAGACACAGAATCTGAAGCAGGCTCCAGACGCTGGGCTGTCAGCACAGAGCCTGATGCGGGGCTCGAACTCACAAACGTGAGATCTGACCTGAGCCGAGGTCGGAGGCTTAACCGACTGAGCCACCCAGGCGCCCCTCTCCGTTATTTTTCATTTAAAATGTCTTTTTATAAAAAATGTTAATGAAACAATGCTAATTTATTGTAATGATACTATATTAACAAGTGTTTTCACCTGTTAAAGCAGTCATACCATTGGAAATACCAAGACGCTTTGAAGATGTACACTTTTCAGACTGCTCAGATTTGTTTTGTTCCAATTGAAAGTTACTGTGGTCACCAGAATTTCCATGGACTCCTTCATCGTTTTTTACTGCCCACTATTGTGATTATAGGCCAAAAAAACCCCACTACTTTTTAATCTCTTCCCTTCCTCAAAAAACCCATGACACCTAAAATTCTTGGAATATGGTCTATAACTACCAAATGCTAGAAAATGTACTTTTAACTTATACTTGTAAATAGTTTTAATTTTTAGTTCTTCTCTAAACCTCCTACCAGAACTCCACCAAGAATTTTGTAGGCCATGCTTTCATGTTAAAAAGTAAAAGGAAGAAGTTAATATTGAGTTCAGAGCTGTTTCAAGTAAAGAGAATCACAATTACTTTGCGCATGAGGTTGTTTCTTCAGTCCCTACCCAGCTTATCAAGAAACGTGTAATATTTTAAACCTGAATCTGATTTTGCAGCACGTGTGCGTAATACTTCACCAGTAAAAACTTACCTTGAATTACAGCGAATACTCTTACTAAAATAATGTATGAAACACTACTCACATTTCCAAAAGAATTTTTTTTCTGATCCTGCTAATTAGGGGAAGGATGGAAAACTGAAATTCACCAATAACTCTACAATTTTAAATAGAGTGACTTCAACCCTCTCACCGAAGTTATTAGAGGACCAAGATTGAAATCAGGTGATCTTCACTAGGGAATTTACATAAATGCGTTTATTCTCAAAGGATTTCGACATTAATAAACAATAAGCGTACGGCTTTAAAAATGTGAAATTGCGAATACAAACTTAAAACACATTCCCAATATGCTCCGCTGTCGTTTGAATCCAATAACGAAGGGACCTGGGAACTCAACGTGAAGGACAAATAGTTCTCACAGGTTTGCAAATATTCCTGAAGAGTATTTTCACAGGTAACACACCCCCTTTCAGGGGCTCAAGGGCACAAAACTCGGCCTCTGAGGACCAAAAGCGCCGAGAGCCACAGAGAGTGCGGTGCTAAGGCTCAGAGTGGAAGAAGATGCCGTACAGTTTTTGAGAAAACACCAAGATAAGCCACATTAGCAAATGCGCGGCCCAACGGACTCGCCCTAAGGCCTCCCCACCGCTCCGCTGGAGCCCTAGGCCGCCGTCGCCCACGCCCAGCGGCCGGCTGCCTAGCAACGCGGAGAAGCTGCCTGGCAACGCCGCCGCCCCGTGCCGCCCCGTGCCGCCCAGGCCAGCCTGGGCCCACCCGGAAGGCCAAGAGGACTCATTCTACCTCTTTTTTCTTCTGTCCTCCCCCGAGCTGGATGCAGAGCAGTAGCAGGAGGAGGAGAAAGGGAAAGCTCCCGGTGGGCAGGTATCGCAGCCGCCGCCCCGCCAGCCTCCGGCGTGAAGGAGCGCCCCTGGCACCCATCGCCGCAGGGCAGTGTCTCCTCCACGCTCGGTAACCGTGCGCGCCCAGCTCCTCCCGGCGTCCTACTCCTGCCAGGCCAGCCGCCGGGTGCCCCCGGCCTGTGCCCTCGTGGGTGCCTGCGGCCTCGCCAGGGAAGCGGAGGCCGCCGAGGACGCGGAGGAGGAAACTGACAGAGCATCCGGTTCACCGGGAGAGGGGACCTGGAAAAGGCCCGGGATGGGGCAGGAAGTGGGCGTGGCCAGGGGACCGCGGCCTCGTGCGCGCCTTGCGGCGCCCAGGGCCCCGCCGGACTCCGTGAGACCCACGCCGCCCTGCGGCTCTGGTCTCCAGCTGGTGACCCAAAGCTGCCCTATTCCTGAAACCAGTGCGAGGTTCCGGAAATCTGCGAGGGGCCGGTTCAGTCCAACAGGCGTAAACGCCTGTTTACCTGAAGCCTCAGACAGACCTAACTGCCTTCTTGAATGTTAGAGGAGCCATTTAAGGAATCCGTAAACACCTGGCCCCTCTTGCCCACCGGCGTCCCATTTCCATTGGGACGTTTTTCGAGACAGCTGTGGCTCACAGACTGAGCCTCTAACATAATCCACCTAATATAATCCTCTGGGTGCATAGTCGCCACCTGCAACTTGACAGCTGTTCCTTGCAGCCCCATTTGAGGGGCCCGAGGAGTCAACCTTCAGGTCCCTCCATTGCATTCATTCAGTGTCCATGGAGTGCCACAGTGCGGAGCCCTGTGCTAGACACTCTGGGTGCAAACATGAAAAGGACTTAATTCAATTCCTGCTCTCTGAACATTTTAAGAAAGCAGCAAGCTGTTTACGGAATATTTGATATGGGCCAAGTACTGTTCTGGTGTACCTTTTATTCCGTGTCAAGGTTTCTTCTCTTGGCGCATGAACACCTCTGATAGTCTGATGAGGCCTACTGGCTCAGTATTTACTAATATTTCTAACTGCATAAATTATATTTGTAAGATCACAAAGGAATCAAGGATAGTTAAATACCATTATCAAAATTAAAACAATTCACCTCCTTTCACCCGGTGGGCAACATACATTTGTATTTGGGGAAAACTGGAAAACAATGGTGATGTAAGAACCACCATATAAACATTCAGATATCACAGCGTGATTATAATTGACCAAGAGACACAGAATTGTAGGATACTTGGCCAACTAAGTAGCATGAGGGCTGTAAATAAATTGCAGTCCTATGTAATCTAGCAGTGTGTCGAATAGCAATTCTAGTAAATATGGTAATACGGAAATGTAAGACCCTTCTCCTCCTCCCGTCAAGCTGACCCTAATGGAAAGATACCAACCACTGTTTTACTCTCCAACCCTGGTGAATAATTAAAGGTTGAGCAACTGGGCTCTGGGAAAGCCCTAAGATGTAACAATTGATTATAACCTAATGGCTAAACTTGTTTTTCAAGACTCTGAGTTAAGCAACCTCACCCTTTAACTGCAAAAGTTCTGCTTCTGTATAACCTCTTCGCCTCCCCTCTCTAACTATGATCGGTCATTTTGAACCCCTCTTGAGACAAAGAACTCTAAAATTGATAGGCTCCTGCCAAAAGTAACGTTTGTATCAAAATATGATTGACCATTATAAAATGCTGTATACTATGATTGGTTAACTAAATGATGACTTATTTTGTCTTGCCAAAGCCCTTAAAAACCCCGAGCTCCTGTTTGACGACACGCTCTCCCAAGGACTTGCCAACACTTGGGAGAGGCCATTCAGCTGAACTAAAATAAATCCCAATAACCAACTCCATTTTTGTGTTCGTGGTTCTAGTCTCGGTGACTCGCATTGGGGAAAAGGTCTAACAAGATAGCGATGGGTGTAAAATATCTGCTACTGGGCTCAGTTGATAGAGCACTCTTGATGACTCTTGATATCAAGGCTGTGAGTTCCAGCCCACCTTGGGTGTAGAGATTACTTAAAAATAATATCTCCTGCTACTGTACTGTTATCATAAGAAAAGATAGGATTCAGTAGGCAGACAGGGAACGGACTTGAGGTCCCTAAGTGGGGAAAAATACTTATTTTGGAACAATGCTGGGAGTGTCTGACCATAGCAAACTCCCTCAGGCATAAGGTTCCTCTTAAGTATGTAAAAGACACCACCTATCCCCCTCAGGTTTTCCTCAGTAATTTGACAAAAGACCTAACTAAAAATAACTAGACTATCAAAGGTGGGACCCTCAAAGAATGATATGGCTATAGACCACCCCTCATACAATGGAAACGAGCCAATCAGGAATGGACAATCCAGCACCTAGAGCTATCCAGCCAATAAGGGTAGAACCTGAGAAGGAACAAGGCGGGAGAAAAGGGAGAGCAGACCAGAACCTTATAAAACAAAGACACTTATCTATTGTCACAGGCATTTACTGATAAACCACTGCCCCCCTCCCTGTAAAAAGAGCTTTCCTACTACTCTTACTTTTTTTTTTAGAAATTCTTTTTTCAATGTTTTATTTATTTTTGAGACAGTATAAGCAGAAGGGGCAGAGAGAGAGGGAGACACAGGATGGGAAGCAGGCTCCAGGCTCTGAGCTGTCAGCACAGAGCCCTAGGCGGGGCTTGAACCACGAATGTGAGATCATGACCTGAGCCGAAGCCGGAGGCTTAACCGATTGAGCCACCCAGGCGCCCCTACTCTTACTTTCTGATCTTATACTCTAAAAAACTTTTGCCTGCTTCTCGTTTTGTGTCCACCTCTTCGTTCTTCGAAATGGCAAGACAAAGAACCCTGGGTGCTGAAGGAAAAAATCCTGCAACACTGTGATATGAAATTATTTGTAATTTGTAATTTCTGCAAGAAACAAAGCCATATGTACTGCTAATACCACTATGGTTTGCTTTCGGCTTTATAATTGAAGAAAACAAGATTTTCATGAGAGTCTAGTACAAGTAAGGTTAAAGTTTTTCCATTTCAAATTTCACGGATGCCCTGAAATTTCATGGGCTCCAAATTAAGAACTCCTGCTCTCCAAAAACCTTATCAGATAAGTCTAATTGTAACAATTTCACATAAAGAAACTAAGATCAGAAGATCAAACTCAAAGTCACACAACCTGAAGAAGGTATACCAGGAATTTGAACTTCGGCAATCAAGCTCCGTAGTCATTATTATATATGATTCTATGCTGCCTTTTTTAAACGTATTTACAAATAAATCTCTCTTCTCTGTCTCCTAGGCTTTTGGTTTCTCACTATTATGTGAATGTTTTTTCCATCGTGCTTACTCTCAAAAGAACAGCTCTTTGCTTTTTCCTTGAAATGTGAAATGGCCTCCACCTGTATCTAATTGGAGACACGAGTAAATTTATTTTTTTATGTTTTCTTATTTATTTTTGAGAGACAGTGAGAGACAGCGCTAGCAGGGGAGGGTCAGAGAGAAAGGAAGACACAGAATCCAAAGCAGCCTCTAGGCTCTGAGCTAGCTGTCAGCACAGAGCCCGGTGCGGGGCTCAAACCCACGAGCGGAGAGATCATGACCTGAGCCGAAGCCGGACGCTCAACCGACTGAGCCACCCAGGTGCCCCGACACAAGTAAATTTATGGTCTATATCAACTAAACATCTATATCAAGATACACTCAACATAATCAAAGTCTACCATCTGCCCTTTCCTGTCCCAAATTTGTCTTAATTTCTTTCATTTTAGTTAAATGCTACCGCTGTAACCAAACTGATGTTGAGTTCTCCCCTTGCTGAGTCACAGATGGAAACTACACCAAGTGAATTTTTGTTCAAAGGAAATTTTATTTGCAGCAAATAAGGATATCATAGGAAATAACTAACAAAGCCTTGACTCTGAGCAATGGCGTATGGGTTCCTTTCACTTAGGGTTAAGATGAATAGTTGAAAAAAATTGTTTTAATGTTTGTTTATTGATTTTTGAGAAAGAGAGAGAGAGCGCAAGAGTGAGCAAGGAAGGGGCAGGGAGAAAGGGAGACACAGAATCTGAAGCAGGCTCCAGACTCTGAGCTGTCAGCAGAACCCGATGCAGGGCTTGAACCCACAAACTGTGAGATCATGACCTGGGTGGAAGTCAGTTGCTTAACCAACTGAGCCACCCAGGAGCCACCCAGGAGCTCCTAGGAAAAGGGTGAATAGTTTAAAAGAGGGTCCTTGTCATTGCAGGTAGACGTGGGCATGAGGTCATGCAGGCCCCTTAAGGAAACATGCATTATACATGCAGTGTATATTAAGTAAATGAGGTCCTGCCAAGGCTCCTCCTTGGGCAGAGGTTTTAATATTATAATGAGGTAAAAGTAATTACTGGTTATTCTAGAGGTCACTGCATGGTCCACTTTAGCAGGTGAGTTACGGAGTTAAGCCCAAACTGGTCCAAGTGGTCTGGGCCAGCTGCAGGTCCTGTCAGAACTGCTTGAGGCACAGTGGGGCGCCTGGGTGGCTCGGTTAAGTATCCGATTTCCACTCAGGTCATGATTTCACAGTTGGTGGGTTCAAGCCCCGTGTCGGGCTCTGTGCTGACAGCTCAGAGCCTGGAGCCTGCTTCAGATTCTGTGTCTCCCTCTCTCTCTGACCCTCCCTCATTCATGCTCTAGCTTCTCTGTCTCGATAATAAATAAACATAAAAAAAATATTAAGAACTTCTTGAGGAGAGGTTTTGCTTTCATTTTGCCTGAATTAAGGGATAAAGCAGAAAGAAAAGCTTAAAGAAAAACGTAGGACAAAGGTCGATGAGTATGAGTAGGTGAGCAATAAAGGTCAGGTCTTGGAATCCAGTTGATGATACCATCATCCTCCTTATTACCAATTTTCAGAGCCTCAGAGCTGCCTTCCATTTTCCTCATTGTCTCCAACCATACTGCCCTCCATATTTGGTTGCCAAGTTACTCAGCCCCAAAGTGTCTTAAGAATTTGTTTTCTCCTTTTCATTCTGTAACTCTAGTAGTCATTAGAAAGACAACGGACACCATTATTAGTCCATTCTCCCCTGGTTTATAATCTTAACCTCCTCCGCTACCTGCGCCCAATCCAAGACTTTTTAACCCTGCCTTCCTGCATTCTATTCTTGGTAAATTAGCCAGAGTGATCGTTTTAATACATGAACCAGTGCGAAGTACCTTTTCAGTCTTCAGCATAAAAAGCAGTCTTTTCCATGCCTTCAGGCCTTTCTGACTGCCTTTCCAAACTCCTTTCCTACTTCCGCTTTCTTCCTGTGCTCCAGCCAGGCTGGTTTTCTGCTTTCCCTTAAATATGTCAAGCATCCTCTTACTTTGTCCTTTCCACTGTTGTTTCTTCACCCTGTTCACAAAGATAGATGTTCACATGGCTAACTTTATCACTTTATTCAGGTCAAGGCTCAAATCTCCTGAAATATCATGTTGAGATCGGGAAACTAAAGGGACCCCATGGGGGGGGAAATGGTTTTTTAGCACCGTTACCTACCTCTATTCTTGCTAGGATCTGCACGTGCACGCATGCACACACGCACCTTAATATATGTACTCACTCATAAGGGACAGTGAGTTAATAATTCCTTTGGAGCCCTCCAGCCCAATAGATAACATCTCAAGAAAGACTGGGTAAGAATGACTAGGCAAGAATATCGTGTGTGTATTCTGGACCACTGGCGGTAGACATCTCAATACCAAGACCTCCTGGCTCCAAGGAATAAGTGACATGATGCACACATGACCTTTGTCCTTGTTCAGACCAGTTCCTGGATGGCAGAGAGGACATGTGCACAAGACCACAATCATCAGTAAAAACCCCAGACCCCAAAGAAGAGACTCTCTCTCCTTTGCTTTCTAAGTCTCCTGGACACTCTGTTCGTTCCTGCACACTCTCTATATCTTCAATAAACTCTACTCTCACTTCCTACTGGCTCACATTTGACTTCTATCCTGCTGTACTTAGCCAAGGAGCCTCTGGGCTGGTCCTGCAGGACCCAGCCTGCCTGCATTAATCTCATCTCTCAGACAGCCCTTTCCAAAAACTCAACTCCTTACTCTTCACACACACACACACACACACACACACACACACACACACACGCACACGCCCCTTAACCTTTTTACTGCACTCCTCATTACCTGAAATTATGCTAAGGATTCATTTATTTCTAGTCTCCCTATTAGGATGTAAGTTCCATAAGACAGAGCTTTGTATCCGCACTGTCTAGAATAATTTCTGTTTTACATTTTTTATAGTTTTCTATCACTAACTGACCTTATGCTTTTGTACTCACTTATCTGTCTTTCCCCATTGGAATGTAAACTCCAGAAAAGCAGAGACTGTTTTCTTTATCTTTGAGTACACACCACACAAAATAGTGTGTTTGTTGAATGAATGAATGAATGAATGAATGAATTCTGTTTATTCCCTGAAGTACAAGCCTAAGCATGTCACTGTCTTTAGTCCACAGACATTCAGTAGCTTATCCCTAGGTTTCAAAGGAGGTCCAAACTCTGGTTAATGATTTAGAGCCAAGTCAAACCCTTTCTCCCTGCTCTAATATAGCAGCCTTCAAATTAGAGTTTACACCAAAGACTATATAGACAAATGGTCTTAAGAGAATCCATTTCCAAAATCTCAAAAATCCTGTGTTCCTTCCTAAAATTGATGGACTTGGAAAAAACACCTAAGTGCAGGCTAACTCTTCTTCTTGCCCAGCTTTGTTAGGACAACTGCCTTTTATCTCAGCTAAAGAAAGAGATCTCTGCCTCCCATCCTAACTGATATGCCTAGGTGAAGTGCCCCCACAAGAAACTAAAAAGACAAAACAAAACAAAACAAAACAAAACAGGGGCCCTGGGTGGCTCAGTCAGTTAAGTGCCCAACTCTTGATTTCAGTTCAAGGTAATTATTTCCTGGTTGGTGAGTTTGAGTCCCACAGGGGGCTCTGCACTGACAGCACAAAGCCTGCTTAGGATTCTCTCTCTCTTCTGCCCCTCCCCTGCTCCTCCAGCAGGCTTGCAAGTGTTTAAGCTCTCCTGCTCTCTCTCAGCATCAATAAAGAAACATTCAACACAAAACAAAACAAAACAAAACCTCCAGGGCAGCAAACAAAAGGAGCATCCTCAGTATTTGTGTATGTGTTGAAAAAGTAAGTGATTTTAATGTCTTAGACAAAAATCCATTTG
>NC_043700.1:21489463-21519825 GCF_006229205.1 Suricata suricatta
TTTTAAAAAAAGGAGTTCAAAAATCTAGTGATATTGTGATAATAGATTCCTATTCTTGTCTCATTTTGATCATAATTCTTTAACACCTAATATAAACAAAAATTAAAAGTAAGAATAAAGGCTGACTGGGTGGCTTACTTGGTTAAGCATCCAACTCTTGATTTTGGCTCAGAGCCTGCTTGGAATTCTCTCCCTCTCTCTCTACTCCTCCCTTTCTTGTGCTTTCTCTTTCTCTCTCCTCAAAATAAACTTTTTTTCCTTAAAAAATTAAGAATAAAATGATGCTGAATATTATATCATTCCAGCAATAATTAATATTTGTCCATAGACATGTAAATGAATTTTTAAAAACCTTAATCATTTCTATAAGTAATGTTTTCCAAATACACTTTTGCTTTTCACTTTTTCATGTTTCCCACCATTTTCTCAAATTCATAATATGTGTTGTTATTTTGATCAATCAGTACAACTAATAACTAATGATAACTCAATGCAAAAGGTAAATTGTTAAAAATTTTTTTAATGTTTATTTTTGAGATGGAGAAAGAGACAGAAGTTGAATGGGGAAGGGGCAATGAGAGAGGGAGACACAGAATCTGAAACATGCTCCAGGCTCTGAGCTGTCAGCACAGAGGCTGACGTGGGGCTCAAACTCATGAACTGTGAAATCATGACCTGAGCCAAAGTCAGATGCTCAGCCAGCTGAGCCACCCAGGCGCCCCTGAAAGATAAACTGGAATACAGCCTCCTGGTCAGAAGTTTATTTAAATCAAATTTCAATTCATACAACTCTTTTTCACAGAGAAGACTTTCAAGCATAAGAAATATTAGGATAAAATTTTATCTGATTACACTCTCCATGGGAGGTTCAACCATGTTGTAAAAGTGGCAGTATCTACTAAAGCTAAATACACCAGCAGTTCCAAATAAGATATATATTCACCAAATGACATATATAAATTTGTATAGCAGCTTTGTTCATAAAAGCCCAAAGCTGGAAAGAGTCAAAACATTTATCAACAGTTAAACAGATATATAACTTGTGATACAGTCATACTTTAGATCAATAAAAATGAACTAATGACATCTATACATAATATGAATGGATTTTACAATATAAGGATCCAGACACAAAACTAATGTATTTGGATTTGTGAAAATAAATAACATCAACCAAATGAGAACAGGAAAAGGCTATTTTTTTCCCAGCTTGCTAAAGCAAGAGAGTAAGCCACCCTCACCTGAGTTTTGGCAGACTTAAACCCAAGCAGGGGAGTAGGAAACCTTAATGTAGAAAAAAGGGAAGGCCTCCCGTACCCTCCATTTAAAGGTTATTGGCTCGGAGAAACTGTAGTTAGGCCAAATAGAAGGAGGGCAACTATGTGATTGGCTAGGGCAGCATATTTAACTTTCTCTAGTTGGTCCTGAGTTGGAAACACAGGCACAAACTAGGTAGCTGTCAGGTTTTGATCGAGTCTTGGCCATTTGGGGCTAACTATTACAGAAGTTATCATTGGGATTTCTGGATTGACTAGAGATTGTAGTCTGACCTGCAGATTGAGGCTGGCTTCCTGGGTGTTTATATAGATAAAGCGTTGGTTTATCTATGGCTACAGGTTGTAGGTCAGAGTCCTATTTTTATATCTGATCTGGCCATTGTTGGTTAATATTTTAAATATCTCAGGTTGGAAGTCAGGACAGTAGAAGTACAGGGCTCTAGAGTACTGGAAATAGTCTATGATTGATTTCCTGGTCTGAGTGCTGGTTATTACATAAGTGTGTTTTCCTTGTGAAAATTTCATGAGCCGTAACTTTGTGATTTGTGTATATATGCTATATTTCAATACAGAATTTACTTTTTAATAATAAGTTCCATAAAAAATTATAGTATTCAAATCCCTTGGAGGCAATATAATGGAAATACAAGCTCAGGAAGATAAAAAGATAATATAAAGTAAGCAATTGTTAAAAAGAAGAGCTCCTTCTTGTTTGTGAATTTGTTTTTAATGGATGGTTATCATTTCCATTCCTTCAGAAATATTTAAAGGAATGCTGTGACATTTTTATTTTTTAACGTCAATATTTATAACTTGATAGAAAATTTAATCTTTGTAAGTATTTAGGCTTATAATGAAACCTTTTAGATGTGCACTTTAAATTGCACAAAGGGATATCTAGTCTAAATTCTTCTAGAAGGATGTTACTTAAGACCACATTCTGTATGTTCTTGCCTTTGTCACTGTTGCATCTTTGTGGAATGAACTTGTCTACACTCCCCGTATTTCAACATTTTGCTCATTCTTTTATATATATATTTTTTTTAAGTTATTTATTTATTTTTTTTGAGAGAGAGAGAGAGAGAGAGAGAGAGAGAGAGAGTGAGCAAGGGAGGGTCAGAGAAAGAGAGAGACACAGAATCCGAAGCAGGCCCCAGACTCTGAACTAGCTGTCAGCACAGAGCCCGTCGCGAGGCTCGAACCACGAACTGTGAGATCATGACCTGAGCTGAAGTTGGACACTTACCTGACTGAGCCACTCAGGCGCCCTAACATTTTGCTCATTCTTAAGTGCACAACTTAAATATCATCTCCAATGTGATTCCCAATTCCTAGTCAACAGCAGTCAATGTTTTCTCTTTGATCCATATGTATTTGTTTACAAATTGCTTAAAGTCACACAAGTCATAAGTACCTAAAGACAAAAATTATTTATAGAACTTAACTTTTCTTCCAAATATAAATAATCTTTTCAAAAATTATTTGAGAGGATATAAAAAGCATTTTTGTGACAAAAAGTTAAGTGCTAATCTAGGCACTAAATAACATGGTAATTTTAAAGATAGAGATTAAAATTATAATTTTAGCCTTTCTGTACATTATTCTTGAAACAATATGTAGTAAAAGATTTATTAACACACCTCACTGTTGTGTGACTTTTTACGTCAATACCCAGGGTTCATTGTCTCCCCGCTTTGAAGAATGAAGAAGGGGACACAAAACAAAATGAGCAGCAGGCAAAGTTTATTAGGTATAAGATGAGAAAGTGAGAAGAGCAGGAAAGCTCTTGTTACAGAGAGGGGGCATTCAAATATGAATGACCCCGACTATACGCTAGACACTTTGTTTTATAGGATTTGGGTCTGTCCCTTCCCTTCCTCCGTGTTCCTCCTCAGATCCTACCCTTATTGGCTTGATCACTTTAGCTGCTGGTTTGTCCATTCCTGATTGGATGAAATTCATTGTGTGAGAAGTCATACTATCTATCATATAACATAAGTTTTATGGTTTACTTTTTTAAAATTAATGTTTATTTTTGGGAGAGAAAGAGAGAGAGAGAGAGAGAGAGAGAGAGAGAGAGAGAGAGAGAGAGAAAGCGTGACTGAGGGAGGGGCAGAGAAAGAGAGAGAAACAGAACTTGAAGCGGCTCCAGGCTCTGAGCTGTCAGCACAAACCCCAACGCTGGTCTTGAACTCAAGAACCATGAGATCATGACCTGCATCCCTCATCATCTCAGCAGAGAAGGCCTACCACGAGCAGCTGTCCGCCTGCTTTGAACCCTCCAATCAGATGGTCAAGTGTGACCCCCGCCACGGCAAATACATGGCCTGCTGCATGCTCTACCGCGGAGAAGTGGTGCCCAAGGATGTGAACGCCGCTATTGCCACAATCAAGACCAAGCGCACCATCCAGTTTGTGGACTGGTGTCCCATAGGTTTCAAGGTTGGCATTAACTACCAGCCGCCCACAGTGGTGCCCGGGGGAGACCTGGCCAAGGTCCAGCGGGCAGTCTGCATGCTGAGCAACACCACAGCCATCGCCGAGGCCTGGGCACGCCTCGACCACAAGTATGGCCTGATGTATGCCAAGCGGGCATTTGTGCACTGGTACGTGGGCGAGGGCATGGAGGAAGGGGAGTTCTCTGAGGCCCGAGAAGACCTGGCTGCCCTGGAGAAGGATTACAAAGAAGTGGGAACAGAGTCCATGGACGGTGAGGACAAGAGTGAGGAGTTCTAGGGGTCGCGGCCCCCGCAGTGCCTGGACGCTCTCCCGGGGTTTGAGTCTCTCATTCCACTGTTTTCCTAACCCCCTGGGGTTTGAGTCTCTCATTCCACTGTTTTCCTAACCCCCTGCAAATACAGTCGATGTCTCAAGTGGGGAAAAAAAAAAAAAAGTGAAGTCAGACACCCAATCGCTTTTGAGACACCCAGGTGCCCCTATGGTTTACTTATTTTAATTAGGTATTTTGATGGTCAAATTCCGAAGAGGAAGCTGAGAGGGAGTCGATGGGAGTCTGTTACACCTGAGGGGGTTTGCTGAGGTCAGAGGCTTACAGCCTTGTTCCAAAATGTGTTTTTCCCACCCAGGGACCTCAGGTCCTGACCTTTCCATTTCTGTCTGCTGAGTACAATCTTTTCCTATTATATTACCATTTATCTATTTAGGCATTCACAGATTTAAAAAAATAATAAATCTGTAAAACTTAAAGCTCATAACTGTAGCTTTAAAATATTGGTATATTAAATAAAACACTATATATCATAATACATATACCATATCGATAAGCCATAATACCTGCTAATAAACGGAGAATCACATGCATTATTTTGTATATTTATATATCTTTGTAACCAGAGAGCCTGGAATAATCAAACACTTGGATGAATTACCATGTTTAATCAAAGTAACCACTTTTTTCTCTAGACACAAGAGAAAAATAAAAGACAGAAAAGCAAGAACTGTTTAGCTATTTTTCCTCATGAGCGCTACTGTCTTCTTTTATATATGTTTACAAAGGTAAATATTATATATTTTGCTCATCTATTGCTATTCTCCAAAATTTAAAATTGTGTTTAATATTTATGACATTGTGATTTATAATATAAAATGTGTATCTATCTGGTCTTCAGTTTCTGGCACAGAGCTACTTAAAACCCTTGAAATTTCTTCAGTGACAAGGGTGAGAAAGATGGCTTTTATTATGTTAAGTACGTGACTTTTGGACTCCACCCAAAGATGGGGTGGTTGCCAGGGGAACTAACCACAAGATTAGAGGGAAGGGAGAGGAGCTAGAGGTTGAATCAATCATGCCTGTGTTATGAAACCTCCATAAAAACCCAGAAAGACTGGGTTCAAAGAGCTGTGGGTTGGTGAACACGTGAAGATTCTCGGGAAAGGACATGGAAGTTCCACCCTCCTTTTCTTCCACAATGCCTTTTACATCCAGCTGTTCTTGAGTTATATCCTTTTATAAGAAACTGGTAATCTAGTAGGTAAAATGTCTCTCTGAGTCTTGTGAGCCACTCTAGTGTAATGCCCAAGATTTCAATATCACCCCAAAACCAGAAAACGCCAGGGAGACTGAGTGACGCATGTAAAAGCAAAGGGCATTTATTATTACGGCTTAGGCTCGCCGGGCCTAAGTTCAGTCTCACAGCCTTCACCAACGCAGTGGATCCGTGCTGAGAGCCCCGAACAAAGGGGGAGTAGGGCTTTTATGATTTTGGGAAGGGGGAGTTACAGGAAATTGTGACATAGGTACAGTGATCCAATTATTATTACACAATATTATTGACAGCAGGTTTATCCAATTACAACATTTAGAGTGTTAACCAATTACAGAGTAGACCCAGGACCCAGGACCCTCACTGTGAGTGTAACTAGCCTTAAGCAATAACTGATTACCTATAGCTTCTATTTCTAGGCCTGCCCTTAGGAATGTTAAGGGTATTACAAGGGTGGTCCCTCTTGCCTTGGGCAATGTGTGCCCTTCTATTGTCTCAAACCTGTGTCCTTACACTAGCAGATCATCTGAACTCTAGGAGGGGGTCCTTGAATCCTCCAACCTACAGCCAGTTGGTCAGAAGCACAGATGTTGTTAACCTGGCCTTGTGACTGGAGTTGGTGGGGTGGTAGGAGAGGAGAAGCAGTCTTGTTGGACTCATGGGATCTGACACTATTTATGTGATTTTGGAGGGGTAGTGGGGGTCTGGGGCCCCCAGCCAAGAAGGAATTCTTGAGACATTTTTTAAAGCACAGGGACAGGACAGACCCATGGGTAGGAAGTGCTGTCCAAGGCGTTGTGAAGAATGACTATGTAGAGTGGAGTTGAGAGAGGTAAAGGCAAAAGGAGGTTCCCCAAAGGATTTTCATATGATAAAAAAGACACCAAGGTCCCAGAGACCTAGCTATTGTCAGACTAAGGTTGTTTTTCTCTCTAGCAAGGCATTAGCCTTAAGAGGTTAGGCAGTTCCTGGAGAAATATTATATTCTGCCTGCCTCAAATATTTGTCAGTGGTCTGCAAATTATAAGAAAAATTAATTTTATTTGCCATTTCCTTCTGTCTGTGTTTCTGACACCAACTATCTCCTGATAGATAGTATCCAAATAGAGTTAAATTATAGGACATCCAGCTGGTGTCTGAAAATTATTTGGTGCTGTGGGGAAAATCCCTGCCACACTGGAATGTGGTGCAGAATTCTTTCAGTGTTCAATGTTTTTTCCTGTTACTTACTTAAAAATTAACTAGGCACTTCCTAGGGGAATTCTACCAAATATTTAAAGAGAGTAATACCTATTCTTTTGAAGATGTTCTACAAAATAGAAATTGAAAGGAAACTTCCAAACTCATTCTACAAGGCCAGCATTACCTTGACTCCAAAACCAGATAAAGACCCCACTAAAAAGGAGAACTATAGACCAATTTCCCTGATGAATGTGGATGCAAAAATTGTCAAGAAGATACTAGCAAATTGAGTCCAACAATACATTAAAAGAATTACTCACCACGATCAAGTGGGATTTATTCCTGGACTGCACGGGTGGTTCAATATCTACAAATCAATCAATGTGATAGATCACATTTTAAAGGAAAGGGTGAGAACCACATGATCCTCTCAATAGATGCTGAAAAAGTATTTGACAAAATATAGCATCCTTTCTTGATAAAAACCATCAAGAAAATAGGAATAGAAGGAACATACCTAAAGATCATAAAGGTCATATACAGAAGACCCACACCTAATATCATTCTCAATAGAGAAAAACTGAGAGCTTCCCCACTTAGGTCAGGAACATGATAAGGATGCCCTCTCTCACCTCTGTTGTATAACACAGTGTTTGAAGCCTCAGCAATCAGACAACAAAAAGAAATAAAAGGCATCCAAATCTGCAAGGAAGAAATCAAATGTTCGCTCTTTGCAGACAACATGATACTCTACATGGAAAACTGGAATGACTGCAGCAAAAAACTGCTAGAGTCAATACATGAATTCAGCAAAGCCACAGTATATAAATTCAGTGTACAGAAATCAGTTGCATTTATAAACACCAATAGTGAAACAGCAGAAGGAGAAAACAAGGAATTGATGTCATTTACAATTGCATTGAAAACCATAAGATACCTAGGAATAAACCTAACCAAAGAGGTAAAAGATCTAGAGGCTGAAAGCTTATGAAAGACATTGAAGAAGGCCCAAAGAAATGGAAAAATATTCCATGCTCATAGATTGGAAGAACAAATATTGTTAAAATGTTGATACTATGCAAAGTAATCAACATATTCAATGCAATCCCTATCATGATAACACCAGCATTCTTCCCAGAGTTTGAACAATTCTAAAATGTGGATGGAACCAGAAAAGACCCTACATAGTCAAAGCAATCCTGAAAAATAAAATCAAAGCTGGAGGCATCACAATTCCAGACTTCAAGTTGTATTACAAAGCTATAATCATCAAGACAGTATGGTATTACCACAAAAACAGACACATAGTTCAATGGAATAGAATAGAGAACCCAGAAATGGACCCACAAATGTATGGCCAACTAATCTTTGATAAAACAGGGAAGAATATCCAATGGAAAAAAGACAGTATCTTTAGCAAATGGTGTTGGGAAAAATGGATGGAGACATGCAGAAGAATGAACTTACACCACTTTCTTCTGTTTTTAAAAGTTTTATTATTTTTATTTTTAAAGTATAATTTATTGTCAAATTGGTTTCCATACAACACCCAGTCTCATCCCAACAAGTGCCCTCCTCAATGCCCATTACCCACTTTCTCCTCTCCCCCAATCCTCAGTTTGTTCTCATTATTTGAGAACATCTTATGGTTTGCCTCCCTTCCACTCTATAACTTTTTTCCCCTTCCCCTCCCCCATGGTCTTCTGTTAAGTTTCTCAAGATCCACATATGAGTGAAAACATATGATATCTGTCTTTCTCTGACTGACTTATTTCACGTAGCATAATACCCTCCAGTTCCATCCACATTGCTGCAAATGGACAGATATCATTCTTTATCATTGCCAAGTAGTATTACATTGTATATATAAGCCACATCTTCTCGATCCATTTGTCAGTTGATGGACATTTAGGCTGTTTCCATGATTTGGCTGTTATTGAAAATGTTGCTATGAACATTGGGGTATACGTGCCCCTATGCATCAGCACTCCTGTATCCCTTGGGTAAATTCCTAGCAGTACTATTGCTGGGTCATAAGGGAGTTCTATTCTTACTTTTTTGAGGAACCTCCACACTGTCTTCCATAGCAGCTGCATCAGTCTGCATTCCCACCAACAGTGTAACAGGATGCCCATTTTTCCACATCCTGGCCAGCATCCATAGTCTCCTGATTTGTTCATTTTTGCCACTCTAACTGGCATGAGGTGGTATCTCAGTATGGTGTTGATTTGTATTTCCCTGATGGTGAGTGATGTTGAGCATCATTTCATGTGTCTGTTGGCCATCTGGATGTCTTCTTTGTAAAAGTGTCTCTTCATGTCTTCTGTCCATTTTTTCACCGGATTATTTGTTTTTTAAGTGTGGAGTTTGGTGAGTTCCTTATAGATTATGGATACTAGCCATTTTTCCAATACGTCATTTGCAACTATCTTTTCCCATTCGGTCAGTTGCCTTTTAGTTTTGTTGATTGTTTCCTTTGCAGTGCAGTGGACCATACACAAAAGTATACTCAAAATGGATTAAAGACCTAAGTGTAAGATAAGAAACCATTAATCCTAGAGGAGCAAACAGGCAACAACCTCTTTGACCTCGGCTATAGCAATTTCTTACTAGACATGTCTCCAGAGGCAAGGGAAACAAAGGCAAATAAGAACTATTAGGAACTCATCAAAATAAAAAGCTTTTGCACAGTGAAAGAAACACTCTATGAAACTAAAAGACAACCTGCAGAATGGGAGAAGATATTTGTAAATGACATATCAGAGAAAGGGTTAGTACCCAAAATCTATAAAGAACTTATCAAACTCAACACCCCAAATAATCCAGTGAAGAAATGGGCAAAAGACATAAACAGAGACTTTTCCAAAGAAGACATACAAATGGCTAACACATGAAAGGATGTTCAACATCACTCATCATCAGGGAAATACAAATCAAAACCACAGTGAGATACCACCTCACACCAGTCAGAATGGCTAAAATTAACAACTCAGGAAACAACAGTTCTTGGATAGCATACAAAGAAAGAGGAAACACTTTTCCACTCCTGATGGCAATGCAAAGTGCTGAAGCCACTCTGGAAAACAGTATGGAGACTCCTCAAAAAATTAAAAATAGAAGTACCCTACAATCTAGCATTTGTACTACTAGGTATTTATCCAAAGGAAAAAAGAGTGCTGATTCAAAGGGGCACATGCACCACAGTGTTTACAGCTGTGCTAGCAACAATAGCCAAATGATGGGAAGAGCCTAAATGTCCATCAGCTGATGAATTGATAAAAAAGATGTGGTTTATATATAAAATGAAATACTACACGGCAATAAGAAAGAATGGAATTTGGCCATTTGCAACAATGTGGATGGAACTAGAATGTATTATGCTAAGTGATAGAAGTCAGAGAAAGATAAATATCATATGATTTGACTTATACATGTGATTCAAGAAACAAAACAGAACAACATAGGGGAAAGGAAGGAAAAATAAGATACAAAGAGAGAGAAAGGCAAACCATGAAAGACTCTTAAATACAGAGAACAAATTGAGGGTTGCTGGAGGGGTGTTGGGTAGGGGGATGGGCTAAAGTGGTTATGGGCCTTAAGGAGGGTACTTGTTGGGATGAGCACTGGGTGATATATGCAAGTGATGAACCACTAAATTCTACTCCTGTAACCATTATTTCACTGCATATTAACTAAGTTGGATTTAAATAAAATTTAAAAAAATTAACCTTTTAAACAGACATTCATTGGGGAGCCTGGGTGGTTCAGTTAATCCTCCAACTTTTCTTTGGCTTAGGTCATGATCTCGGGGTTCATGAGTTCCAGCCCCACATCATCCTCTGCATTCACTGTGTGGAGCCTGTTTGGGATTCTGTCTCCTCTCTCTGCCCCTCTCCCACTTGCTCATTCCTGCATGTGCATGCACTCTCTCTCTCAAAATAAATAAAAATAAGCTTTAAAAAAGATACCTCGTATTATCATTTCATTTATATAAATATGTTTTTATGTTTTTAAAGTCTTCAAAAAGTCATGAAAACAGTAATAATTTACTTAACTCATGAAATCAGTTTAGCGAATTTAAACCATGTGACATTTAACCCTGGTCTTGTGTAAATCTAATTATTGTGCTGATGTTATTTTTATTGGTAAACTAAAACTTACCCACTCTTTTTAATTGATTGATTGATTGATTGAGTGGGGGAGGGCCAGAGAGTGGGAGAGTGAAATGCTAGTAGGCTCTACACTCAACATGAAGCCCAGCATGGGACTCCATCCCACAAACCTTGTGGCCATGACCTGAGCCAAAGTCAAGAGTTGGACACTCAACCAACTGAGCCACCCAGCCACCCCTATAAACAATTTACATAATGCCAAAAATTATTCTCTCATATTGCAACTGAGGTCTTTTTTTAAACCTCATAATTTTAGTAAGGAAGGCTATGAAATCAATCCATTTTTCAGCCACCACAATTTTTAAAATAAAATAACAATGTATTTTTTCTTAAAAAACAATTTTTTACTGTTTCTCTATACTAGATATTCCCAGAGTGCACAGTGCACACACAGTAACAGAATGATTTTTCTAATTTGTTACTCTTAAATTTCCCTGATGGAGAAAAAGGGACCGAGAGGAACACGAACAGAAAAATATGAAGTGCATGGGGCATCTGTGTGGTTCAGTTAGTTCACGACAAACTCTTCATTTTAGCTCTGGTCATGATCTTACGTCCCATGAGATTGTGCCCCACATAAGGCTCTGCACTGAGCCTGCTTGAGATTCTCTCTCTCTCTCTCTCTCTCTCTCTCTCTCTCTTTCTCCCTCTCTCTCTCCCACCCCAACTCACATGCACATGCACATTCTCTCTCTTAAAAATCAAATAAACTTAAAAGTGCAAAGAAGCCAATTTCAGATAAATATTGAATTGTCACTGTAAAGAGCTAATAATGTCTTATCTGCAAGAGAGGAGACAAAGTTGAGATAGAGGAAAACCCATGTGACATATACACACAGAAAAGAGAAAGTCCTTGACAATTTTATCAAGCCATACAATTTAAAAGCAAGAGATTTTGGAACCCTGAAATATAGAAGTGATACATAAAAGGAGTCTTTTACACGAAATAAAATGGCCTCTCTCTTATACACAAGACAACCTCCCCATGAGTGTTTCTTCTCCTTTAGTTCAAAGGGAGCTACCAAGTAAATATCTTGCTAAAATCAGAAGTTCCTCCCAACGGTCACTGCAGTTCCAAGCTACCTCTGCAAAATACTACTGGTCAGAGGATAAGTATGCATTATACTTAGAAAACATAAAGGAAACAGGGGTTTGGCCTGAACGATGTGCAGTTTCAGACTGAGAAGACTCCATGACAGCTTTCGCAGTGAGTGGGGGCGGTGTTGGGGAACTTCACTGATCAGGGGTCGGACAAAACTGACTCTGGGCACATGAAACTAAACAAATCATTTCTCCCAAGCCTAAGGGGCACCCTTTACAAGGTTTTTAAGGGCTGGGCTAAAACTTTTGCCCAAAGAATGCCAGGCTGAAGGCACCTTCTGATTTCCCCCTTCCTCAGCACTGACCCAAAGGTATACTTACAGACTTATCACGACCTTCCTAATAGACTGTTCTTCTAGAGACTAAACTGGCAGACCAGAGAAGTAAATACTGAAAGGCAGAAAAAAAATTCACCAAGAATACAATATAAACCTGATCAAAGAACCAAAAACTCCCTAAAGAACTTATTCCTGAGGAAACAAAATAAATCTGGTGCAGAAGAATCACAATGAAATATTAATCAGAGCTCAGTACAGAGTAACACTCACCTGTCAGCTGTGGCCAGAGTGTGATTTCAAACACTTTGTTTCTAGGGCCTTATTACTAAGTCTCAAGTCCTGATCCAATAGTGAGGTCCAACAGTGAGGGTCACATATGAATGAAGTCATATGTATATTTTGATAATTCTATGTGGAATCTCTGTTTCTGTTACTGTTTTCCATCTAAAGAACACAACTGAAGCCAACGTGAGTTGGGTTTATTGGCTCATTGCCAATGCTCACTCCTCATTCCATGAGAAATTGTGGAGAATCTAAATAAGAGAAATAGAAGGGACTTGTTGAAATATTAACACTTGTGTTTAATCTTTTAGGGAGAATTCAAGAAGTGTGGCTCTATTCTGGATTCAGGGCTGTCAGAAGCATGAAAAATTCCATGGTAGGGCATCTTAATAATTTTTGTCCAGGCATCAGGGAGCGTACAGAGCCCTGGAGAAATGAGGGGAAGAGAAAGAGAGGCTGAAAACGAGCATAGAGCTGTCACTAGAGAAGAGAAAAACTTAGGTCCAGGATGGAGACAGATCCTATCATCCCATCTATAACTGCAGGGCTCAGTGAGAGAGATCAGTTCCCTTTAGCTGGCATGTTTTCCTTGGGCTCAGCGCCCCAATCCCAGGCGGCACCAGGAGAAACTGCTGCCCAACTCCTACTACTTGATCCCCAGGTAGGAAGCCACCTGCCTGCGGGAGTGCATCTCATCTCAGGCAGTAGCATTAAAGTGTGTGGACTAGGATTTGGAAATGAGGCGGGGCTTGGAAAATACAGTTTGGCCTGCCTGCAGCACAGGGAGATCGGACCCAAAAGGGTGGGTTGCAACGCTTAGTTCTAGAAGGGATTGGGGTGCTGCCATTCTTCTCCCCACAACCACCAAGGCAGGAGCAGCCAGTGGGACCTGCAGTGGAGGCGAGACCCAACTACACCAAACCATGCCCATCCATGCTGGAGAGCTGCCTTTTCTTTTTCTTTCTTTTTTCATTTTCTCCTCCCTGCCCCAGCCTGGGAAAGATCAACATAAATGCATTGCCCAGATTAGATCAATTCTTATCACTAAGATATATTTTCACATATCTCATTCTTATCTCTCCCCTCCACTGCTAGTTTTATGTTTTTAGACTGTCTCTTGTCTTTTGTTTTTTTGTCCCCCTGCACCCCTTTTTCTTTTTTCTTTTTTTCTTTCCTCTTTTGGTTTACCTGTTTGATTTGTCTGTACATTTGTGTGCTTTTGTTCCCTGCGTGTTTGTCTATTTTCCTTTCCAGGGCTACCTCAAAAAACAAGCCAAAGTACACATAGTGGAGAGTTGCATATATAACTGAGTAGGGAAATAAAGTAACCAAAGGCACAACAAAAAAAACCAAGAGACACCATTAAAGAACACTTCCTGAACAGACAGGCCCTGGACAGTCAATGATCCTCCTTTAATAGACCAATACTCACAGGTGTGGAGTGCATAATGAGATTTTAAAACTGACAAATTATATATATAAAATATATATATATTGCATATATAACTGAGTAGGGAAATAAAGTAACCAAAGGCACAACAAAAAAAACCAAGAGACACCATTAAAGAACACTTCCTGAACAGACAGGCCCTGGACAGTCAATGAGCCTCCTTTAATAGACCAATACTCACAGGTGTGGAGTGCATAATGAGATTTTAAAACTGACAAGAGACAGAAAGCTAGCCAAAAGGATGAAATGGAAGAACTCTCCTTTAAAGAAATTCCAGGAAGAAGTCACAGCCACAGAACTACTCAAAAAAAGATATAAGCAATATAACCAAAGAAGAATTTAGAACACTTGTCATAAAATTAATCTCTGGGCTTTAAAAAGCAGAGATGCTATTGATACAAAGACTAGGTACCTTAAAAATAGCTGTGATGACTTAAAAAAGGCTATAAATCAGGTGCATAATAAAATGGAGGCAGCCACTGCACAGATTGAAGAGGCAGAGAGGAGAATAGGTGAATTAGAAGACACAGTTATAGAAAAAGAGGGAGACAGGAAAAAAGAGAGAAATTGATCCAGGAGCAAAAAAGGAGAATTCGAGAAATGAATGATACAATCAAATGGAACAATATCCATATCACATGAATTCCTGACAAAAAGGAAAGAGATAGAGGTCCTGAAGGGGTGCTTGATCAACTTAGAGCTGAGTACTTCTCCAATCTGGGGAAGGAAATAGACAATGAAATCCAAGAGGCACAGAGAACTCCCCTCAGACGTAACTTGAATCGACCTTTGGCATGACATATCATAGTGAAACTGGCAAAATATAAAGATAAAGAGAGAATTCTGAAAGCAGCAAGGGAAAAGGGCCCTAACATATAAAGGGAAACCTATTAGAGTGTTTACAAACCTATCTACTGAAACTTGGAAGGCCAGGAAGGAATGGCAGGAAATCTTCAATGTGATGAGCAGAAAAAACATGCAGCCAAGAATCCATTATCCAGCAAGTCTGTCATTCAAAATAGAAGGAGAAATAAAGGTTTTCCAAACAAATCAAAATTGAAGGAATTCATCACAACTAAACCAGCCTTACAAGAAATCCTAAGGGGAACTCTATGAGGGAAATGTTGTAAGGAATACAAGGTACCAGACACAACATGACAAGCATGAATCCTAAAGAGAACACAGTGAATCTGAACCCATATTTTTCAATATTAACTTGGAATGTAAATGGACTAAATGCTCCAGTCAAATTATATAGGGTAGCAGAATGGATAAAAAAACAAAATCCATCTATTTTCAGTCTACAAGAGACTCATTTTATGCCAGAAGACTCCTTCTGATTGAAAATAAGGGGATGGAGAAATATCTATCATGTGACTAGAAGTTAAAGAAAGCTGGAGTAGCCATACTTATATCGGACAAACTGAACTTTAAAGTAAAGGCAGTAACAAAAGATAAAGAGGGACATATATATTAATTACAGGGTCTCTCCATCAGGAAGAACTAACAATTATAAACATCTGTGCACCAAATTCGAAAGCACCCCAATACATAAAACAATTACTCACAAACAGAAACAATCTTACTGATAAGAATATGCTAATTGCAGGGGATTTTAATAGTCTACTTACAGCAATGGATAGATCAATTAGACAGAAAATCACTAAAGAAACAATGGACCTGAATGGCACACTGGAACAGATGGATTTGACAGATATATTTAGAACTCTGCATCCTGAAGCTAGGAAATTCACTTTCTTCTCGAGTGCACATGGTACATTCTCCAATATAGATCACATACTGGGTCATAAAGCAGCCCTCAATAAATATAAAAGAACTGAGATCATACCATGCACACTTTCAGATCATAAAGCTATGAAACTTGAAATCAATAACAGGAAAAAGTGGAAAACCTCCAAAAACATGGAGGTTAAAAAACTACCCTACTAAGGAATGATTGGTCCAGTCAGCCAATTAGGGAAGAAATTAAAAATATATGGAAACAAATGAAAACAAAAATACAACAATCCAAACTCTTTGGGATGCATCAAAGGCAGTTCTAAGAGGAAAGTATATTGCAGTCCAGACCTATTTCAAGAAAGTAGAAAAAGCACAAGTTCAAAATCTAACAGAGCACCTAAAGGAACTAGAAGGGGGACAGCAAGAGTACCCAAATCCAGCAAAATAAGAGAAATAATAAAGATCAGGGCATAATTAAACAATATGGAATCCAAAATAAAAAAAACCAAACAAACATTTGAACACATCAATGAAACCAAGAGTTGGTTTTTTAAAAAAATAAACAAAATTGATAAACCTCTAGCCAAGTTCCTCAGAAAGAAAAGAGAGGGCACCCAAATAGACAGAATCATGAATGAAATTGGATCTATTACAACCAATTCCTCAGAAGTACAAGCAATAATCAGGGAATACTATGAAAAATTATATGTCATCAAAATGGACTACCTGGAAGAAATAGACAAATTACAAAACACACATGCACTACCAACATTCAAATGGGAAGAGGTAGAAAATCTGAATAGACCCAAAACCAGTGAAGAAATCAAATCAGTTATCAAAAATCTCCCAACAAATAAGAGTCCGGGGCCAGATGGATTCCTAGGGGAATTCTACCAGACATTTGAATCACAGTTAATACCCATTCTTCTCAAGCTATTCCAAAAAATAGAAGTAGAAGGAAAACTTCTGGACTCATTCCATGAAGCCAGCATCACTTTGATTCTGAAACTGGACAGAGACCCAACAACAAAAAAAGGGATCTACAGGCAAATATCCCTGATGAGTACAGCTGCAAAAATACTCAACAAGATACTAGCAAATCAAATTCAACAGCATATAAAATGAATTATCCGCTGTGATCAAGTGGGATTCATTCCTGGCTTACAGGGGGTGGTTCAATATTTGCAAATCCATCAGTGTGATCCATCACATTAACAAAAGAAAAGATAAAAACCATATGATCCTGTCAATAGATGCAGAAAAAGCATTTGACAAAATACAGCATCCTTTCTTAATAAAAACCCTAAAAAACATCAGGATAGAAGGAACTTACTTAAACATCATAAAAGCCATTTATGAAAAGACAACAGCTAATATCAACCTCAATGGGGAAAAACTGAGAGCTTTCCCCCTGAGATCAGGAACACGACAGGTGTGCCCACTCTCACCACTGTTGTTTAACATAGTGCTGGAAGTCCTAGCATCAGCAATAAGAAAACAAAAGGAAATAAAAGGCATCTGAATTGGCAAATATGAAGTCAAACTTTCACTTTTTGCAGATGACATGACACTGTACATGGAAAACCCGGCAGACTCCACCAGAAGCCTTCTAGAATTGATCCATGCATTCAGTAATGTCGTAGGCTACAAAATCAACGTACAGAAATTGGTTGCATTTTTATACACCAATTGTGAAGCAACAGAAAGAAAAATCAAGAAACTGATCCCATTCACAATTGCACTAAAGACCATTAAATACCTAGAAATAAACCTAACCAAAGATGTAACAGACCTGTACAATGAAAACTATAGAAAACTTATGAAAGAAATTGAAGACGACACAAATAAATGGTAAACATTCCATGCTCATGGATCAGAAAAATAAACATTGTGAAAATGTCATTACTACCCAAAGCAATCTACACATTCAATGCAATACCAATCAAAATTGCACCAGCGTTCTTTGCAAAACTGCAACAAACTATCTTAAAATCTGTATGGAACCACAAAAGAACCTGAAGAGCCAAAGTAATACTGAAGAAAAAAATCAAAAAGGGAGGCATCACAATCCCAGACTTTAGCCTCTATTACAAAGCTGTCATCTTCAAGACAGTATGATATAGGCACAAAGGCCAATGGAATAGAATAGAGATTTCAGAACTGGAACCACAAATGTATGTATGGCCAATTAATCTTTGAAAAAGCAGGAAAGAGTATCCAATGGAAAAAAGACAGCCTCTTTAGAAGGTGGTGCTGGAAGAACTGGACAGCATCATGCAAAAGACTGAAACTAGACCACTTTCTTACCCCATACACAAAAATAAACTCAAAATGGATGAAGGATCTGAATGTGAGCCATCAAAACCCTAGAGGAGAAAGCAGGAAACAGCCTCCTTGACCTCAACCACAGCAATTTCCTATTCGATGCCTCCCCAAAGGCAAGGAAACCAAGAGCAAAATTGAACTATTGGTACCTCATCAAGATAAAAAGCTTCTGCACTGCAAAGGAAACAATCCAGAAAACTAATAGGCAAGCGAAAGAATGGGAAAAGATAGTTGCAAATGACATATCAGATAAAGGGCTAGTATCCAAAATCTACAAGGAACTCACCAAACTCCATACCCAAAAAACAAATAATTCAGTGAAGAAATAGGCAGAAGACATAAACAGACACTTCTCCAAGGAGGACATCCAATTGGCCTACAATTGCTTTAGGCTGAAGCTCTAAGTTTAGTACCCCAATTTATTAGTTAATAATGTTCAGTCTAAATTGATTTTATTACTAAAAATCATCTTTCTCATTAAAATTGTATATCAATGAATACAGGGTACGAAGAAGGGAATGTATATGGAACATTTAAAGAATGAGAGAAAATGCATTCTGAATCAGGGATACATTTTGTCCAATGATATTGAAGCAATTGCTCTCAGAAGCAATGCTTAGTAATTGCATATAGGACCTTTCCAAATGAGAATAAAGGAAGGTTCAGCAGCATTCATGCTTCACCTGGAAAGGGGTTAATAATGTATGAATCAATAATTTTAAATCAACAAGGACTGCATTTTCTTTCTCATTAAGTGAAACAGACCACTAGCATATATCAATGTGCAAAGTATAGTAAACTTGTAGTGATCTGGCATGATCGAAAATGGAGAACTTATGGGCCAAGGGATGGATGAAATACATGATGAGGTTGAAGAAGGGCACTTGTGATGAGCACTGGGTGATGTATGGAGTGTTGAATCACTATATTGCACATCTGAAGCTAATATGGCATTGTATGTTAACTAACTGGAATTAAAATGAAACTTAAATAAAAAAGTAAAACGGGGAGTTCATCAGGTACTCGGATTAAGTTTCAAACTTTCATACATTTTGCTTATGAATTCACACAATTATAAATTCTAATATGACAAAAAAGAAATGGTATTTAAATTATACCGAATATCAGTTAGTAGTTATGACCCAGAAGCCTCTCAAACATCAAGTGGCTGTTTATTGTCCTAATCAATATTTTATCTTTTTCCTTTTTACTGAGTGCTCTATTTCCATTCATGCTGCCCCCTTCTTCCCCTATTGCTCAGGCTTCAAGCCCTGAAACTCAAGCACTGGTCCTTATCATTTTATACATGGAGTCCTATGATAATAACATGTCTACCAATTTCCCTCTGTATGGAATCTAGTCCACTCCCAAGACAAATTTCCCTCAGGCAGAGTTGGATTAATATCACCCTCCTGTTTACAAGTCTTCACTGGTTCCCTAAAGCTTAACTCCCTAAACTGAAGCTTCCCTAGTCCTCTGTTCCAGGCTTTGTCTTTCTTACCTTTCTCTTCTAAGTACTTTGCCACTGCTTGCTTTCTCATTACGGCCAAACTGATCCAATTTCTGTACCCCTGACCACTCTGGCACCTGTCTTTGATCTTTTTGGCTCCCTGACTTTTGGCTTCTTTCCATTCCACAAGGTTCAAATCTTCCCGTATCCTTTAGGACTCAGTGCAAATTTGCACTTCTCCAAGAAGTCCTCACAGAATCTTCCAGTCCACCTTAAACTCTGAGTTCTTTGCCAATCCTGCCTTTGGACATTTATTAATATATTGTAGCAATTTTCAAACTTTTTGAACTCCAGACCCTTTTACACTCTGGAAAATTACCGAGGACCCAAAGAACTTTTGTTTATGCGGGCTGTATATTTTCAATATTTGTCATATTAAAAATTATAATTTGTAATATTAAAAATTTAATTATTTAAAAACAATATTAACTCCATTGCTTAATATAAATAAAATACCATTGTTATTTTTTTAAAGCATAGTCAAAAGAGTGACATTGTTTTACATTTTTGCCAAACTTCTTAAGGTCTGGCTTAATAGAAGATAGCTGTATCCTCATATTGTCTCTACATTTAATCTTGTGATATAACATATCATAAAAATTCTGGAAAACTCCACTTACACTCATGATAGAATGATAGTGAAAACAGTTTTACCATAGATTTTTTTTTTTTTTTTGGAAGAGAGAGCACAAGTTGCAGAGCGGCAGAAAGAGAGGGAGAGACAGAATCTCAAGAAGGCTCTGTGCTGTCAGTGCACTGTGAGATCATGACCAAGTTCAAATCAAGATCCCGATGCTTAACTGACTGAGCCACCTAGGTGCCTTGAATTTTACCATAGATTTAACCATAGATTTGGGTATCTGGAAGTGAGTCATTGATTAGATCTATCATGTATCTCTATCTACCTGAGAAAAATTAAAAGAATCAGGGAAGTCCCATATGGCCAAAATTATTCAAGCACAAATAACCCTCCTTGTGGCTTTAAAGGAAAGCATCAGAGGCTACATAGATTGGAACATTAGCACATACTTCTCATATTTCCAGCCCCATGGTGTGGGTTACCCCAACACCTGCTAGTCACTCAAACATTCACAACCTGAAAGTGCAAGGGAATCAAAGGCCTAGATTAGCCTTGACCAATGGGGAGGGGACCAGTGAGAAAAAGGAGTGAGTGGCCAGAAGGGGACATCAATTCCAAGAATAAGACAAATTTCATAAAGTACCTCGAAGTTCTAATGGGACCATGTGCCAGCCTGTAATAGTTGGGGCAAAGGGGATAACACATCTTTGTAAAGACTTTCTTTCTTCCCTGTTTTGTTCCCACTGCCCCTTATTCTTCTGGGATCAATTCCTAAATAAACTACATGCACATCACCCTTGTTTCAGATTCTGTGTCGGCAATCATTTTCATCATTTTAGTGTAAACATTGGTTTACCTTTTTTTTGTTCTCTCCCAACAAGGCTGTATGGACAGGAATTTTGACTTATTTCTGCATCTCCTAAGCCTAGCACATAGTAAAATCTTGCTGTGTTTTTGATGGATACATGGTAACGTTTGTGAGACGTTTTCTTTGGGTAGCGGCAGTAACAGGTTGCAGGGTGATTCCTCTATCATTTGTATATCTCTATCTTTCTAATACATAAAATAAAAACTTCGTTGGATCCCATATAATGCAGAGGTTGCATACAATACAGAAGAGGGGATGTTTCATGACATCCTAATTGGCTCTTTTGCTTTTGTGGAAAAGCAGACTGAACGTTTAAATAACAAGGACCTAAGGAAGGCCAAAACTTTTATAATCGTGACAGGCACTGGACCAAGGGGTTCGTATAAATAATCTCCTTTACAAATGAGGAGATGATGGCTTTCAGAAATTTAATATCTTATTCAAGGTCATAATGTTGTTAAATGGTACAGCTGGAAGTAAAATCCAATTTGGCATTAATCTCAGTCTTCATAATGTTAAAGGTATTTAAACAAGTCTATCTACTTACAAAATCAAGAATCTTTATTGGCAGGGATCATGTCTCTGTCTCTGTCTCTCTCAGTGTTTCCATAATGCCTTTCAAAAAGGGAGTGTTGGATGAATTTGAATTCATCTAAAATGTGAATATCAACGATAACACACAACTTGCAAAAAATGAGATGAAAGGAAAAGCAGGATGAAGAGATAAATTGGAAGGATACAATTTTGGGATTTGTCTAAATCCGACTGGGGTGCTGTGGGGGAGGGGCCGCAGGAGTACCCTCAGTGACAGGGCAGCTTTCAAGAGCCACCGGTAAAGAGTCTTCCAATTCTTTCATCCATATGTACCTCCAGTTTCTCCAACTAGATCTACTAAAGGTCATCATGGCTATAACCACAAGCCAAGACTGTTGCTTCCTCATGAACAGACTACTTAGTCAAAGACTTAGAGAATCTTTATGTATAAAAATACTTAAAAATAGAATAAGTATCTAGTTCCCTTTGATGGTAGATACAGACCTTTCGACAATTCTATGACCACCAAGTTTACTATATCTTGTCTTTTGTAATTTAGGAGTAGCAAATTAGTTGAAAGCCTACATAGCTATAACACAGAGAAGATCTATGGCAAATACTGATTATGTAAAATATACATTTACATATTTATTTATTATGATCAAAAGATTATTATCAAAAGATATTAATGTCTTCACAATCTTTAATAAGTTTCAGTTAGGATTTAACCTCCAAAAAAGTTTTAAAACTATCCTAAAATTAGCCAAATTAGAGAATAAAATGAAATAATTATTCTCACAATCATGACTCCTCCATCATGCTTCAGCAATTTAATTAAAAGATAGGTGATAAATCTTATGTCAGCAGATGTGTATATGAGCGTGTGAGGGGGCCAAATCAATGAGCCAGAGTACAGGGCTGCACAGCACTGTGGTAATAATGTTTTTGTTGTATAAGCAAATGCTGTTTTGTGGCTTATTTGCATACAAAGATTTCATTTATTGATTCAGTTTTAGGATAGTCTTGTAGTGTCATGGGCATAGTTCAATAAACATTTTCGAATAGAGAGAACAATACAATTTAGATTGATTTTTTTTAAATGAAATTATTTCTTCATGTTTAGATACAAATTTGGGCATAAAACTTATGTTTAGTTTTACAAAATGATGAGGGATTATTAACATTGAAATACTTACTTAAATATGTCCTTAAAGTATCTCTGAAATAAACCTTTAATGGCGTGGGCTGCTTTAACCCTATGTTTTTCTCTCAAAGTTCAAATTTACTGCCGTGACTAGTAGCTATTCCTACAAATATATTGCCTACTTAACTAGCCTTTTTACAATTCTTTGGATAAAAAATTATAGGAACTGAGAGTATCTCTTGATAAGAAGTGACATGATATCCTAATCTAATTCAATTAGGTAAAAAGAAATTTCTTCTATATTTGTAAGAATGCATGTGTAACATATGTACATCTATATGTACACACAATATTCTATATATATCAGATATATCTTATAGCTATACATTACTTTTATATATATTGACACACATATATATACATATATATATCTCTCTTTCATTACAGATAAAGATTTAGAAAGGTCTAATAACATTTTTTTTTTTTAGAAAGAGAGAGAAAGAGAGAGAGCGTGTGCATGTGCACAAGTAAGGGAGGGCAGAGGGACAGGGAGAGAAATCTTAAACAGGCTTCACGCCCAGCAGAGAGCCCAATGCAGGGCTCCATCTCATGACAGTGAGATCATGACCTTAGCCGAAATCAAGAGTCAGATGCTTAACCAACTGAGCCCCCCAGATGCCCCTCAATTTACTTCTTTATTCCTCAGTTTCTTCATGCATAAAGAAAAAGTTGGATTAAGACAAATCGTGCCAAATATTTGTGACCTCAAGTGACAACTCTGAGCTACTGATAAAGGCTCCCTAGAGTCTTTTGTTCAGAAGGAAGTTCAAGTTCCCACGAAAAGTGCAGATATTGTTTAGTGATTTCAGTTATGAGTATAAGGGAAGAAATGAATCTAGGCTTTGGTACCATGAACTAAATGACCTTTAAAAGCCTTCATATTTCTAAAATTCTATCATATTTTATTGAAAATTTCCCCAGTTAGCATATAGTTTCAAGTAACTGTATTAAAGAGTATAAAATTAATCAGCTCACTCCTTAAAATTAAACTTAAATAATATGAACATTTTAACATTATGTACTACCATCAAAACCATAGGATCACTTGGAAATATAGTCTTTGTAATGGATAGCCCCAATTTTTATATTTTGTCTGTCTATTACTCATAACTTTTATTGTTCAACAAACATTGAGGGAATAGTGAATAACCTATTATATTTCATGGAATTAATTGTCTATATGCCCTGTCTAAATCAGAAGCATTTTTGCCCTCTGGTTAATGGTGGTGTGAATGTGAGAATGAATGCTTCAAGTAATGAACTACAGAACAGAGTTTCATGGAGGAGCCAAATGCTTTCAGCTTCAATTTATAAACCTACTGACTTTAATTAAGAAAAGTAATCTTCATGGTAATGGAAATCCAAACCATTTTGGGGGAAAATCACTTGCCATAGTATCAAGAAGCTATGTATGTATCGAGAGACATACAGTCCAAGTGTAATGCATTGGAAATGACTGATGCCCTGGGGTAATCAAAGTGAAAAGCAGTCTGCAACAAAGGAAGCTAGTAAACAAAATGAAATTGTCAGTAATCAAGGTCAGGTGAGAACATTAGAAACATTTTAATAACTTGCTTTAAAAAGTTGAAATAGATCATGAATTCAGTATATTGGTTGGCAGTGGATTCCTCTGTAATTGTTTTAATGTCCACTATATGCTGAGTATATCAAGGACATAATAATGTAGGAAATATATGTCAATTCTAAGACCAGTGAAGCATTTCTGATATGGTAGATGACGGTGAGTCAAATTCAGTTAACTCAAGCATGAAAGTCATTAAGAATGAGTAACTGTAAAAATCTATACTAGCTTGACCTCTTTATTCATTCCTCCAAAGTCCCCTAAAACTTTGTGGGATCATTCCAAAAATAGAAAATTGTGGGAAAGTACTAAGTATATAGGAAACATTTTTGAATAACAATTTTCTTGTACAAATGTCCTGTATACATTTTTGTATCTGAAGACAATAAATAAAAACTCCATTGTCATTTTCTCTAGGTTGGTGTTTAGACAGTCTCCAAATTTGATTTCAAAATCTACATCTAATAAAGAACCAAGGAAAATGTAACATTGACTAGAGCCAGGAAGATGCTGAATGACCTTTCATACTAGGAATGAGGGAGTATAATTTAAGCAAAATACACAACTAGATTATCAGTCAATCTTCTTTGAATTAGTCCATCAATCCGAGGTCTTATCTTCATTCCTCAGCAGAGCAAGTTAGAAAAAAATGTATGTTCGACTTTGGCAGTATTTATATCTCACTGAGGAACTGAGGAGTGACACCTGATAGAACTGGATTTTTAAAAAAGTGCTTTAAAAAACATGAAAGTAGAAAATGAAAAACTCATCCTAAAATTCATATGGAAATACAAGGGCCCCTAAATAGCTAAAAGAATCTTGAACAAGAATAGTCAATAGACTCAGGCTTTCTGATTCTAAAACTTTCCACAAAGCTACAATAATCAAGACAGTGTGCTCATGGCCAGTATATTAACATATAGATTATCAATGGGAAAAGGTTGGATTCCAACATCTATAGTCCATTCATTTTCCAACCAAAATTAAGTAAAACTATTGTCATATGTATGCCAGGTGTGGCACTGCAATATTTATATTATTTTCTTCCTTTCTTAATCACAGCCATCCAGGGCAGCTTTAATTCTACCCGTTATATAGATAAGGACTTTGAGGTGGAGAGAGGTTTAGCCGACCCCCTAGAAAATGGCTGTCATAATTCTGAATGCAGGTTCCTCTGATTTTGGAGCCTAATTCCAAAGGAATCATGAATAGAACTCTATTCAACTGCTTTGACATACCTTTATAAAAAAATAAGATAAAGGGGATATTGAAGATATTATTAACCCCAAATAAACACAATTAAATTGTAAAAATAGTTTAATAAGTGAATACAGTAGGCAATTCCATACCAAAAATCAAAATAAAACGCAGTGATTGTGTACCTTGAATGTGCAAGACACATGGAGCTCTGCCTTCAGCATGATTACAATGTGAGTCTGAACTTCAGATTTCATGATCATCTACTTTGTCTTTTATAGTTAAAATATTTAAAAGTATTACAGCATCCAAAGGAATATGTTTTATTCTGCATGCTTTGTAATGGTGAATAATTTTTCATATGCCTGTGAGATTAATTTTCTTGCCCAACTCACTTTTAGTACATTAGTATAAAAAATATCTAAAATATAAACATAGGGGCACTTGGGCGGCTCAGTTGGTTAAGCATCCTACTTTGGTTCAGGTCATGATCTCACGGTTTGTGGGTTCAAGCCCCACGTTGGGCTCTGTGTGGACCGCTTGGAGCCTGCAGCCTGCTTCAGATTCTGTGTCTCCCTCTCTCTCTGCCCCTCCCCAGCCTGCACTCTGTTTCTCTCTCTCACAAATTAACATTAAAATTTAAATAGGAAAATAAATTAACACTACAAATATAAGCTGTTAATGTGAAAGACAACATCTCTTTTGTCAGCTTACATCTAATAACGCGTTCGTCCTTTAAAATACACAGGAACAAAATGTTTCTACGTGTCTGTATAATTCCAAGGGCACAGCACTCCCTTAAGTAATTCTGTGGAGAGTAAAACATGGAAATGACATCACGTTAAAGCCAGTTAGATTTTACAGTGGAAATCATAAACGCCAACAGAAAGCAACTTTCTTTGTTAATGAGTATTTGAGAAGCGGCGTTATATGGAAGGGAGCTCCACGCTGCTAAGGGAGAAACCATTATAGACTCCTATCTGCTGTAAGAGAAGCATAGCTCACCTGTAAGAGTGGAGGAAGGAAGCCGAGAGCAGGCGAGAAGCAGGAGGAGGAAGACGGGACAGAAAAATAAACCAAGGCACCAGGCAGAGGAAATGTAGATAAAACAGAAAGAGGGAAAATGGGGGGAAAGGGAGGTAGATTCATTCACTGTGGTTAAGACGCAGGTACAGTTGGCTCCTGAGTTCTGCCTCCTACATGTGATTCCTACTCTGTCTCCAGAGCCAACCTGCTCCTTTCAAGTGGAGGAAAATCTGTCCTTAATCCCAGGGATGCCAAGCACTCTGCCCAAACTACTGCAGCATTCATTTGTAACTTGCCTACTTTCTAGATGTATTTAAAAGATCTTTGAGGGTGCCTGGGTGGCTCTGGCAGTTAAGCGTGTGACTCTAGATTTCCGCTCAGGTCATGATCTCACCGTCATGAGATGGAGCCTCATGTCAGGCTCTGTGCTGGCCACGGAGAGCCTGCTTGGGACTCTCACTCAGCCCCTCCAGAATTTGCTCGCTCTCTCAATGTAAAAGAATAATTCTCTCTTTCAGCCCCTCCCCAGTTTGCTGGCTCTCTCTCCCTCTCTCTCTCTCTCTCAAAATAAATAAATAAACTTAAAAAAAACCTTTAAAGCATCTTGAAAATTAGTGTCAATAAGATAATACCTGATTTCTCAATAAAATTGAATCTCAATATAGTCATACTTTTCCTTTGCCCCCAACCCACAGCTTCATAAAGGACTCCCTAAAAACTTTGAATATAATATTATTTTATATTGCATGTTTCCTTCATATCTTTAAATAATAGTCTACAACTCTATTTATAATAGTCTACAACTCTGTTTTGATTTTCCCTATGAAAGATATAAAAAATGAAAATTTTACCTCAAACCATCAACCCCTCTTTTCTCCATTAATGGCATTTTTTTAGACTTTATTTTTGAGAGAGAGAGAGAGAGAGAGAGAGAGAGGAGAGAGAGCGAGCACAAGCAGAAGAGGGAGACTCTGAAACAGACTCTAGGCTCTGAGCCGTCAGCACAGAACCTGATGCAGGGCGGAAATGCACAAACCCCAAGATCATGATCTGAGCCGAAGTCAGACGCTCGACTGACTGAGCCACCCAGGCACACAAATTAATGGCCATTTTTAAAGTGATTTCTTCCTGAGTTGTTTTCTAACCTATGACTATCAGGTTTTTGTTTATATACTGTGTAGTTTTCTTTTTATGAATTACAATGATTATACTATATTTCTAGCTACCAAATAATTTGTAATTAATCTTATGTGTTTTTAGATCTAGTTTTCATGATCAATTTTTATATGACACACTCAATTGTTAATGCTTTATTTTCATTTAATATTTGAATGCTATATTAATTTTCCAAGTAAGTTTTCAGTATGGTCCATGAGTATAATAATTTCCAATATCTTAAATATTTGGGATTATTATGACATCCTATCTGATCAAAAATATTCTTGAGTCATATATTAGAATTGTCCAGAGAAGCAGAATTAAATATACATATATATTTATATGTATATATACATATACACTATGTATAGAGATTTATATGTATGTGGAGACACAGAGAGAGAGAGAGAGAGAGAGAAAGAAAATGAAAGAAAGAAAGAAAAGATTTCTTTTAAGGAATTGGCTCATGAGATTGTGGAGCTTGGTGGTTCAAAATCTGAGAGTAGGTTGGCAGCAGGACATTCAGGAAATAGTTGAAGTGTGAGTCCAAAGGAAGCTTGCTGGCAGAATTCCTTCTCCTTGAGGGGAAGTCAGTCTTTGCTCTATCAAGGCCTTCATCTTACTGGATAAGGCCCACCCACATTATGGAGCATAATCTGCTTTATTTAAAGTCAATCAATTTAAATGTTAATCAGATCCAAAAAACATATTCACAGAAACATCCAGAATAATTTTGGACCAGATAGCTGGGCAAAATGGTCTGGCCAAATTGGGACATAAAATTAATCATCACATTTTTTTTCTTCTACAGTGTTGACTTCTACTCTGTGATTTTGTTTGTTCTCCTCTTCATTCTTCCCGAGTGAGCTACTAGTTGGTTATTTTGAGTCCTTGCAAGACTTCTTTCAAACTTAAACTATGGAAACTTGCCCAGGGTCTGCTGGGTCTTCATTTTTTATTCAGCCTCCTTATTTTACACAGTGGAACTTTTAAATCCCTAGATTTAGGCCTTCTTTTCAGGATCGCTTTTTTCATAATATTTTGAAAATTTTTTTCTGTTTTGTGGTTCTGTTTTTTTTTCTTCTGCATATAGTAGATTGCTGTTGTCTGTCTACAATCGCCAAGGTATCCTTGTTCTTTTCAACAAAATATTTTGTATTGAAATTATTCTCCATGTCCTTGGCTATTTTAAATAATTAATATGTTAATTGTATCCCTTGCTTATTCTGGCATCCAGAATGAAATATAACAGTGAGAGGAGAGGATGTAATTAATCAAATAATAGGATATAAGAGCTCTGAGCTGAAAATTTGAGTCAATTGATTAAAGGGATTTACAGAGTGCCAGAGTGATACTTGCTGACAAAGTGCATGTATGCTATGTCATTGTGAAATTTCTGAAATCCATGAGAAAATCTTACAAGTTTTCAGACAGTAAGAACAATTGATCTATACAAGAAAAATAAATTAGACTGTCATCAGAATTCTTAGTAATAACACTGAATGCTAAGAAAATGAAAAGCATCTTGGTTTCTTTGGAGAAAATTACTCTAAGCCCCAAAGCCTGTTTCTAGTCAAGAAAGTTTTCCTTGATTTTAAAGAAAGATTTTTCAGATATACAAAGATTTAGAAATCATACTAGTGTTGTACTCCATATGAGGAAAATACTTGAGAAAGAATTTTAATCAAACCAGTAAATCCACTACTCAATTCTCAAGATAGGTGAATATATGGGGAAGAAAAATGATACGGAACAATACACTTTGAAGTACATATTTAGTTAAATTTAAGCAAATAATGGCTGAATGTCCTTGAGTGTATAATACAAGGCTGAATAAAGGTAAATACACCAGAAAATATTCCTGGAAGTTAATTTAAAAAATTTTTTTAAATGTTTATTTAGTTTGAGAGCAGGGAAGGGGCATAGAGAAGGAGACACAGAATTCAGAGCTGTCAGCACAGAGCCTGATGTGGGGTTTGAGCCCACAAATTTTGAGACCATGGCCTGAGCTGAAGTCACAGGTTTATCCAACTGAATCACCCAGGTGCCTCTGGAAGCTAATTTTTAATCTTAGATTAGACGTTAAGTATTTTGTGAATCCCTTGGCTGATTTTTATAGATCTACTTAATTTTACTGCTTTTATCTTCATAATTCTTTTACTTTAAAAATTTTTTTTAATGTTTTATTTATTTTTGATACAGAAGAGACAGAGCACGAGAGGGGGAGGGTCAGAGAGGGAAGGAGACACAGAATCTGAAACAGGCTCCAGGCTCTGAGCTAGCTGTCAGCACAGAGCCTGACGCGGGGCTCGAACCCACAAACGTGAGATCTGACCTGAGCCGAAGTCAGAGGCTTAACCGACTGAGCCACCCAGGCGCCCCCATAATTCTTTTACTTAACGGTGTTTTCTTTCCACTCAAAGAATTCCCTTTAGCATTACTTGTACGGCTAATTTAGTGGTCACTATTTCCTTTAACTTTTGTTTGTTGGGGAAACACTTTATCTCTCCTTCCATCCTGAATGATAGCCTTACTGGGTAGAGTATTCTTGACTAGAGTAATTTTTCCTTTTAGCACTTTGAATATATCATGCCATTTCCTTCTAGTCTACAAAAGCATCTGCTGAAAAATCAGCAAACAGTTTTATAGGGTTTCCCTTGTATGTAATTGTTTTCTTTTCTCTTGCTGCTTTTAAAATTCTATATTTCTGCGGTGGAGGTCTAGGAGGTTTTTTCCTACTTTCTCCTCGAGGGTTTTGATGGTTTCCTGTCTCACATTCAGGTCCTTCAGCCATTTTGAGTTAATTTTTGTGTATGGTGTAAGAAAGTGGTCTAGTTTCATTCTTCTGCATGTTGCTGTCCAGTTCTCCCAGCACCACCTGCTAAAGAGGCA
>NC_043700.1:21519925-21581882 GCF_006229205.1 Suricata suricatta
GAAAACAGTGTGGAGGTTCCTCAAAAAACTATCCATAGAACTCCCTTATGACCCAGCAATAGCCCTGCTAGGGATTTACCCAAGGGGTACAGAAGTGCTGATGCATAGGAGCACATGTACCCCAATGTTCATAGCAGCAATGTCAACAATAGCCAAATCATGGAAAAAGTCTATGCCCATCACCTGATGAATGGATCAAGAAGATGTGGTATATATACACAATGGAGTACTACATGGCAATGAGGAAGAATGAAATATGGCCATTTGTAGGAAAGTGGATGGACCTTGAGGGTGTCATGCTAAGCGAAATAAGTCAGGCAGAGAAGGACAGATACCATATGTTTGCACTCATAGGTCTAATAGGAAACTTTCAGAATGATCTAGCTTCAAGAAAAGCAAGCAGTTAGTAGTGCTTAAGAAAAATTGATTCAGTATCTAATGGATAGTTGATACCTGTCATAACACAGCATTTTATATACTGTTAAGTGAAACTGCAATACAATCTAAGTTTATTTTGGGGAAAAAAAAAGAAAAAATATACAAAGTTTATTCTTAAAATAAAGTCTCATGTTTTTAAGGGAAAAACAAATAAAATAAAATATTTAAACTGAAAAAAAAAAGAAAATTACCCTAAAAAAATAAATAAAATTCTATATTTATCACCATTTCTTGCCATTTTAACTACTGTCTCTTCCTTTGGGCCTCTTTGGGTTGATTTTGTTGGGGGATCTCTGTGCCTCTCATACGTGGATATTTGTTCCCTCCCCAGATCAGGGAACTTTTTAGCTATTATTTCTTCAAATAAACTTTTTTCACCCTTTTCTCTCTCTTTTCCTTCTGAGATACCTTATGATGCAAACGCTTTTACTCTTTATGGTGTTGCTGAGTTCCTTAAGTCTATTTTTATTTATTTTTTATTATTTTTTTTATCTGTTCAACTTGATTGTTCCCCAATACTTTGTCCTCCAAGTTGCTGATCTGTTCTTCTGCTTACTCTAGTCTACTATTTATTCCTTATAGTGTATTTTTAATTTCAGTTATTGAGTTCATTTCTGATTGTCCTTTTTAATATTTTCTCTCGCCTTTTTAAGGGTCTCGCTGAGGTCCTGCACTCTTCTCAAGTCCAGTGAGTACCTTTTGATTCTTACTTTAAATCCTCTATCAGCCATATTACTTATCTCCATATCATTTAGTTCTCTTGCTCTGATTTCGTGTTCTTCTTTCTTTTGGGACATATTCTTTTATATCCTCATCTTCTCTAATTTTCTGAGTCTGTTTCTCTGTGTTAGGAAAACAGCTACATATTTTGCTCTTAGAAGTAGGGACTTTGGGGTGTCTAAATGACTCAGTTGATTAAGCATTCAACTTGGCTCAGATCATGATCTCGTGATCTGTGATTTCAAGCTCTGAGCTGTCAGCACAGAGCCTGGAGCCTGCTTCAGATTCTTTGTTGCATTCTGCTTCTCCCTCTTAAAAAAAAATAAATATTAAAAAAAAAGTAGTGGCTTTGAATAAGTGGTCCTGTGGTGTCCCACACTACAATGTCCCCTGTTCACCAGAACCTACTTCTTCCGAGGTTTCTCCTATGTGTGTTGTGTGTATCCTGCTATTGTGGCTGAGCTGCTTTGGCCTTTAGTACAGTTGTCTGTGGTGACTCTTTTTGCCTGTTGTGGGCAGTATTTGGTCCCTGTGTTGTTAGTGGGCCATTCTGGGGTGACTGTGGGCTTGAGCTGGGCCAGACCAGGAATCTGCTAGGGATGCAGGGTCAGACCAGGAATCTGCTAGAGATGCAGTGTCATGAAACCACAGGTGCTTTCCCTGGGTTGTCCCCTGAGAAGCTTCCATTGATGGTTAGGGCCTGCAGTCAGCCTAAATGCCCCAGCCCCTTGCTGGGGCCAGTTGGACTGGTGTATGTGATTACTTTCCCCTTTCCCCAGGGCAAGAGTCACTTTGGAGTGGTGGTGGCCCCTCTTAGGGCTGTTTGCATATTGCCAGGTGTTTGGCACTACTTTAGGGGGGCTCTGGCCATTGCAAATTAGAGGAGACAGTCCACAGGAGAACATGATGGGGGGCACCGAGACAGCAGGATTCACTGGATCTGCAATGGAAGGGGACCTGAAGCTGCCAGGACCAAGGCATGCCACATTGAAGGGGGTGGATTTGCAGAAGTGGGTGAGGCTGGGGTGGGTGGAGTTAGAAAGTTTGCTCAAGCCTCTGTGGAAGAAGACCTGGAACCAAGGCCTAGCTGGAGGAGGGGTTTCTGCAGAAGAACAAGGGTTACAAGCCTGCTGTCAGCAAGTTAGGTAGTGAGTGTTAGCAGCCACACTTGTTCCTGCAGGAGTCCTGTGTATCTAGACTGGGAGACGAGGAGAGGGAACTGATGCCTGTGTGTCAGCTTCTTTGTTCCTAGAGAAGTTCCCCCAGTGATCCCTGCTCCTCCAGTGCATGCGCTGAGATTAGTTAAAAAAAAAAAAATCTCCTTCCCATACACCGCGGGCATTTTTCAAACCGCTGCTTCTATGCTGTATTTCAGAGTTGTGTGTTGTGCTGTCTCTTTAAGGGCAGGAATTCAGTTTTCTATCGCCCTCCAACTCCCTCACAGCTGAGCCAGCTGATTTTTAAAGTTCCAGGTGTTAAGCCCTGCTGATTATAAGAACTCCTGGAATTCAGCCCCTTTGGTTTTCAGAGTCAAATGTTATGGGAATTCATCTTCCCTGTGTGAGTTCCACCTGTCTGGAGTGCCTGGTGTGAGAGTTTATTTTTTTCCTCTCTCTATGCTTGCTGCATCCCTCCTTCCTGGCAGCAGTCCTGTGGGTCCATTTAGCTCCCGACTGCCTCTCTGCCCTTGCTTTCTTCTTCAGTGTGGCCTCTTCTCCACATTTAGCTATGGAGAGTCTGTTCTGTTCGGTTCCCGATGGGGCTCTGGGTCATTTTCTGGCTTATATACACTGATATGGGTGATATCTAGGTGTATCCATGGGACAAGGTGAGCTTAGGCTCCTCCTACTCTGCCATCATTCCCCGGAAGTCACCTAGAATAGAATGTAAGTAATAAGCATTCTTAGTGAAACTTAGGCTAAAGAAGTGGTGAAAAGTGGTACAGAAGGTGATGTAGAGAGAAACGGATATGCTGAATAATATTTTTGTGTTTCCCCAGAGCCACTTTTCATCCCCTTTTCCCTGATTTGTGGCCTGAGCCTGGCCTCCAAAGTCCGTATAAGTGGATCCTCTTCTGCTTTCAGCCTCCTAATTGAGTTTGGCAAATGAAAAGCAATGGAGAAAATCAGAGAGTGCGAGGAGAGAGACATATTTATCCCTCTTTTCTCCTTGATGGGAAGCATTTAGGCAGTGGCTGCAATCTTCTACTTAGTTCCACTGTTCACGGTACACGATCTGTCTCTCTTGGCGACAAGTCTGTCCAGGTTCCACGAACAGTTCCCTCCCTTTGCTCTAACAGGTATCAGCTTCCCGAGACTGTTAGTTGGCAAGTGCCTCACCATCACATCTTTTTACTGAGATAAAATTCTCATACCAAAAAACTCACACTTCCAATGTGTAGAATTCAGCGGCTTTCAGTTTACTCACTAGGTTGTACAACCATCACTGCTGCCTGATTACAGCATATTTTCATCATCCCCAAACAAGCCGGCACCGGTCAGCAGTCACTCTCCATTCTTTCTTCCCCCCGGCCCCGGCAACAACCAGTCTGCTCTCTGTCTCCACAGATTTGCCTATTCTGGATCTTTCATATAAGTGGAATCATAGGATATGCGACTTTTTGTGTTTTTAAGATTCATTCAACTTATAGCATATATCGGAATTTTATTCCCTTTACAGCTGAAAAATGTTCCAGTGTTTGGATAGACAGCATTTTGTGTATCAGTTGGTGGATATTTGGGTTGTTTCCACTCTTTAACTAGTATAAATAATGCTCTCTTGAATATGCATGTGTAAGTATTTATTTGTAATTAAAAAAATTAAGTATAGTTGTATTATTTGCAGTCGCCAAATTAAAGAAGCAGCTGAGTGTCTATGGATAGATGAATAGATAGAGAAGATATGGTATACATATACAATGGAATGAAAAAAAATAATGAAATCTTGCCATTTGCAACAACATAGATGGATATAGAGAATATAAATGCTAAGTGAAATGTCAAACTGAGAAATACAAATACCATATGATTTCACTCATATGTGGAATTTAAAACAAAAAACAGGGGCACCTGGGTGGCTCAGTCAGTTAAGTGGCTGACTTCAGCTCAGGTCAGTGGGTTCGAGCCCTGAGTCAGGCTCTGTGCTGACAGCTCAGAGCCTGGAGCCTGCTTCTGATTCTGTGTCTCCCTCCCTCTCTCTGATCCTCCCCTGCTCATGCTCTGTGTGTGTCTCTCTCTCTCAAAAATAAATAAATGTTAAAAAAATTAAAAAAAAGAAAAAACAAACAAAGAAAAAAGAGACAGACCAAAAGACAGACTCTTAAATATAAACAATAAATTCATGGTTATCAGAGGGGGATGGGTGGGAAGATGGGTGAAATAGGGGAAGGGGATGAACAGTACACTTATCATGATTAGCACTGAGTTAATGTACAGAATTGTTGAATCATTATATTGTACACCTGAAACTGATGTAATGCTGTATATTAACTATTCTGGAATTAAAAAAAAAAACTTTCCTGAAAGCATGTAGCTCAGTGCTGGGCATATAGCAGGGATTTATTAAGCATTTATTATCTTCCTTAGACAAACTAGAGTTCACATAAAATGCCATATTAGCTTCAGGTCCACAACATAGTAATTTAACCATTCAATACACTATGTTATGTTCACCACAGTAAGTGCAACAGGGACGAGTTTTGTGTTAACATATATTTGCAACTATCTTGGTTATATACCTAAGGGTAGAAATGTTGGGTCATACAGTAACTCTACATTTAACTTTTTAAAGAACTACAAAATGTCATCAACAGAAACTATATCAATTCACAATCCCACCAGCAAAGTATGAGAATTCCAATTAATCTACATGGTTGCATAAAGCTATTTTCATTTTTTGTTTTATTAATTATTATTATTACTACTATTTTTGCTATTCTACTAGGTGTCAGTTGGTATCTCATTATAGTTTTGATTTCTGTTTCTCTAATGACTAGTGATATTAAGAAACTTTTTGTGTTATTGGGCATTTTTGCATCTTTGGGGAAAGGTCTATTCAAGCTCTTTGTCAAGAACTTTGTCAAGTTCTTAAAATTAGGTTCTTTTTCTTTTTATTGTTGAGATGTAAGACTTATTTATGTATTCTGAATGCTGGATCCTATCAGACATATGATTTGCACATGTTTTCTCCCGCTGTGTAGTTGCCTTTTCACTTTCTTGACAGCATCCTTTGAAATAACAATAACAAAGAGCTTTGAATTTTGGTGAAGTTCATTTGGTAACTTGTGCTTCTGCTGTCCTATCTAAGAGATTACTGCTTTATTGAACATTGTTGCCATTTAAATTTTGTTTATTCTAAGAGTTTTATTTTTGATTTAGGTCTTTGATTAATTTTCAGTTAACTTTTATATGTAATATGAGGTACAGGGTCCATATTAATCTTCTTTTGCCTTCATTGCTAACATTTTTTTAATTATTGAAATTGAGGTGTTAAAGTCTCCAACTATATTGCTGAATTGTGTATTTCTTCCTTCAGTTCTATGTCATTTGGGGGCTTGGTTGTTAGGTGTATATATTCTTAGAATTATTACATATTCTTTGTTATATGTAATATTTTCATTCTGGAGTATCCTCTTTCTTTGTAGTAATAAAGTTTGTCTTAAGTTCTATTTTATCTGATGTTAAAATAGATACCCTAGCATCCTTTTAGTTACTGTGTGTGTGCATGGTGTATCTTTTCTTATCATTTTACTTTCACCATTGGTGTCTTTGAATTTAAAGAGATTTTCTAGTTGAGTAAGTTTTAAAAATCCATTCTGTCAACTTCTGACTTTTAATTTGGGAGTTTAATACAGTTACATTTAGTGTAATTACTGGTAAGGTAGGAGATATGTCTGGCTTTTTGATATTTTTCTATATATTTTTTCATTCTTCAATTCCCCATTACTACCTTCTTTTCTCTTAAATAGATATTTTCCAATGAATCACTTTAATTTCTTTGTGATTTGTTATATAATAACTCTTTGAGAATGGATTTTTGAAAGAGCTTCAGAACTGAATGTTCTTTTTCTAGGTTACCAATGGGTTATAGAGCAGGAGATGAACTAGGGCTATTTAAAGTACCATGAAGATTTCTGTTCTTATCCAGAATCAACTCTATTTTTTAAATTTAATATTCCTAGCTAGCATCCTATAAACCTTTGGTTAACCCATATAATTTTGAAGAAATTGGTACTGACAAATTTTTCCAATTTTATTGTTAGTTTTATGGAGAGGAGAATTTCTGGAAACCTTTATTCCACCATTTTTGTTGATACCACTATTTGTTTGTCTTTTTATAGAAAATTTTTTTGATGTTTCATACATCTTAGTTTTGTACTGTACTTGAGAGAGAATTTCTCTTTATGATGCTGTTCCTTTCCCAGCAATAGATTAATATTATTAGCCAACACTTTTTAGCCTAGTGTGAGAAAATAGGAAGACATCTTCTCTGTCATTCTGATTAAACCCCGGTCTTAGGTAGGCACCATGTACCTAACACTCAGAGGGCCTTCTCTGTGAACTAGCCCTTATCTGATTTGTAGATCTGAGTCCAGGATAGGCTCCTGTCTCTTCCCAGGAATAGAGAGTTTTTTCCTGTTCCTTTCTCCCATCTGCAATGGGTGTTCAACAGTGCTTTAAGAAGGACATGGTTTCTTCACCTTCTTCCGGCCGTATAAGGCATGAAACCCAGAGAGAGCATCACGCTTACCTGCTTTTTCTCTGATAGCTGGTGTTGCCCCCCTTAGTACTGCCTCCTGAGTGAGACTTTTAGAGACTCTAATCTTGTAACCATTTCTTGTATGTTTGTCTTTGTGAGCATTTCGTGAGATCTGTTGAGATGAGCCTGTGAGCAGAGGCACATGCCCCATGTCTGCAATTCTCACAAGTTCTGCATTCCCTCATTATTTCACATGTGACTTTTGGCAATTTGTTAGGAGTTTTAACCAAAGTTTTACTGATGAAAAGCAGCCTCTGCCCCAGGAAGTAAGTTCTTGCTTTCTGTCTCTACGTAGACAGCTTGTCCTCCCTTATAATTCAGATTGTGTGGTTGCCCTACAATCTCAAGTTTGGATGGGCTCAGGAAAGCTTGTGACTTTTCTGTTATCTAGACTTTTATTGGTTTTGTGGTGGTAATAGTGGGAGCAATGTTCTTTCCAGCTTTCTACATCCTAAGTGAAAGCCAGAAGTCTCACTCACTTTTGTATCTAGACCGTGAAGAATCATCTCAGTAGTTTTTCTTTAGTATTCCTCAACATTTACTCATGTCTTTGTTTGTTTGTTATGTAGTCTGGGGAAGATTTTCTAATCTATGTATGCTTTAGTCTCCTTGTCTATAAAGTGACATATTAAAATTATCTTCTTCAAAGTGATGTTGTGAGGACCAAATTAAATAATAAACACAAAGAACTCAGTATAGTACCTGGATGATGTGAGCATTCAATCTAGCTGTTTATTATCATCATTTTATTTTCCATTGCATCTCACTTAAGAGAGCTGTTTGAAAAAAATAAAAATTACAATGATTTCTTCTTCTCCCTAGTCTATCCACTGATGTTTAGATTGAAATGGGCCTCTCATAGGATATTTATTGCTTCTCTCAAGGTCTATTCATATTGCTGAACACTTTCTTTTTAAGCAAGAATTCTTCGTAAGGCTCCTGGGTTGCAGTCTTCTGCAAGGTCAATAGAAATGTGCTGTATATCTTTGTCAAGAACTGGGAAGGGTCTAAGATTTTACTGTACTTGTAAGCTAACAAATTGGCCTACCACAGTTTCTTATGCTAGCGAAAGACACAACGCTCCTGGATCAGAGACAAGGACTTTATTCCTCCTGCACAGTGGGCAGTATGAGCTTAATGTTTGCATAAGTTCTCCTTGCCCTGAGATCCCAAAAGGGCAACAAAACAGAATACCTCAGGTGGGTACTGTGCACACAGCTGAGGAAACTGGAGGTTAAGAAACCACCAGTCTAATACTGGGCTGCTAGCAAACCTACTGTCCTTTGCCCCAGAAAGCTAAATTACCTTCAATATTCTGGTCAAGATGCAAATCTGCCCTTGACCCTAATGAAAGACACAGTCTCTCTCTTTCAAAGCTGTGTATTCAAAAATACAAGCATTTTTGAAATGAGTCTGGAGCTAACCTGCCTATTTTTGCCCATAAAAAAAAGAGACTCACATATGATCCATGAAGAATTGCCTTCCAAAAGTCTTGACATCATTGTTCATGTTTCACATTTTAGGGCCTTAATTATCTGTGACCCTCCCTTCCATCTTTTCTTCTTTTTATATTTGTTTTGATACATTTCAATACTAAATATTATGTAGCTGTCACTTAATCTCTGGAGGATGGGATCTTCTTGATCATGAATCTGGTTCAAGATCCAGGAGTTCCTGATGACTATAAACTCTGTTCTATATTTTAGAAAGGTGATCTAAGCTATTGAGTAGTGAGATGCCAGCATTTTTCTCAACTCTAAAAAGTTACAGACAGATTTGTATCCTTCTAGGGACCAAAGACTCTCTGCACAGATGATCATATCATCTACCGTGGAAAGACATATTCTAAAAAGAATTCCATCATTCCCTGCTCTGTGCAACTACTTTGCTCTGTTGTAATCTGTGCTTCAAGCCTCATAAATCCAGAATTTATAGCAGGAGTGTGGACACTGTCTTTTCCTAAATCAATAGCCCACCTACCATGCAGCAAACTCTAGTGTGAACGTACTTTGGTAAACAGTAGAGACCCATTAAAGATTTCAGGCGTGGTTCAAGAGCTACAATAGAGAGATTTAACCATAAGCATATATTAAAATAAATTAGAATATAAGTGATGGTAGGTGGAGAAATAATTTTGAAAACATTGGGACTTGAATATTTGTAACATGATATAAAAATTACCAATCTTGGGCACCTGATGGCTCAGTTTGCTGAGCATCCGACTCTTGATTTCAGCTCAGGTCATGATCCCAGGTTTATGGTATCTGTGCAGAGTGTGAAACCTGCTTAAGATTCTCTTTCTCTTGGCCTCTTCCCTGCTCATGCTTGCTAGTGCTGTCTCTCTCTCAAAATAATAATAATTATAATTATAATCATCATCATCATCTTATGTTTTCTTATATTGTTTGCTTTGTATAGAAAAAAGGATTTCCATTTTCTTTTCAACAAACTAATACACATACTTACTTAAAGGATTAAACAGTACAAAAATCACTTTGCTAAAATAATGCAATTGTGGGGCACCTGGGTGGCTCAATCGGTTAAGTGTCTGACTGTGGCTCATTATGATCTCGCAGTTCATGAGTTTGAGCCCCAAATCTCTTCTTCCTGTCCTATCCCTTTTATCATAATATTTCTTTGTGGTTTTAATTTGAATTTCACTAATGATTAATGATGTTGAATATCTTTTTTGTACTTACTTGCAATACATGTCCATCTTTGATGAGGATCTGTTAAAAACCTTTGCCCATGTTTTCCTGGACTTTGTTTTCTTCTAAAATTATCAGAGTTATGTGTCTATTTTGGAAATAATGTTCTGGTCATATCCCAGTCTGCAGTTTATCTTTTCATTCCCTTAATACTGTCATTTATTTAAAAAATTCTTGGGGATCCTGAGTGGCTCATTCGGTTAAGTGTATGACTCTTTTTTTTATAACAATTTTTAAAATGTTTTTTTTTTAAACTTATTTTTGAGAGACAGAGAGAGACAGCATGAGCAGGGGAGGGTGAGAGAGAGAGAGGGAGACACAGAATCTGAAGCAGGCTCCAGGCTCTGAGCTGTCAGCACAGCGCCCGATGCGGGGCTCGAACCCATGAACCTGAGCAGAAGCCAGAAGCCAAATGCTTAACCAACTGAGCCCACCCAGGCGCCTCAAGTGTCTGACTCCTGATCTCAGGCAGTTACGCGTCTGACTCTTGATTTCTGCCCAGGTCATGATCTCATGGTTCGTGAGGTTGAACCCTGCATCCTGTTCCCCACTGACAGTGTGGAGCCTCCTTGGGATTCTCTCTCTCTTCCTTTTTTTCTGCTCTTCCCAAGCTCACACACACTCTCTCTCTCAAAATAAATAAAATTAAAAAAACTTAAAGTTTAAAAAAGTTAACAGTTTTGATAAAATCCAACTTACTCATTTTTTACAGGTCATAGTTTGATGTTCTATTTAAAAAAAGTGTTGCTCTACACAGGTCAAAAAGATTTTCTGTATTGTTCTCTTCTAGAAGTTTCATAGTTTTTGCACATAGAACTATGATCTATTTTGAATTAACTTTTATGTGTGGCATAAGGTATAAATTGAAGTTTATTTTTTTGTGTAAGGTCCAATGTTTGCATCACCATTTGTTGAGCAGAATTTCCTTTATAAATTAAATTGCCTTTTGCACCTTTGCCAAAAATCAATTGACCATACATTTGTGAGTCTCTTTCTGGAATCTTTTCCTGTTTCATTGATCTATTTCTGTATATTTTCACAAATATCTCACAGTCTCAACTATTGCAGCTTTATAATAAGCCTTTAAATCACATAGTGAAAAATGTTCCAACTTTCAAAGTTGTTTTAGATCTTCTAGGTTCTTTGCATTTCCATATTAACTTTAGTCTTAGTTTGTCAATTTCTGCAAAATGACTTCTGGCGTTTTGATGGGGATTGCATTAAATCTATACCAAAGTTTAGGAACATATGACATCTTAACAAAATTGAGTCTTCTAATTTATTTTAATTAAGAAGAGCATATATCCCCATCCATTTAGACCTTAATTTTTCTAAGTTTTGGGGGGTAGTTTTCAGAGTACAAGTCTTGCACATTTTGTCATATTTATCTATAAATTTTCATATTTTGATGCTATCATAACTGGTGATATTGTCTTTTAAATTTTTATAAACATTTTAAATGGACTTTTTCTAATTATTCATTACATTATTACTCATAATGTAATATATACTGATTTTCATTTCCACAACCATCCTAACCTCACTTTTTAGTTTTAACAGCTATTTTGTATATTTCATCATATTTTCAACATAGATGATCATATCATCTACCAAAAATGATATTTTACTTGTCCCTTTTCTTTAAAAAATTTTTTTGATGTTTATTCATTTTTGAGGGAGAGAGAGACACACACACACAGAGTGCAAGCCAGGAAGGGGCAGAGAGAGGAGACAGAATCTGAAGCAGGCTCCAGGCTCTGAGCTGTCAGCACAGAGCCTGGCCCAGGGCTTGAACCCACCACACACTAGATAGTGACCTGGGCTGAAGTAAAGCACTCGACTGAGCCACCCAGGACCTCCTATTTCTCCCTTTTCAATTTGGATGCCTTTATGCCTTCTTCTTGCTTTATTACATTGGACAGATATTTGAGTATGATGTTTAATAGAAGTGGTAGGAGTGGACATTCTTGTTTTCTCTCTAAACTTAGGGGAAAGCATTCAGGATTTTACTATTAAGTTTGATATTAGTTGTAATTTTTTTGGATGCTTTCTGTCAAGTAGAGGAAGTTCCCTTTTAGTATCATTACTGAATACTTTCTCAGAAAATGATGTCGTTAATTTTTCAAAATAGATTTTGTGTCTATGGAGATTATTCAAATTATTAAATAACTTTCTTAAAAATTTTTATTGGGTGTGGTTAACATAAAATGTTACATTAGCTGCAGGTGTACAGTGACTTAACTTCTTATATGTTATGCTAAACTCGCCACAAGTGTGGCTACCATCTGTCACCATACAACGCTATTATAATGTCATTGACTATATTCCCTATACTGTGCTTTTTATTCATGTGACTTATCATTTCATAACTGGAAGCCTGTATCTCCCACTTCCCTTTTGTGCATCCTCCCACCTGTCTGGCAGTAATCAGTTTATCCTCCGTATTTATAGGTCTGATTCTGCTTTTTGGTTTTTTATTCATTTGTTTTGTTTTTTAGAATCCAGATAAAAGTGAAATCATGTTATTTGTCTTTCTCAGTCTGACTTATGTCACTTAGCATAATTCCCTCTAGATCCATCCATATTGTTGCAAATGGCAAGATCTCATCCTTTGGTATGGCTGTGTTAATATTCTGTTGTACATATACCATATTTTTCTTACCTCTTCCTCTATTGATGACCACTTAGGTTGTTTCCACATCTTACCTATTGTAAATAATGCTGCAATAAACATGAGAATGAATTATCTTTTCAAATTAGTGTTTTATTTTGGTGGGTAAATACTCAGCAGTGGAATTGCTGATCATTTGGTTATTCTATTTTTATTTTCTATTTTTATTTTCTATTTTATTTTCTATTTTATTTCTATTTTCCACAGTGGTTGCACCAGCTGGAATTCAAACCAACAGTACACATCCTCATGAACAGTTGTTATTTTTTGCCTTTTTGATAATAGCCAATATGATAGGTGTGATTTGCATTTCCTTGATAATTAATGATATTGAATGTCTTTACCTGTGTCTGTTGGACATCTGTATGTCTTCTTCGGAAAACTGTCTGTTCAGTTCTTTTGCTCACATTTTAATTTTTTTTTTTTTTTGGTGTTCTATTGTATAAGTTTTGTACATATTTAGATAGGAACCTTTTATTCTATATATCATTGCAAATATCTTCTTCCATGTAGGTTCCCTTTCTTTTTTTTTTATGGTTTCCTTTGCTATTCAAAAACTTTTTATTTTGGTGCAGTCCCAATAGTTTAATTTTGCTTTAGTTTCCTTGCTGGAGAAGACATGTCCAAAAATATGTTGCTATGGCTGGTGTCAGAGGAATTACTGCCTATGTTCTCTTCTAGGATTTTAATTTTTTTAGGTCTTACATGTAGGTCTTGAATCCATTTGAGGTTTTTTTGGGGTATGGTGTTAGAAAGTGGTCCACTTTCCTTTTTTGCATGTAACTCTCCCATTTTCTCAGCAACGTTCATTGAAGAGACTGTCTTTTCCTCACGTGTATTCTTGTGTCCTTCATCATAAGTTAACTGACCATATAAGCATGGGCTTATTTCTGAGATTTCTATTCTTTTCCATTGGTCGATGTGTCTGTTTTTGTACAGTGCCGTATTGCTTTGATTACTATAGCTTTGTAGTATATCTTGAAATCTGGAATGGGGATGGCTCCAGCTTTGTTCTTCTTTATCAAGATTGCTTTTGTTATTCAGGGTTGTTTGTAGCTCCACACGGATTTTAGGATTATTTGTTCTAGTCCTGTGAAATATGCTATTGGTATTTTCATAAGGATTGGATTGAATCTGTAGATTGCTTTGGGTATGGAAGTTTAACAATATTAATTTTTCCAATCTATGAGGATGAAATAACTTTTCATTTATTGTGTCATCTTCAAATTCTTTCATCAATGTTTTGTAGTTTTTAGAATAGAGGCCTTTCATCTCCTTTATTAAATTTATTCTTCAGTATTTTATTCTATTTGGTACAGTTGTAAATTGGATTATTTCTTCAATTTCTCTTTCTGCTAATTCATTATTAGTGTATAGAAAAGCTCCCAGTTTGGAGGTATTAATTTTGTATCCTACCACTTTACTGAATTCATTTTAGTGTTTTCATGGAGTCTTTAGGTCTTTCTATGTAAAGTATCATGTCATCTGCAAATAGTAACAGTTTGTTGACAATTTTTATCATAGATGTTAGATTTTGTCGAGTGCTTTTTCCTGCATATTTTCATCCTTCATTTATTTTAATGTGGTGTATCATGTTGATTGGTTTGTGAATATTAAACTATTCTTGCATCCTGGAATAAATCCCACTTATCATGGGAAATGATCCTTTTAGTATATTGCTGAATGTGGTGTGCTAATATTTTGCTGAGGATATTTGTATCTATGTTCATTGGGGATGGAAGCTTGTATTTTTCTTCGTTTGTAGTGTCTTTGTCTGGTTATGTTGGTGTCCCAGAATGAATTTGGAAGCCTTCTTTCCTATTCTATGTTTTGAAATAGTTAGCGGAGAATAGGTATTAACTTTCTTAATGTTTGTAGAATTCACCTGTGAATCTATTTTGTTGTGGACTTTCACTTTTTGGTATTTTTTGGTTACTGATTCATTTTTTACTAGTTTATTTATTGGTCGGTTTGATATTCTATTTCTTCTGATTCAGCTTTGGAAGACTGTATGTTTCTAGGAACTTATCCAATTTTTGAGATTGTCCAATTTGTCAGAATATAATTTTTCATAATATTCTCTTATAATCCTTTGTATTTCTATGGTGTTAGCTGTTACCTCTCTTTCATTTCTAATTTTATTTATTTATTTGGGTTTCTTTTTTTTCCTGATGAGTTCAGCTAAGCGCTTATCAATTTTCTTTTTTCAAAGAACCAGATTTTGATTTATTGTTTTATTTCTATTGCTTTTTAGTCTCTATGTCACTTATTTTCTGCTCTGATCGTTATTTTTTTCCTCCTCTACTCACTCTGGCCTTTATTTGTTCTTCCTTTTCCAGTTCCTTCCTGTGTAAGGTTAGATTGTTTATTTGAACTTTTTCTTCTTCCTTGAGATATGTTTATATCACTATTCATTTCCCTCTTAGAATTGTTTTTGAGGAGCCCCCAAAATTTTGGACTGTTGTGTTTTCTTTTTCATTTGTATTCATGTATATTTTGATATCTTCTTTGATATTTTTCATTGACCCACTGGTTGTTTATGGGTTTTCTAGACTCCATGTGTTTGCATTTTTTCCAGTATCTTTCCTGTGATTGATTTCTAGTTTCATACTGCTGTGATCAGAAAAGATCCATCTATGATATCAATCATCTTAAATTAATTGAGACTTGTTTTCTGGCCTAACAGGTGATGTGTTCTAGAGAATGCTCCATGTGCACTTGTAAATAATGTGTATTCTGCTCTTTTTAGATGGAATGTTTTATACTTGTATCTATATCTATATCATCTATCTATTTCTATGTATGTGTTAGGTCCATCTAGTCCAAAGTGTCATTCAAAGATATCATTTCCTTACTGATTTTCTGCCTGGATAATCTATGCATTGATGTAAGTGGGGTATAAACATCCCCTACACTTATTGTATTACCACCAATTTCTATCTTTATAACCATATTGTTTGCTTTATGTATTTGGTGCTTCCATGTTTGGTGCATAGATACTTATATTGTTATCACTTCTTGTTCGATTGATACCTTTATCATTATGTAATGCTCTTCTTTGTTTCTTCTTCCAGTCTTTGTTTTAAAGTGTATTTCATCTGATACAAGTATTGTACCCTGACTTTTCTTTTTTCTTTTTATTTCATTTGCATGATAAATGTATTTCCATCCCTTTAGTTCCAGTTTGTGTGCATTTTTAGGTCTGAGGTGAGTCTCTTGTAGGCAGCATAGAAATTTTAAAAAATTATTTTTTAATTATTTATTTTTGAGAGAGAGAGAGAGAGAGAGAGAGAGAGAGAGAGAGAGAGGGACAGCATGAGCAGAGGAGGGTCAGACACACACACACACACACACACACACACACACACACACACACAGAATCTGAGGTAGGCTCCAGGCTCTGAGCTGTCAACACAGAGCCCAACATGAGGCTCGAATCCACAAACTGTGAGATCATGATCTAAGCCCAAGTCGGATGCTTAACTGACTGAACCACCTGGGTGCCCCTCTTGCAGGAAGCATAGAAATGGGTCTTGTTTTTTTTAATCCATTTTGCCACATATGTCTTCTGATTGGAGCATTTAGGCCATTTATATTTAAAGTAATTGTTGATAGGTATGTCTTATTGTCATTTTGTTAATTGTTTTCTGGTTGTTTTTACAGTTCTTCTCTGTTCCTTTATTTTTTTCTTGCTCTCTTTTTTGTGATTGATGAGTTTTTGTAGTGTTATGGTTGGCTTTCTCTTTATTTATTTTTTTGTGTGTATTTATTATATGTTTTGAGTTTGTGTCTATTATGAGAATCACATATAACATCCTAATGATGAAAGTCTATATTAAGTTGTTGGCCATTTAAGTTCAAACGCACTCTAAAAAACTTTTTAAAGCTCCTTCCTCCACATTTTATGTATATGCTGTCATACTTTTTATCTTTTCATTCAAACATATTTTATGTCCAATTATGGCCATTTCCTTTCCACTTAAAGAAGCACTTTTAACTTTTCCTGTAAGACTGGTTTAGTGGGAATAGACTCCTTTAATTTTTTTTAATTTTTTTAAATGTTTTATTTATTTTTGATACAGAGAGAGACAGAGCATGAGAGGGGGAGGGGCAGAGAGAGAAAGACACAGAACTGGAAGCAGGCTCCAGGCTCTGAGCTAGCTGTCAGCACAGAGCCTGATGCGGGACTCGAACCCACGAATGTAAGATCTGACCTGAGCCGAAGTCGGAGGCTTAACCAACTGAGCCACCCAGGCGCCCCTAGACTCCTTTAATTTTGTTTGCCCGTGAAACCTTTAATTTCTCCCTCAATACACACTGATAATCTTGCTGTATAGAGTGTCTTTGGTTGTAGGCTTTTATTTTCAGGATTTTGAATATATCATTCCACTTCTTTCTGGCCTGCGGAACTTCCCTCATATGTAATCTTTTGTTTCTCTTTTGCTGCTTTAAAATTTTTCTCTTTATTTTTGACTTTTGAGATTTTAATTATTATGTGTCATGATGTGGACCTTCTTGCGTTCATGTTTTTTGGAACTTAGTGCTTCTTGAACCTGGAGGTCTATTTCCTTCCCTACATTAGGGAAGTTTTCAATTATTATTTCTTCAAATAAGTTTTCTGTCCCTTTCTCTCTATTCTTTTTCTGGAACCAATATAATGATAATGTTTGTTCAATTGTTATTATCCAAGGGATCCCTTATCCTATCCTCATTTTAAAAATTCTTTTGTCTTTTCACTCTTCAGCGTGGGTGCTTTCCATTACTATGTGACTTTCTGTGGATGTTTCCATGGATTAGACAGAACAGCTACTTCTCCTAAACCTGAGGAAATGGGCTTGTGTATGGTCATTCCCTAGATAGACTTTGTGTGCTTGATGACTTTTTTTTTTGGCTGGGTGGAGCTGCTGCTGGTGTGGGCTGAGGGACCCAGGGCTCTTCACACAGTGGGCATCCTGGCAGGACATGTATGGCTGAAGGGGGTGTACAGCTGGAATGTCCCAAGGTTCTACATGAGCAGGGCACCTTTGTAGGATGGCTGAAGCTACAGTGCATATAAACTGTACGGTTCCATAACTCTGCACGGAGTGTGCTCTGGAGGGCAGCTGGAGCCAAGGTTGGCTAAAGGCTGGGAACTCCAGGAGTGCTCTCTACAGGGGGTACCCTGCCTGAATGGGGCTGAGGCTGACATGGGTGGAGCTGTGATAGGGTGCTCCATGTAGGGGTCACCCCAGTGGGATGGCTGGATCTGAAGCAGAGATCAGCTGGAAGGTACCAGAGGACTAAGCACCAGGGTGCCCAAGAGAACTGTCTAAAGTCAAAGTGGTGCAGGCCTGGAGTGTTCTTGGGGGCTCTGTAACTGTGTCACCTTGGTGTGGAGGCTGGAGCTGTAGGGAGTGCTAATGAGGGTTGTCCTGGTGTGTACCACCCTGTGGCCGCCTGGGTGGGATGGCTGGGACTGGTGTTGGCTAGGGGCCCCGGGGCTGAGGTGGCAGGCTGGTTAGGGGACCTATACTGTACACTGGTGTATGCTTTCAAGGTGGAAGGGAGCATAAATCATGTTGTTCTCCGGTTCCTCTGACCCAGAGTTCCAGCAGCTTTCCATTGCTTGGCAAAATTCTGGGCCTGGGTCTTTTATTATTAACTTAAACGATAGCTCATTTCTCTGTGCCCAAGGAGAGACAAATTGGCTCTCAGTCCTTCAGGACTATCCCTCCCCCTGCAATTCACAGCGGTGGGGATGGGAGTTTCATTGGTTCCTGTGTCTCCATCTCTCTTGATGTTCTCTTTTGCTGCTCTGTCGTTTTTTTGTGCAGAAGCTATTTACTCAGCTCTCAGTTCTTCGGCAGGAGTTCTATAAACATGTATAATTTGGCATGGTCTGTGGAGGGGGTGAGCTCAGGGTCTTCCAATGTTACCATCTGGAAGAGAAACCCCAATGGTTTCCTTTTTTAGCTCATAAGGTGATTTACATTGATTGAGTTTTCAAATATTAAGCCCACTCTGCATTCCAGGAATGAATCTCCTCATTTTCATAACAATACATTATCCTTTATATACTTTATCAAATTAAATTTTCTGAGTATTTGCATTCATAGTTATGAGGGATATTGGTCTCTGGTTTTATTTTCTTATAATATTTAGAGTATTTGCATTCATAGTCATGAGGGATATTGGTCTCTGGTTTTATTTTCTTATAATATCTTTGGTTTTGTGATCAGGGTAATGCTGATTTCATGGGAAAAGTTGGAAAGTATTCCCTCCTCTTTAATTTTCTGGAGGAGCTGGTGTAAAAGTGGCATCATCACTTCTTCACATATTTGATAAAATTCACCAGTAGAACCATCTGGGTTTGGTCTTCTCTGTAAGGAGGTTTTTAAATACAACTTCATTAAAAAAATAGATACAGCTTTATCTACTTAAAACTGTTTTTCTTATCAAAGTATAATGGATACACCATATCTTATTTGTTTTAGGTGTATATCATAGTGATTCAATATTTTTATACATTATTAAACAATCCTCACAGTAAGTGTAGTTACCATCCATCTTCTTGAGTGTTAGTAGTTATGTTTCAAGTAAATTGTCATTTTTTATCAGTTGCTGAGATAATGGGTGTGCATTTGTACATAGTATCTTCCGTTATCATTGTAATATCTATAATTTTCGGTGGTCATGTCACCTCTCTCAGGTCTGGTATTGTTAACTTGCATGTCTTCTTTTTTTAAACAGTCTTTTTGAAAGTTTATCAATTTTATAGGTCTTCATAAAGAATCAGATTTTGGTTTGCTTTTTTTCTATTTGTTTTTCTGTTTGTTTTAGTTTCCACTTTGATCTGTAATATATCCTTCTTTCTGTTTACTTTGGGGTTAATTTGATTAACTTTCTAGGTTTTTAAAGTTTGAAGCCAAAGTCTTTGATTTAAGGTCTTTTGTCTTTTTCTTTTTTCCACTATAGGTGTGTGGTGAGAAAAATTTCTCCCTAACTACTGCTTTAGCAGCGTCCTGCTATTTTGATATGTTGTATTTTTATTTAGCTCAAAATACTTTCGTAGTAATTAAAAGTTTTTTATTTTTGAGAGTGAGAGAGCAAGCAGGGGAGAGGGAAAGAGAGAGAGAATCTTAGCATGCTCCATGGTCAGTGTGGAGCCCAAAGGAGCCAATGTAAGGATCATGACCTTGGTATTATGACCTGAGAGGAAATCAAAAGTTGTATGCTCAACTGAGCCATCCAGGCTCCTAACTCAAAATACTACCTAATTTCCACTGTAATTTCTTTTTGGACTTATGCATTATTTAGTTTAAAAATATTGGAGGATATTCCAGATATATTTGTTATTGATTTTTAATTCAATTCTGTTTTGATAGAGAACATACTTGATATGACTGCAATCCTTTGAAATCTATGGATAGTTCAGAATATCATCTATCTTGTAAATATTCCATGTACACTTAAAAAAGTATGTGTATTCTGTTTTAAGCTATTTTTATTTATAAACTAAATGAGTTTAAGTTTTTCCTAGAGTAAAGCAAGGCAGAATTTGAGTTATGATGTTCTAGTACATAATTTTAGCCAAGGAGAAATTTACCCTCCAAGTTTCTCAAAGACGCTCATCTTCATTGAAACTTTACTAAAGAGGACTTCATGCCTCTTTCTTTGGTAACTTTCAAACACTGGGATTCCTTTTGTCTTAATGTTTAATTTAAATCTGAGTGCTGAGTTCAGCTAGAAATTAGATATTTAAGAAGATAGAGAGTGAATTAAATCTTGTAATCTAAAGCACACATACAATGCACAGATTAATTTCCTTACTATTTGCCATGTTTGAGCTGTCAAAGCACTTTAGAATCTCCAATTCAGTGTTACACAATGAGAAATAGCTTATTAAAGTAAAAATATATACATATGCATATTTTGTTCAACTAACACACAAGAAAATAGTCCCTTTATGTATTCACATTCATCTCACTTTTATTAGGTCAGTTAATTTATAAGGATGAAATGTGAGATTCAAAATCATCTGCATTTTAAAGATGAGGTAAAGCCCAGAGATATTAAAAATTACAAAGCCAAAATTGGGACTATAAATTGTTCTGGTAATACTTAATTTGATGCTTTTGCACTACTATATCATGATTTCAAATTTTACAGAGCATTTGACTAAAAAAAAAAGGAAACTGACATAAGGTATTATTGACAAGACCATTGAAAAAGGAAAAAAACTAAACACCGTGTCACTCTTATTCTACAATATCTATTTTTCTCTTCTAGTCGGAAAATAAAGTTGGTTTTTATCAAGGCAAAGGACTTTATGCTTACCCGAGTCCCACATACTCCTCAACTATTCTTTATCTCTTTCCCCATTAACTGCTTCTCCCATTCCGAAGACAGTTTATCCACACCACTCAGATCTTTCCCTAACTATCCCTCTACTCCTGAGCCGATGCTCTCACCTCAAAGTACAATTGCACCTGTCAAGACTTCTGTAACCTGGAGCAGTTACATTATTTCTTAAATTTTTAAATTCCTCTTTGGTAAAATGGAGAATACCAATTCTGTTGGGACAAATTAAGGTAATGCGTTTATTTATTTATTTAGAGAGGGAGGGAAGACAGGCAGGGGAGGAATCGAGTGTGCATCCCAATCAGGCTCCATGCTGTCAGCACTGAGCCCAGTTAGGGCTTAAACACTCAGGAGTCCCTTGAGGCAATGCATTTAAATCTCTCAACACAGTGAGTAGCGTACTGATGTCAATAAACTGGACTTTGTTGTCTTTATTTGGTAAACCTGAGTCTGGGATAACTTTTTTTATTGTGGTTTTTAGGGTTTGTAAACACTGAATTAGTGTCACTTCCATGTACAGGTCAATAAAGCTTTGTAAACATAATGGGAAAAAATTCACTTTGAAAGGAAGTCTACCTAAATTTCCTAAATTACCTCGATGTTTTATCATTGACCCTTTATATCTATCTATGGATAATATAGATATAGTTAATCCCATTCAACCATCTTGTTACCTTTCTAAGGAAAGGGACTCCATCTCTAGTTATAGCTAATCTGAATTTCTGCTCCTAGATCCCATGCCTTCCCTCCCTCCCTCATGGAGAGCTTGTCAATCATCCACCCTCTTGCTCTTCACAGGGTCCTTCATTTTAGGTTTTAGTTAATAAAATATCCTCAAATTCTCATTAAGAAAGCATTTTTTATTACTCACAGTATGCCCAGAGCAAGGTTTGATTTATCTTTCATCACTCTGGTTCAAGTATTACCTCTTTACTAACATTTGCTCACCTTTCCTCCTTTCTGTCTGTCTTTCCCTTTGGGTTCAGCAGTTTCTTCCTTTTGTTCCCTTTGCATTTTTCCCCCTGCTGGATCACTAGCTGTCTAATTTTCAACAAAAATTCCACTTTTGATTGAGCAAGATTTATATGAAGAGAATTTTGGTAAGACACTATATATATATGTATCAGAAATATCTGAAAAAACAACAAATGCTTCTCCTCTCAATTAAAAAGGACCCTGAGGCCAAGGAATTAATATATACTAGAAGAGAATTATGTTTTGAAACAATAAATTAAATTTTGCCTTAACTTTCCTTCCGTCAGCTGAATGAATGTGGATCTGGAGTTCTTCTATAGTTTGAATAATATACTCTATACTCTGCTTTGATGTGGAAATTGTTAATTTCTATTCAAGACACTTTTACACTTATCGATGCAGAATTTCTTATCTAGAAGCCATTGTAAGCACTAGTACACCAGATGGTTGTGGATAAGAATCAAGAGAGTTGGTAAAATAGAGTTTTAAAAGTTAGTTTTAGCCTCTTCACTGTGTCCCACTGTTTGTGTGGCCAGTCTGGGAAAGAATATGTTCCCTAGGGTTTTACAGAGATCTGTATTCTGGTATAGAAAAGGAATGTTCTCACTCACCCAGGGAAGCTTATCAAATCCTTTCATGTGTTTACTATCCATCCTTACTTCCTCTGAGGGGCTTAAAACAAACAAACAAACAAAAACAAAACAACCAAACTTCTAAATTCACAAATACAGTGTTTCTAATGTGTCTAATCATGGGGTTCATCAGTTAAAACTATAGTTTCTCTGGCCTCCCATCAGACCTGCTAAATCAGATTCTCCATGGGAGAATCCTAAGTATTTCTATTTGTGATTGATGATTTTTAGGACACACAAGTTTGAGACGTACTGTGGTAAATTACAGAAGCCAGAGAATGGGAAGGTACAGCTAGTGGAGGTGGAACATGCATTTGGGGAAAGTACTGTTGTTCAATGCTGAAGACTTTATCAACAGGAATGATAATGTTGCTAAGATTATGCACCAGCAATTAACACTCAAATTGACTGATAAGGAAATAGACATGGTACATTAAGTACAAACCTAAAAATATGTCAGAAAGCAACTAGACTTGGCACAATGCCATAATAACAGATTAAAATCCTGGCCATCAGAACAACAGTCTGGTCCTTTTTTCTTCTTTTCATTGTTTTTCTTTTTTTCTTCTCCTTCTTGTCTTTTCTTTCTTCCTTCCTTTTTTTTTCCCCTCTTTTTTTAGAATTGACAGTGCAGTTTAACTTGCTGACATATTTGCTTTGTTTGGAAAAAGTATTCCTAAAATATTTTATCAGAAAAAAGTAGCTCTAGCAAAGGATCTGAGCCAAATGAGGAAACAGTCATGAAGGAAAGCCCGCTTTCATGTTGCTAAGAGGGATGATTTATTCCAACTGATGGATATTTTGTAGGCTTGGTGGATGGCGGGCAATCTGTCATATTTTCATACTGTGGGACGCAATGTTTCCAGATTGTTGCCATTTGGCAATAAGATTTCTATTATTTTGTTTAACGTTTAAAGGATGTTGAATAGTATTGCTTAGAAAGTCTCTACCTCTTTTGAAATGGAAAACCCCATGAATTACAGAAAGGAAAGAAAGAAATTTCAGAAAGAGAACTCAAATGTAGCCATTAATAGAAGTGGTTTAGGAAACTGGGGACGCACACCTAAAGAGCAGCCACATGAAGCTGTAATAGGAATGTATTTCTTGTGAGTAATTGAATAAACTGATTTTTAAGAAAAATGGTTATTTAATGTTTATTTTTGAGAGAGAGAGACCACATGAGCAGGGGAGGGTCAGAGAGAGAGGGAGACACAGAATCTGAAGACAGGCTCCAGGCTCTGAGCTGTCAGCACAGAGCCTGACGTGGGGCTCGAACCCATGAACCGTGAGATCATGACCTGAGCTGGAGCTGGACGCTCAACTGACTGAACCACCTAGGTGCCCCATTTAATAAACTGATTTTAATAATAAGAGCGATAACCAATACTAAGTTATCCTTGCTGAGTGCTTACATCTGCTTTGTGCCAGACATTGTAGTTTATATGGACTAACTGTTTCATTCTCACAAAACCTCTACAGGGTAGGAATTCTAATTGGTCTTTATTCTACAATTCAGGAAACAGAGGCTTACACAGTTAGAAAGCCAGCAGGTGGCAGAGTCAGCACTTGAACCCAGGCAATTGTGGCTCTGAGATCTTTGCATTACCTAGAATGCCTGACTGGGCTAGGTGAGCAGTGGATGGAGAGAAATAAGCTCTGTGTTCTTGTCCATAGAAATTCTTCTTATATCTGTACCTTTGGGTCCTAGAGCCCATAGAGTGAAAGTTAAGTATAGAGCCCTAAAAAGAGATTGTTACAAACTCCATCCATAAATATTACATGATAATTACATGCCAAGACCAGATTAACATGAGTTCCAAAAATGATGTGCTATCAACTGATACATTATTTCCTATTGCTGCTGTAACAAGTTACCACCATTTGGGCGGCTTGAACCACCACAAACGTATTACTTGGTCATTTTGGAGGTCTAAAATCAAGTTGTAAGCGGGGCTGGTTCCTTCTGGAGGCTCTAGGGGACTATGCTTCCTTTTCTAGCTCATGGAGCCATCCTGGATTCTTTGGCTCTTTCATAATCCTTTCCTCCATTTTCTGAGTGAGCAATATCTCATATTCATCTGTCTGTCTCTCTCTCTGACCTCTGATTCCCGCATCATATCCCCTCCTTCCACTCTGGTCCTTCTATCCCCTCTTATAAGGACTGTTATGACTATATTGAGCCCCTCCAGATCATTCTGAATATTTTCCCTCTCTGGAGGTCCTTAATCACACTTGCAAAGTCCTTTCATCATGTGAGGTAAAATGTTCACTCCAGGTTCTGGAGTTTAGGGTATAGACATGTCTGGGGACTATTATTCAGCCTACTGCAACTGGATTAATATATCCTCAAGTCTGTGTATATTTTATTTATTCCACAGAATTTTACAGAAGAAAAAGGCTCATTTTTATTAATGGAGAAACTGAGACCCAGAAAGAATGAGAGACTGTGAAAGAAAAACAGCTTAGGCTCTTCAGAGTGTTTAAAAAATCTCAAATTAGAAGAGAAAATGGAAACTGTGTGACATAGCGTGTTTGTACAAGTGCCAAAAAAAAAAAAAAAAAAAAAGGGGCCAGCCTGTACCTGGATAGTCAGTTGGGTAAAAACCACATTCTAGTTCCTTTTTCTGCCCTACATGCTTTTCCTTGTGGAACTTTAACAGTCATAAGCATGCTTTTGACAATTCTCCTTAAATCTTTCACAAAATCACTCATAACTGGTAAATTGGATGTGTCCAGTCACATTTGGCAAAGCTTGTGAGTTCTTAGATTTAATGCGCACTTTCAGGACCCAGCCCAGTAAATTTAAAAAACCCATGTCAAGGCATATCATGGTGGAACATTTGAGGAAGAAGTAAAATGTATACATAAAACTAACCAAGTGAAGAGATAAGGAATTTACAGATTCCAGCAAGAACATGTACAAAGGAAGACACAATCATAGTTTACTATTTGGCTTAAGTGTCAAAATATTCTATTGAATGGATGTTGGTAAAACATAAGAAATGGTAGTATAAAGGAATTAAATCCTCCTTAAAAACCAGAAATCAATAGATAGTACCTAAAATTGAAAAATCGGGAAAAAACATTATGAGTCAATTGTTTTAAAATATGGAGGTAGATATCAGAGGGAATAGATTAAAAGTTATCAATGGTTTTTGCTAGGGATCAAGACAAGAGAGAGACAGAAATAGGTAAAATAAATGACCACTATTAGCAAATATGTTTAAAGGATAATTTGAATTTTACCTTTGTACCAGGATGACTTTGATAGAAATAAAAACTTTCTAAAAGAGCACTAGACACAAATGAGTAAAGCAATCAGCATCCTGTTACATAAATAGTAAGCATTCAATAAGTATTATAATTCTTATATTACCCTTTGCTGGAAGGGGAAGATACAAGAGTGAGTTACTGACTCTAATCTTCAGTATTTTTGGGTGCCTATGGAAGTCTTTTCTCAGTTGGAGTACTAGTGCCTTAAATCAACTTGGCTTCTTCTTCCCTGCTTTCAAAATGCTGTGACCAGTTCAAAAAATAAAAAAACAAACCTACCACCATTCCAAATTCAATATGCATTTACTAAGTAGCTACTGTTTTCAAGGCACTAGTGATTCAAAGATGAGTAATATGACATTTTCTGTTTTCCAGCCACATATGGCCTACAGGACATAATAAACATGCATTGAATTTTGTTCATTGCCAAGGGGAAGTACAAGCAAAGTACCATGTGTACATCAAATATAGAACAATTGGTCTAGATTTTGGGTTCATAGAAGGATTCATGGAGAAGGTGGTATGTATTTTATTTAAGCCTTGAGAGTCTGTTCATAGATGTAATTAAGAAATGGAAAGAAAGTAAGTCTAGGAGGAGAAAATGGGTTAAGCAAGTCCTCAAAAGGGAAAACAAAATGTGAGAAAATCATCGTAGTTTTTGCAGCTGAAGTTCAGGGTAAAGGAATGTAGAGGAAGGTAGATGAATGGGGGGCAAATTTTTTTTGAGTGATCTGTTTTCATAAACTGTCTCAGTCTTTTTTAAAAAAATATTTTAATGTTTATTTTTTAAGAGAGAGCGAGAGAGAGAGAGAGAGAGAGAGAGAGCGCATGCGTGCAAGTGGGGGAGGGACAGAGAGAGAGGGAGACACGGAATCTCAAGCAGACTCCAGGCTCTGAGCTGTCAGCACAGAGTCCAACACAGGGCCCGGACTCGTGAACCATGAGATCATGCATGAGATCATGACCTGAGCCGAAATTGAAGGCTTAGCCCACTGAGCCACCTTGGCATCCCTTAAACTGTCTCAGTCTTAAACTTGATTGGACTGAAGAATGTATAGAGAATAGATAGGAAAACTGTTACTTGGCATTTTAGCTATACTGGAATACTTAAATTTTAAAAGTTAAAGTTTTTGTTGTTGCTGCTGCTCCTTTGGATAAATGTTACTCAGGCCAGGCCAAGTGACCAGTTGAAAGAAGGAGAACTAGGATTCTTCCATTTTGGCTATTGCTGAAGATTTACTGTGCATGCATTGAGAATAAATCATAGAACTTCTCAGGTTCTAAAATTTTATTAAAATATTTTTTATCCACTGATGTCCCATTTTCTATGTCTTTGCAGATTAATTAATTAAAAATCTATTTAATGTTATGTAGGGGAGCTTCTTTGTTTTTAGTCTATCAAGTTCAACTGATAGATTACAGTATTTTCACGTTTTTTTGGAATCTGAACAAATAAAAATGGACTCCTTTATGAACTTTCTCAGACCAACTAGAGTGTTGACTTTCTCTCGTTTGTGATAACAGTGACTAGTTCATGAAAGTTCAAATTTCTGATTGGTAATTAACTAAAAAAATCTCAATGTATCTGATTTAAACAATACTTTCAAAATGTGAATACCACAGAGGAAAAAGAAATCTATGGGAACTTTAGCAAAAAATTCAGTTGAAAACAAATAACTTATAAAATAGTGGCTCTTGTGGAAAGTAAGTGTGGATTAAGGGAAAGCCTGACTTCCTTTGATTTCTCTACTTCCATTAATAGAGATCTTTTTGAGTTTTGAGTGAAGTCACCACCCAGGTCTCTTTGTATCTGAGAGGTATCTTTCAGACGTCCAATTTGTCTGTCCTCAACCATCAGAGCTCTGACCACCATGTTCAATAGAACTAATCTCACTAACCCCTTTATCCTTATACATGTGGCTTCAATAAACACCAATATCCCACCTCACCCTCCACACCTATCTTCTAATTTTCAATTAACTCGTTGCACTCCCTATTTTGTCCTAATCACCATTGCCTCTCCAATCTACAGAAACACCTCTGCTAATCCCAATGGAATTTGTGCTTTGTCATAATTTCTCTAACTGTTCCTTTTATCCTCTTGCTCTAAAAGAAACTTGGCTCTCTTTTAAGAACCTTGTTTCCCCTATAGATCTCTTAAGAGATCCTGTGGTTGCTTTGTACTGGGTCAAGTATGATACTCAGAGTTCTCTTCCTTGTAAGGCTCTAGGTGAAAGTTGGCTACAAGGAGATTTGTATGGGATTTGAAAGACAACAGTGAGGCAGTAGCCATTGTGCTCTGAAGGTCAGTGAAATGTGCCAGAGCCATAATTTCACTGCCCTCTGGAGAAGTGTGTGGTGATGACTAGAGAGTGGGATGCAAAGAATTAAGATTTGAAGGTTTGAAGATTCTGTTGTTGGTAACATCCAGGCTATGGTCAACAGTGGAAACAAATGGAGAAGATGATTTAGAAAGAAAAATTGTTGAAGGAAAGGCACTCAAAACACAGGGGATGAGAACTATTCTCTATATGAAAACTGAAATTACCAGGAGTGGATATCAAATTGTAAATTACAGTTAAGTGCATTCCCAAATGCAAATGAATACATACTGTATGATTTCATTTATATGCACTACGAAGAATAGGCAAAGCTTATCTAATGTGATAGAAACCTGAACAGTTATCGCCCTGTGTATATATATGTGTGGGGTGGATGCCGACTGGGAATGGGCACAGGTGGGTTTCCTGGAATTCTGTAAAAGCTCTGCATCTGATCTGGTGATGATAACATGGACGTCTAATCTGACAAAGCTAAGGTCAGTGCATACTTTGACCTTTGTGTTGTATAGAGTATACCTCAATAAGGGAAATATACACTAAAAAGAACAAAAATGTTTAAAGAATTTTAGATCTGATAGAGAGAGAGGAGAAAGGGAGAAAAAGGGTCTGGCTTCACATTGGAGGGAGTGACAGTGAACCAGGAATGAAAGCATCAAGACGAAAGCAACAGTGGAAAGTAGTGAGTGATACAATATGATGACATGAGATTTGAAAATGAGTTGAAGGGCAGAGGTTAGGGAAGAACAAGGAGAGTAATTGTAACCAACAAGAGAAACAGGAAAACACCGAGCTGACCTCCAGACCCAGTCTCAGAAGGTCTGTGGGAGAATATAGGAAGCCACCACTCTCAGTTAAAGTTCAATACAATAACAGAAACACTGTGAGTGAGATGAAACAAAGGAATTTATTATATGGATCAGATTTTGTGATACTTGATACCAGGAGTGTTTTGAGAAAGCAGGTGCAAAGATGGGGTTTGGAGCTGTATCACTCATGGTCGGCTGGGAACAAGGACCCCAAAGCTGGTAGAAGATAGAACAGAGATAGCGCTAACACTGTCTAATTGTTAAAACTTTTATCAGCAGTGATTTGGTATGGTATGGCAATGAGGGGACTGAATTAGCTGTTGTGATGAATCATGCATCTAAGAGATATGGAGGACATGGTAAATTGAAAGATAGTGGGATGCTAACATGGCTCCTCCCTCCCTGTTAAAATGACCAAGTCCTTTTTGCTTGGAGATAATACAGAGGCTTTTTCCCTGTGAGACATGTCCTTTCCTCAGGTTCTGTTGCTATTCTCTACTAAGTCACTGGATCGGCATCTCGGCTAAATCACAGAAAAGCCCAGTTGGAAATGGGCTGATTCTGATCAAGGAGGAAAGTGACATTCTCTGAAAGGCCTTTCAAGATCTTGCCAGTAGTATGCTAGCTAATGCCAAGAAAATGTGTTGGACTGGATTTTGAGGGTTTTTGATCAAGAGGACCGTGCATAAGGCTGTATAAGGGAAAGTTTATTAATTTGAGATCATTCTCCCAGAATACTAGATTCGATACCTTAGTAATGACATGAGGAGATGGTGTAAATTGACTTTTAGGATGTCTCCTAGAAGCCTGGAATAATCAATGGCCTATGCTAAGTGAGGTTCAAGTGCCAGATATCACTTTGGCAGAAAGCAAAAAAACGTGTTTAAAAGCTCAAGGAAGTGGGCATGCTGTATAAGGCAAAGAGATATACCAGCTGATTATGTGCCATGGAAAGACCCAGAGGGTAGGCCATTTATTAAGGGTATAAAGAATGCGCTATTGAGAGAGTGATTTTAAAACCAGCACCACTAAAATTAGCCTAGTCCTCTGTAGGACAAGGCTGACAATAGTAGAGGGCATTAGAGAATTAGGATCACCGCTAGCAATAAGGGTGATAGGATTCTGGAAAAATAGGGACCATTTGGTAGAGTTAGCTTTTAGAAGTCAGGTAGATGCGATTTTCACATTTAATGGCAAAATAGAAGGAGAAGACAAATATAATATAACATCTATATATTTATATAGAATACAAATATAATGTGACATGATAACCCTAGAGATAAAACAAGTGAGTAGTAAATAAGGATATACTCATTTTGTAACATCAAAAGAAACTAAAAGTGATTATAAGTCTGAGAGCAAGTTCTCCAATGTAAGGCTACAATTTCTTTCCCAATCTCTATGCCTGAGCTAGTTTTGGGATCTAGAGCCTACTCTCTAAAGAAGACGACACTTCCTCTGAATAGTGACATTAAAAGGTTGTGGCAAGTATAGTTGGTAAAGGTTTGCACCCTTCCCCAAAGGCACATACAACCATTTTCTTGGGTGGAATTACACAGTCGGGAAAGAAGAGTGCACAAACACTTCAAGGGCTACAAGGCACAAAGTCTGAGTTGTCACTAATACCTTGAGACTGAAAACCTCATCACAGGCTCCTGCTAGAGATGAGGCGTAACTAAGACAGGTACAAAGTGAAGTTCTGCAAACATCCAAGCAAAGTAGGTCCACTGGTTCTGTGAATCCACCCAAAGATCATTTCTATGGTTTTTGGTTTGATATTCAGAACATAAATAACTAGTATATGGCACAACACTACCATTAGGTTATTTTTGAAGTGAAATCTATCACATCTGGGAAGGCCACATGGAAGTCTTTGAAACTGCTCTCCTTTCTTCCCCAGTCCAAACAAGAAGGAGATCAGAACAAGTAATTTTCCCCAGAGGGATTACAACAATTAGTGCCTCTGTAAAGCATCTGAAGGGTTTAGGACTTGAGGTTTCTATCATTCCTCAATTTAACTTAGCAGTTTGGTGCCCATGAAATAACCAGAAGGATCCTAAGAGATGACTACCATCAATTCAATCAAAAGAAATCCTTAACTGCATATGCTATGCCACATATGCTCTATTTTCGCCAGAAGAGATTAATGTGACTTCAGCTACATGGTATGCAGCCATGCCTTTGTCTGATTTGACAAATGAGATATTTTCCATTCCTAGGATAAAAGGATAAAAAATAGTTTGCATTTACAAATAAAGGACAACAATATATATTTACAGTTTTCTGTAGGACTGTGTTATTTCTCTTATCCTTTCCAATGATATAGCCCCAGGAGATCTGTTCTGCCTGGACATCCTACATGACATCACATTGATCTATCTAATAGTGATCAGATAGGATGTGCAAAAGTTGGCTATAGTGTTCAAAGCCTTGGTAAGGATGGAAGAGATAAGCTCTATAAAGATTTAGAAGCCTACCTCATCAGTAAAAATTTTAGGGGTCCAGTGGTTAGGGGCATGCTTTAATATCTCATCAAAGGCAAAGGACAAATTATTCCTTTTCCCATTTCTAGTATTATGGCAGAGGAAGCACAACACCATGTGGAATACTTTGGTTACTAAGGCAGCACATTCCATATCAAGAAATAATGTTCTGACCCATAATGTGGATGATTCTAAATACTGCCAGATTTGAAAGCCTCTCATTGCAGGAAAAGGGCTCTGCAGCAGGTCTAGACTGTGTTGTAAGCTTTCCTGCCAATGAGGCCATACCATCCTGAAAACTCCATCGGACTGGTCATATCAGTGGTAGGAAAAGATACTGTCCAAATGAGAAACTCACAATTTATATTGCTAGGTTTCTAGAGCAAAGTCATGGGATCTTTAACATGGAATATATACCTTTAAAAAAACCTGTTTCCAGGCCTACTTCTGGGTACTGGTAAAGACATAGTGCCTACCATGGAGGTCTGTGGTAGGCTGAAAAATGGTGCACTTAAAGAGATTCACATTCAAATTCCTGGAACCTGTGAATGTTCTTACATGGCAATGTCTGTGCTGATGCAATTAAATTAAGAATTTGAAGTAGAGATATTATTTTGGAGTATTAGGGCAGGTCATAAATTCAGTAACAAGTATGCTTATAAGAGGGAGACACAAGAAGCTTTGACATTAACAGAGGATGAGGAGGCAATGCAACCATGAAGACAAAGAGTGGAGTGATGCAGCCACACAGCAAAGCTTGATGGCCACAACCAGGAAATGAAAATTAAGAAACAAATTCTTCTGTAGAGCCTTTTGAGAGAGTGTAGTCTTACCAACAGTGCAAAAGACATCCTCCTTCTCTGCATCCTCGCCAACATCTGTTGTTGCCTGAGTTGATAATTTTAGCCATTCTGGCAGGTATGAGGTGATATCTCATGGTGATTTTGATTTGTATTTCTCTGAGGATGAGATGTTGAGCACTTTTTCATGTGTCTGTTAGCCATCTGGGTGTCTTCTTTGGAAAAGTGTCTATTCATGTCTTTTTCCCATTTATTCACTGGAATATTTGTTTTTGGGGATGTTCAGTTTGATTAAGTTCTTTATAGCTTTTGGATACTAACCCTTTATTTGATATGTCATTTGCAAATATCTTCTCCCATTCCATTGGTTGCTTTCTAGTTTTGATGATTGTTTCCTTCATGGTGCAGAAATGTTCTAACTTGATAAGTTTTCAATAGTTTATTTTTTATTTTGTTTTCTTTGCCTCAGACAAATGTCAAGTAAGGAGTTGCTGTGGTCAGGATCAAATAGGTTGCTGCCTATTGCTGCCAATTTCTCCTCTAGGATTTTGATGGCTTCTTGTCTTATGTTAATATCTTCATCCATTTTGAGTTTATTTTTGTGTATGGTGTAAGAAAGCAGTCCAGGCTCATTCTTTTGCCTGTCACTGTCCAGTGTTCCCAACACCATTTGCTGAAGAGACTGTCTATTTTCCATTGGATATTCTTTCCTGCTTTGTCAAGATTAGTTGGCCATACATTTATATATTTTATTGTATGAAAATGTAAGGTGATAAAATTTACTTAGGAAAATAGGTGCTTTGGCTTATGAAGAAGGTTGTGCTGACACTGGAATAACAGATTATATGGAGTGGCATCTAATCTAAATGCTGAATTAAGTAAAGATTGAGAAACTAAAAAGAGAGCTGGTGCCTACTTGTGTATTAATATTTATTTTTTTATTTTTACTTATTTTTTTGGAGGGTGAGAGAGAGAGGGATAAGATGAGAGAGAATCTTAAGTAATTTTCATGTAGAGCACAGAGACCAATGCAAAGCTCGATCTCATGACCTTAAGATCATGACCTGAGCCGAAATCAAGAGTTGGATCCTTAACCAACTGAGCAACCCAGGTGACCATTCTGTATTAATATTTAAAAAAAATGTTTAGCATCTTGGTAAAAAGAGGTAAATCAAACTGGAAACAGTAGATATTTACATTTTTAAAAAGGTGACAAGTTGATTATGTCAGAAATTATAGAAGAAGAGAAGATTTTTCTTGGAAATTACAAACTTAAAAATCTACAAAATGTTAAATCCTAGTACTGGCAGTCATGTTTTGTATAGTCCAGATGTGCACACATTTCAGTTTCCATATTTTAGTCAGGAGACACCAGTCCCCCAAAACACTAGCTTCACTTGTTTCAAGTTTCAACTACCACCATACACTAACCATGAATGATTACACAGAGGAAAAACTTAGCTGTCAGCTCTTTAGTTCACAAATCGCTACACAAAGCATAGATTTACATCATAATTAGGGACCAATCACATTCAAAACTGCAGGTAATTGCTCACTACACTTGTTATTCATTTCCTGCACAGACAGCAAAGTGTGTAGTTATGTTGCTTCTTTGTCTCCCAGTGATAAACCCATATGACATTGTGCAAATATGGTAATTGAAAGAGGGATTTAGCCAAGAAAGATGAAAGTGCAGTAAAGAAGTAAAAAATGATGACATTGGAAGTGAGATTCACACTGAGCAGAAGTGGAGTTCTAGAAGAAAGAGCTGGTAATGAGAATGTTGACATTGCTGCTGCCTGACTAGGAATGGAGCCAGAAGAACTTTGTGAAGGGGAACTTTTATCCGAATGGAGAATGTGATGGTGACAGTCTCAATACAAGTTTCCTCATGGAGGTGATGCTGGCAGGACACTTCATTTGCAAAACTCTCGGAGATATTTCCTGACATTGAAATGGCGTATCCATTCTCCAAGGCAGAGAAAAGATGCTCGCTCCACATGCAAACTACACTGTGATTAGAAAAGTAAGCATTGTTCAAATTAGTCTTCACAAATTGTTTTGCAAAAACAAAACAGAACAAAACCTTTACGTTTCTAAATAATACGTTTCTAATATTTTAAATTATAATGTACAAAGTATATATTTCTTTAAGATATTTTTATTTTCCTATATAAAAGCAAGAGTAAGAGCTTTTAGTATTTAGAGAAAAATGGTAAAGGGCACTGAACAATCATAACTTTGCCCTTTGGTTATTAAGGCTGTTCTGCAGGGGTCCACTGGTGCAGTCGTTTTACTATGCAAAACAAGAACTACATTAAGCAACTTGCTTTTACATATGAGAATAATATAAGACGTTGCCAAATGATTTTTATAAAGAGTAAAGGTACTGGAGATTAATATCACTTTTTGTCAATATCCTACTACGGAATGTGAAAGGGATAAATATTTTAAATCTTATTTTACTAAATACTAAGGTGTGTCTCATGGGGTTAAGTATTTACTGCGTGGCTTCTATGTGCTACAAAAGTGGAGAAAACAAAAGAACCCTTTCCCTCTGTAACCCTATGAAACAATCATAATCTAAATGAGGCCAAATGAAGCAAGTAGAAGACAAGTAGGTAGTGAATTATATTCATTTATAAGAAGAAGAGATTAATGTGATGTGAGGCTTCCTAGGGGTTTGGGCTTAGGGTGGAGTGGCGATTTAGGATATGAATTATGAGAGGGATTTGGAAAAGTAGATAGGATTATATTCTTTTTTAAAAAAGTCTTTTTGGGGCACCTGGGTGGCTCAGTCGGTTAAAGTGTCCGGTTTCGGCTCAGGTCATGATCTCACAGTTTGTGGGTTCGAGCTCCGCGTTGGGCTCTGTGCTGATGGCTAGCTCAGAGCCTGGAGCCTGCTTCAGATTCGTTGTATCCCTCCTTCTCTGACCCTCCCCTGCTCACACTGTCTCTCTCTGTCTCTCAAAAATAAATTTAAAAACATTAAAAAAATTAAAAAATTTAAATGTCTTATTTATTTTTGATACAGAGAGAGACAGAACATGAGAGGGGAGGGGCAGAGGGAGGAGACACAGAACTGGAAGCAGGCTCCAGGCTCTGAGTTAGCTGTCAGCACAGAGCCTGACGTGGGGCTGGAACCCAGGAACGTGAGATCTGATCTGAGCCGAAGCCTAACGCTCAACAGACTGAGCCACCCAGGTGCCCCAGAGAGGATTATATTCTAGGAAGGAGATGCGTTGCATCAGTGCAAGATCATCAGTAGCTGTTGTCTTTACCCACGTACTTGATAATATTAAGGCCCAGGGTAGAAAAGGAGTTTCCAGAACATGCAAATAAATATTTGGGAGTACACAGACAAAAGAGAACATAGCTCATTTGGAGCCAAATACTCTGTAGGTTAGCTCCTAGGTCAGAACAAGGGAAGAAGCAGATACACATCAGAAAAAAGGAGAGTGAACTTACCATTTACCAAGAACTATGCAAAGCAGATACTGAATTCAAAGGTCTAGAAAAACAGGAATTGGTTCCAATTTTAGTAAATGTGTTGCCAGAGTGACACGAACATTTAGGAATTTGAAGAATAGCATGAACTCTGAGAACAGTGTTTTTGAACTGGATTTACAGTTACTCTCCACCAGGAAATCTATATTTCCTTTCAAGGAAGACACTGATTTATAAATTCCTGTTTATTTAGCCCAAGAGCTAAAAATGGCAGAACTGGTGCACTTAATGAAATGGGGTTGAAGGTAAGGGGTAAGATCATTGTTAATAGAACAAGAGCAGAGGCACCAGAGCAACAACTGTTATGATGGAAAACTGGCTGGAATAACCCTAATCTTCAAATGATAGCGCACAGGTGGTGAAACAATCTATAATTAATGGGAAGAGTGTCAATCTAATATATTAAAAGCAAAAGACAGGTCCGCACAGAGCTACCTTATTTAACCATGATTATTATGTATAAAATAATGTGGTAACTATGTAAACATACTACAGATGCAATGATGAGAAAATAAAAAAAGAATAAAAAAGACCAGGTTGTAAAAGACAGATCAAGGGACATAGTCATACCCTCCATTGCATCAAGCAGTAGAAAGTCTTTTAAGAATAAGAATTCAATAAAATAAAAGCTTATGACAAAAAGTAGAAAAGATATAGCTGAAAATAAGAAAACATAAAAAATGGGGTTCCTGATATATTAACTTCAAAAAATGGAGCATAAAAAGTAATCAGGTATAACATGGCATAATTTTCCTGAAATGAGGAAAAACAGATTCTACAGTTCTAAAGGACACCACTTATGCCAAGAAAAACTGTTGTCATTGATAAATATCTTATTATGTAATTGAACATCTCTGATAATGAAAGTCTTCCTCAAGATTCCGGGAAATTGAAACCTCCACGCAGTGAAAATGAGATTGGACTTTTTTTCACAGCAACATTCCCTGCAAGAAAGGAATGAAGTAAATCTACCAAGAAGAAAAGAAATGAAAGGCTGACCCAAGAATAAGTGTGAGTCCAAGAGGCAGGTTTCCTCACACATGAAAAATCCAAGTAACAGATTATGGACAAGTCTCCCCTTAAACAAACAAACAAAACAACCTACTCAATGGGATAACTCCCAGCCAGCCAAGGGAATTTAGAAATGGAAAATGCATAGCAAAGTGTTGGTGGATCCACTTAAATCAAAAGTAAATTTAAACAATTTGAAATTTCTTGGTTGTATACCCAAATGTAAATATTAAAAATCTCATTGAAGTAGACATGATGTAACATACGTGATAAGATGGTGGGCAAGAAAGGGGGGATTGATGATTATTGCTGATGGCCTCATCTTTAATAGTGGTGAAATAACACACAGCTAAAAATCACAATGGTTTCTTTTATTCTTAATCTCATAGGTATTTTTTAAGGAACTAATAATATGTAACATAAGAACATTTATCTGAAATTTAGAAATATTTTTAGTTTTCTTCCAGTTACTTTTTATGAGTACAATTACTAATAAAATTTAATAGATTTAACTTAAAAAGAGCATACATTAATATTGTTTAAAATTTTTAAAATTTATGTTTATTTATTTTGGGGAGAGAGAGATAGAGAGACAGAGTGTGAGTGGGAGAGGGGTAGAGACAGAGGGAGACACAGAATCCAAACCAGACTCCAGGCTTTGAGCTGTCGGCACAGAGCCCAATGCAGGGCTTAACTTATGAACTGTGAGATCATGACCTGAGCCAAAGTCAGACACCCAACCAACTGAGCCACCCAGGTGCCCCAAGCATGCATTAATATTAACACATTTTTTGTTCCCTTTCCCTTTATTCCTGCTCAAAAATATGAATATAGAAATATTTTTCATGTTTTGTAAATGTTTAAGATGGATTTTAATGTTTGTAGTTTTAAATAACAGTTTTCCTTGAAGTTTTTATATAATTTGAATTTCTGTTTTGTACAGCTCTTATTTTATTATTTTACTTATTCCATGTACACATTTCATAACATATAAAAAAGTTGAAAAAAGAGAAAAAAGTCACTTATCCTATCATTCAAAGACACTGCAATTAAAATCGTGTTCCTTGGATTTTCCCAGTTTTTCCTATTCCTAAGAATTTCTATATAAAGAAATTTGTTGTGTATGTCATGTTTTATCACAGCACTGATTTTCTCAGTCATTATAAACTCTTTATAATCATTCTTTTAATAACTGTATATTTTGCTAAGTATATGTATCATAGTTTAAATTAGGTATCATTCATACAGTTGAAAGGGCAATCCTAGTAGTCTTGAAAGTTCAGTAGTGGTTCAAACATATCATTAAAAGAACAGGGACTGATATGCCGATATTCAACTTCTTTCTTAATTATATTAATTTTTAACCATGAAATCATCAGTAGAATCTGTAACTTCTTTTCTTTACCTGCCTTGAAAATTGAGGTCTTAAGAGAATGAAGCTGAATGCACAAGTATTGCAGATTTAAAGTGAAACATCTAATTTATAAAACTTCACTATGAAGTTTTCATTAATTAATTTCATTAATTAAATGATTATTAATCAATTAAATAATTTATTTTCCTGTTTTCAAAGCCAGTGTAAACAAAATGAGGGACTCGATTTTTACTCTTAGGGTATAAAGAACCACAAAGAACCTAGTAGCACATTGGTAAAGTATATGTACATATGTATTAATCAGAATAACCTATGTGCTGCAGGAACAAATCATCCCCCCAAAAATCAGTGGCTTATTTCAACAAAGATCTATTTCTTGCTCATCATAGATATCTAATTGAAGGCAAATTGCTGATTGGCTCTAAGTCATATTTCTTCCAGGATCCAGACTGATACAGTAGTATCACACTTTATCTATAACACTACCTGAGGAAGAGAGATCCTGTGAGCCACAAGGTGGCTTTCCAAAGTTTTCATCATATTTCATTGACCATATTAAGGACCAAAAAGCAGGAATGTATAATAATCATCTCCCCATCAGGACAGGTACTGGAGTGAGAGAAAGTGGTTCCTTTGGCAGAAAAAATTAGTCATGCTATGGACTGAATTATGCCTCCTTTTCCACACCTTCTCTCCTTCCCCATATATACATACAATCTGAAATTCGTACCTTCAGGTCCAGTCCTAGACTTTAGAATATGATGGTATTTGGAAACAGGCCTTTAAAGAGGAAATTAGATTAAATGAGATCAAATGGGGAGCCCTAATCCAACTGGACAACTGTCTTCATGAGGAGAGATTATAACACTCTCGATATCAGGGGGTGCAGGGCACATAGGGACAACCACGTGAAGAAGGAGCGAGAGAATGGTCATCTGTAATTCAAGGAGAGGCTGCAGAATGAGCCAATCTAGCCAACCTAGATCTTGGACTTCTGTGAGAAAATAAATTTCTGTTGTTTAAGCCATTCGATCTCCTAGGACAGCCCCATAGGCTAACACAAGTCAACTACATCATCTTTTCATGAAAGTTTCCATGGAATTTTTACTGGTTTGTGGAGCATTATAAAACTTTATGGATAAAAGGTAAGAAAGAGGAAAACAAGAAAAAAAAATAAAACAGGAAAGCAAGGAGATAATTTATCCAGTATCATCTTATTTATGATCCAGAATTCTTTGGCAATTTATTTGAAAACACCATATGTGTATATACACAAATATATTTTTCACTAGATTTATTTCTTCTAAGTTACCCAATGTGAAAAGTGGGGTCAATTTTCCAAGTTGGTAAGTTGGTTGCAAGTCATTATTTGCAGAATTGTACATCTTTACAATGAAAATCTGATGTTAGGTTGTAGGCAAAGTTTCATGAATCTCTATCCTAGAAAACTTAAAAATAAATAAAGGAGGGGAGGGTAAATATAACCTCAAAGACAATTAGTTGGAGGCACACTTACCTTCTGGTCAATGGAATTCAGAAATTCTGATTTTTGAGCATACTATAGAATAAATTCCCTGGTAAATGACACTTATATTTAAAAATATAAGTGAGCCATCTTGTAGGTCTTAATATCTGAGATTTATTAGCTTTGGTGATATAGCTACTGTGTTCCTTAGGAAGGAAAATCACTTTAATTAATAAATAAAAATGACTATCATGTGAACCTCTGAACTATACAAAATAAAGGGTGAAATAGAACACAAAAGAATATAATACATTCCAAAACAAGATACACATTTCAGATGATTAAATGTATTTCCTAGGAATTACTGTATATATTTTTTTGTATTATGCTCTGCTCAGTGCTCATATTGAATTAGATATTACTAAGTGGATTTCTTTTTCCTTTAAGTAGATTTTTTCCTTACATAAGAGCAAAAAACCTATTTGAAAAATCACACAATTACTTAGTCATTCTTTGGGTACAGGCTGCACTTCGGTGTGTTAAAAAAATTAACTTTATTCAGATTGAAATTTTTAAGTAAGACCAAACAAGAATTGTAGCAATAATTTTAAAGATATCTTTGAAAGCTTGATGTACAGAAAGCCAAAAAATATCTCATTATGTTGTTAAAGTTTTAAAAGTTCTATTCTTTTGAGCTCTAAATGTTCATCAAACTGAGTTATCCTTGTTAGAACAATCTAATTAGAAAGGAATATATTCTGGAATCACTTAAGTCTATCAGGGGAGGAGAATTATTGCAACTATATCATCTAGACTTTCAGAGTGCATACGTCCTATTAATGCTAATTACATTTATAAAATGCAAATTAATTACTTCCCATTGCTCTGTGTTCTTAATGTGCACAATTTATACTAAGGCAAAAACATACTTAAGCCAATAATCTTCATATAAAATAAAAATGATTAGCTTATTTTAAAAAGTAGCTATTGTAATGGTATGCATCCCCAAATCTCCAAAGCTCCAATTTTCCAGTTTTTCTATTTCTATTTTTTCCCTTCAGCTCTATGAACATGAAAATATCTTTACAGGGTTAAACAGTGTCTGGTCTCAAAGTTTATCTAGGGGAATTTAAAAATTGCTTTTGGGATTTGGCTAAGAGGCTGAGAGATAAACAGTAAACTGACAGATGGGAAGAATAATATTGGTACTAATTAACTGAATCCAAAGATGATACCACCTAAAAATTATCTCAACTGCTGTCTTATCTGTGTAAACACCGAACAAAGGCTTGGGGAAACAGTGTACAGTGGTAATCATATCTTGAGACACACTGATTTGGATTCTGGTCTTAGCTCTGCCCTTTACAATTTCGATGTAGGCAAATTTCTTAACATCTCCAGAGTCATCTATAAAATGGATCTAGTAATCAAACAAACCTCTTAGAGTTGTTGTGAAGACTGAATAGCATAATTTAAGCCTTCAGGGGTTAGCACAGTGCCTAACAATGTAATAATTGCTCAGTAAAATTAGCTATTATTGTAATGTAGCAGCAAATCATGCATAAAAGGGACCCCTATAAATGCTGTAGTTGGATCATAACAGTTGGCAATTACCAAAACATTGAAGTAGATAATAGCAAAATAAAGGAAGTGGATCTTTATATCAGCATGTGTCACAGAAAAGAGGGATGGCTTGAAGAGAGATACGTTTAAACACTCTGCTCGTGATGGTTGCCCAGAGGCTGGCTGAGGATTGCAGTAGCCGGAACTAGGATGTGTGTGGGTGAATATGAAGGAAGAATGTGAGAAGTGAAAGTGAGATTATGAAAGAAATCCAAAGTTCTTTTTTTTGTTGTTGATAGAGAGAGAGAGAGAGAGAGAGAGAGTGTGTGTGAGCAGGGGAGAGGGAGAGAGTGTGAGCAGGGGAGAGGGAGAGAGTGTGAGCAGGGGAGAGGGAGAGAGAGAACCCCAAGTAGGCTCCATGCTGAGCAGGGCTGGATCTCATGACCCTGAGATCATGATCTGAGCTGAAATCAAGGCTCCACACTCAACAGACAGAGCCACCCAGGCACTCCTAAATCCCAAGTTCTAAACTGTCCACATTTCCTAGTAACTTAATAATTTGTTTTTTACTGTACTCTCTTATTTTTTGAGAATTCAGTTTTAAGTCTTCTACTATGACAAAACAAATGCACATATTTAGTTGTTAAAAAATATCACCTCTACCCCCTCCAAGCTGTGAAATTATGCACTATCTTCAACTTTCCCAGAAAGGGAGTTAAATTCCAGGATGCACGCAGCATTTCTACACCTGTTCCATTTGTTACTCTAGTGAAATTCAATTATTGTGTTAATTAAATTAGGTCTCTTTGCTGAGTAAAACTGGGGTTTTTCAACTCGCTCTATGAACCTGTAGCTCCAAACCAGTGCTTTGATGGACTGCCAATAGGACTTGAACTTGAAGAGCAAGTTGAAATAAAGCCAGATTTTTATTTTATGTTTTCATGTGAAAGTGACATTTATTCTACCAGCAAGGACAAAGTAAGGGCTAAATTATTTCTTTTCAGATAAACTGAGCAGAAATTATTTTTGCAATTGTTGTGAACAGTCCAGGGTGTGTCCCTCATAATCATCATCAGATGTTTTGATCAAGTAGTTACAAGTTACACGTAAATGCCACATCTTCCAATTTTTAATAATTCACCATGTTGAAAATGGATATAAACTCAGATGTGAGACTTTAAATGAGGGAAAATAAAAAGAATGAGAAACATAGGCTCGACTCGAGACTTTTTCCATCCAACTTCATAAAGGCAGTGTATACTGCAAAGCCCTTGGGTTTGGCCTTGTCCCCAAAGAGTCATGGGTTTGAATCCTACTTTGGCCATTTTCTTGGTAGATAACATTAGGTAGGGTATCTAACCTCACCAAAACTCTATTTACCTATCTGTAAGATAACACCATATCAACTCTCCGTGTTGGGAGGTGGAGATGATTTTGTGGAGTGTTATTGTGTGAGGTCTGTACACAAGAGCCACTTATTAGTGTCAGGTTTTCTTCTCATCCCCCTGAAGAGAGGCTCTTTCCTGACTTGTTTTCTCATGTCAGTATTGTAGTTCTCTATCATTTGCATCAGGATCACCTCCCTCAGCTTCTCTGCATAGCAGTCCCCTTTCTGGATGACTAGTTTAAAATGTTTTCCCTCATTTTCCATCTCTAAAGCAAGGTATTACACCTTTTACTAATGTTGTTCACTTCCTCCAAAAGAAAAAGAAATGAAAAATAGAAGAAAGAATACACAAAATCCTACTTTAGAAAAACAGAATTTTCCTGTTTATTTAAGACTATTTAAATATTAAGAGTACTTTAAAAGGTATTTAAGTACTTTACTTACTCAAAAATAAGAATATTTGTAATTATGTGTTGGTGTATTAGGATTTGGAAAAGGAAATATGAAATACGTAAATATATGCATAATGTAAATACATTGAAATATGTGAAATGTAGAATTCTTAAGGGAATTGTTTTATAAAGTTATTGAAGAACTCAGATTTAATAGAACATAGGCTATAAAATGGGAACCTCTATTTTGTCTAGGTTTGAATAGGCAAGTTCTACACTCATCTTTTCACTTAGCTGATATTAATGACACACTTCTGTCTCAGTTTGTCTCTCTCCTAATCTGAAAGAATGACAGAGAGTTAAACACAGTTCCTTAGCAAGAACTAGGCAGCCAAAGTTTTAAGAATGTTATTTAGATAGTTATTTTAAAGCTATTCTGGAGCAGCTGGGGGAGGAAAAGCTTTTTGTACTGGGCTTCAACTCAAGAGAAGTTTTAACTTAAAAACATCTTTCAAAAGGATCTTAGTGACGTACTTAGGAGCAAGTATGATTTGCTGTGTGTGTGTGTGTGTGTGTGTGTGTGCACGCACACACATGTATAGATCTAGATTGTAAATTTTAACATCTATCTTGTTTTGACTATGTGTCTAAATGTTTTCTCCTTTCCGATAACATACTTGATCTGTCAAAACAAATATTTTTACTCTTAAATCTGGCTACCGATGGTAATATTTTGGTTTTACCTTATATTTAAACAATTTGAGTAATTGTATACGTTTGTAATGGATATTTGGCCCCATATAAATGCACTGCTTATGTTTGGGGGATTCCCCAACTTGCTAGCCTTGTTTCTTGGCATAACCCAGAGCCTTCCTGTGTCTACAGAACCTGAAAAGGGCAGATATTTATTTCACAGTCTGGAGAGGAATACAAGACCTATGTTCTCTTTTCAGAAGCACTCACCTCAGATTTTGAATCTAGCAGTTTTGGTGCAAAGATGTAGAGCTAGCAGAGAATTTGTTCTGGACAGATTACGGCAAAAGTGGAATCGATAGCAAAAACTTTATAAATTAAATACATATTTACCATATGCCCTGACAATTCCTTTCTCAGGAAATTAAAACTTAAGTTCGCACAAGAACCTATGTATGAATATTTTTGTTAGCTTTCTCCGTAATTGCCAAAGTGGAAAAACTCCAAGTGCGCTCAGTTGGGAATAGATAAATAAATGGTGGCACATCCATACAATGGAACATGATTCAGCACAAAAAGGAACAAACTATTGATGAATTTCAACTGTATGTGCTAAGTAAAAGGCATCAGATATATAAGGCTGTCCATGCTACTTTATAATTCCATTTTTATGACATTCTGGATAATGAAAACTATAGAGATGGAGAATATGGGTTGTCAAGAGTTGGGGGTTGGGAAGAGATTGACTTTAAAGAGATAGATGGAAGGGATATTTTGGGCAGGGAACTCATCTATATGTTCTTTGGGGTGTGATCACACACTCCTATGCATTGTAAAAACTCATAGGACTACATACTAAAATGATAAATTTTACTCAATGTACATAAAAAAATAAAAATGAAATTTGTTTTAAGTAATGCTGACTGCCAAGAGATTGGCTAATCTATTCTAGGCAACTGTTGCTTTGGTATACATTTTGTTTGGCGAAGCAGCCTGTAAGGCCTTCAGTGGATACGAGCCACTCACATAAACAGTTTGCAGTCACAAGTAAATACGATTTCCTGGTATGACTTTCTCAACAGTCCCTGTGAAAGTCTCCACTGCCTGCCGGGGTCTTCCCCTTGCATGCCACTTAGGTAAGACCCCCGTGGAGCTTACCAAAGCCCTTTTCTTTTTGGTTTGGATTGACCAATCTGACCTTAGCCTGGGAACCCCAAAGCACTCCACCCACAGACCTAATAAACTCAAGCACCCCCAGTTCTGCCTCTTTTTCTGACTGCACCCTGCCTTGATCTCCCCATGTGGCCCCTTGAGGTGTGCCATGAACTTCCTCCATGACCTGTCATGAACTTGTCCTATTTCAGTTTCTCTTGTGGTCTTTTATTGAACAGTGGGACTCAAGGTAGGGGACCAGACTCTACTTAACAAATGTTAATTTAACAAAATCATAATACTGACTGATCTACTTTTCCAAAGTTGGTTGAGTTTTGAAAGTCATTCTACAGAAATGTGCTTTTAGTCAACACACACTTATTCTGTCTTTATTTTGAAAATTTTGGTAATATATACTAAAGACAAAAAAGTATAGGTAGTATATATGTAAATGATGAAGCAAAACTGTATACATATTTATGAACACATCACATGAAGAAAAGTAGAATATTATCAATATTCTTGCTTTTATCCATGTGTTCCTTCCCTATCCCATCTTCCTGTTTCCTCCCAGAAGTAAACTGTGTTTATTTTCTGTGTTTAACAATCCTACTTATAAAAAGTGATATTGTTCTTTACATCTGTCTAAATATTACATTAATTAGTGTTGCTTGTTTTTAGGTCCTATAAAATGGTTTCATAGTATAGGTAGTTTTCTGTGACCCACTTTTAAAATTTGATATTTGTCCAGTGTTCATCCTTATGATGGCCTCTAATTATACTTTATTTGTTTTCACTAATATATTCTAATGAGTAAATATACTTCCACTTTATTTTTCTCCTCTCCTCCTGAGGGACTCTTAAAAACCATGCTGCTCTACATATCTTTGTATATTTCAGCTAGGTGCACAAATGTAAAAGTCTCTTTAGGGTTTGTGGTTAGGATCGGAATTGCTAGGCTGTAGGGGTTTTAAATATTCAGCTTTGTTAGATAGTGCCAAATCATTTTCCAAAATGTTCATAATAATTTACATTGCCAGTAGGGTGGTATAAAAGTTCTTGCTGGACCATATTCTCAATAAACTTGATATTATCAAATTTTAAAATTTCAAATACCATTGAAGAATGGTATTTAACCAGGGCCTAAATTTGCATTTCCCTGATGAACTAATAGGTTGAGCAACCCCATTGGAACCTAAGGACGGCTTCTACTAGTTTTAAGGATCCTCATCTGCGCATCAGAACACCTGATATGCTTCTACCCACCAGGGAAAAGTTTGATTAGTGTTAGAGATAACATTAATTATGAAATTATACCACAAATTGAAAATATCTTTCTCCAGATTGATGCAAGGAGTCCGTATAATTCCTTTCCAAATTCCAACAGAATTTTACCAACTTACAATATGATTGTAAAGGCTATATAACAGAGCAGAGGTATGATAGGCACAACTTTTGGAGAAAAAAAGGAAGCCAGAGGAATTTCCCCAAGAGATATCAAGGCTTAATATAAAGCTGTACTAATTCAGAGCAATAAGACCTTGGTCATATTGATCAGTATAATAGAACAGAACTCTTCAAAATAGGCACACACATATAACAAACTTTTATATATCATGGAGTGGACGCTGTAAATCACCAGGATGAAAAAGCCATTCTGTAATGACAGGTACTACATGAAAAAAGCAAAAATAAATCAATTTCCTCTTTCAAACTATATAGGAAGCTATAAAAAACATGCAAACCTTTCAAAAAATGGTGTGGCAGAACTTCAACATTGGTGCTTTCTCTAAAACCAGCTGATTTTTGGGCCAGTTATAGTGATTTTTTCAGATACACAGGGAGAGCCCATGTGGCCCAATACATTGGCTCAAACTTAAAATACCACCGTTTAAATTCTATATAAATGTAAGTACTCCTGACAAGGGTAATATTTTAATTACTGAGTATCTTTTATGATATATTAGGAACAAAGTATATGAGAGTTTTTATTGAGATAGAAGGAACAAAGCTTTCGAATCATCTTATTCTTTCTCGATCACTGAAAAATCAGTAGTTCTCAGCTTAAAGCTCTGTTCTTTCCAAAAGACTTCTTAACAGTATACTTAGTAAGATAATATAACTTTTTGGTTTCTTTCTTTGCAAGTTTAAGCTATAGTGGATTGGGTTTTCTCATCCCTGACTGATAGACATGTTTAGGCAAATATTTCTGAAAACAAACTATATAGATTAATTCTTAGTAACTCTGGGAAGCTTTTTATTGATGCCATGGTCAGGAAGGCTCAATAATATTTTGTCTTTAGAACTATGTTTCTGTATTTGAAGTATTTACAGAATGAAAACATTATTTTTCACAATAACTTGAGACTCAAACGTTGCAATATATTCAAGTTTACATCCTTGGTGAGGCTCACAGCTGAGGTTAAAATCTAGATCTGCCTGACTGCAAAGTCAGTATTGTTTCTATCCCTTTATCATCCATGGAGAGGGAATGAAACCGTGACTGTGTCCTGTGTCATGCTGTTTAGGTAAATAACAAGGTGAAAATGCAGTAAACTATTTTAGATTTTGCTTTAGATATAAATATGGAGTCCCTGTATGATTTCATATACAATCTCATATAGCATAACTATAAACTAATGGTTATATCTGATTAGTGAATATATTCCATTCTAAACATCTATATTCTGCCCACCTATATATAGTAATGCACTTACCATTCTATTGCATAAAAATATCAGAACAGATTCTTATAGCATAATAAATTTGACCTTGATTTCTAGACTGATAACACATGAAGTAAAAAATTTTTAATGAATGTTGTTTCCACTTTACAATGGGAGTCCTAGGAAAGTTACTTTCTTGTGTGGGTCTTTATGCCACTCTGGACATCACTGAAATGAGCTTTATTTCCGAAGAAAAAAAATATGATTCACTTTGATGTTCCACTCTGAACAGAAAGTTTGGGCTTGACAAATACTTAAGAGATTGAGATGTGAAAGAGATTTTCTCTACTTTGAACATACTTTTGTCCATAATAGAAGGAATGGCCAGTCAGATACAAAATTTAGACCTTCAAGAGTCTCTGCAAAAAATGACTTATTCATAGCACAACCATAAATTTATGCAAGTATGCTATAGAAACTTTAGTTCAACCTCTTGGATCACAAGGTTTTATTAATCTATTAATTACGTTCATTTTTGGGACTAATTATCCTTAGTCTGAACATCTTTTACCATTTCTTAGGTTTTAAATTACAGAAGTCACCAGACATTTTGAGACTTCACCATACAAAGACAAATCATGTTTTAGACATAAGTTAGACAGTTTTTTATTTTGCTTTTTCCATATGGTATGTGAAATAGGCTAACTCTGATTTGGAAAATTCCTTCCAGATATTCCCACTAAAGATACATCAAAGAAATTTATTTCAAAGCTAAGAATTGTTTTATATATTTCACATGGATTATTGAGTATTTAAAATTTTGTTTACCATGACTGTAACTTGATTGAATAGGGTATAAATTATGCACATAACCAAAAGACACCTAAGTAGGAAACTAACATAGAAATATTCGACTTTCTTTACTCTCCCATGTCATAAAACAACGTTATTGAAACTTTTTGGAGCCATCTAGTACCTAAAGAACACAACAGATATGATAAGAACTTACAAAAAGCTTCCCTCTTTTTAGAGAGTTAACTTAGAGATGTAAAACTTCACCTATCTGGGCATCTAAAGTAAGAAGTAAGGATTTGAAGAAATTTAAACTGGCTTATTTGACTGAAGTTCTTCCTCAAGCAGGGTCTCTTATGCAGTCACAAGGTGCATGAAGCCTTGACTGAGGCTAACGTACTCACTTCACAAATTGCTCACTCACATCGTTGGAAATTTGACATCAGTCATCACCTGGGGGTCTCTGTTCTTCTCCCAGGATTGCTTGAATGTCTTCACAGCAAGGGAACTGCCTTCTCCCAGAGCATGTGGTCTGAGAGAGAGTAAACCAGGTGGAAGCCTGGTTCTTGTGGCCTAGTGTCCGAAGTCACACAAGTCACTTCTGCTGCATACAATTGTTGAGACAATTACAAAAAAGGAAGGAACATGGATCACTGCCGGATGGAATTATGCCAATGTCAGATTGTAAATACAATCTGCTACCATTCTGAATTTTAGATTCAACCAATGGTGAATATCCACTGCTCTGCTGTTCTGTTTAGGTTAACTTGAACTTCAAAATAACCTTGTTAGCTAGATATTATTTTCTTCATTTTATGCAGAGAAAACTGAAGCTAAGATAAATTAGTGTTTTGAGTTCTGTGCAGAGTGGTACGGGGGATAGAGCATGATGATTTAGGTGAACATGAGTTCAAATTCTGGTTCCATTACTTATTCGCCATGTGATTGAAAGCAGTATCAATACTTAGCTGCAGAAAACCCCTGAAATTTTTGAAAAGTACATATTTTGTAATAATAAAATGAATCATATATTGCGTTTCATAGTTTACAAGTCTCACTTTACTTTACTCACAATTGTAAACTGTTTTACAGATGGGGAAGCTGAGTGAGGGTAAGTGATGTGTCTGTATCTAGGAAGAGCATAGTCAGAAGTATAACCAAGGTCTTTGGACTTTTAGGACCATGCTTCTTATTATTTTCCATCTTGTTAATTTAGATCAATTGTGTTTAAGCACATTGAAGTACACTGCAATTTTGATATTGTGAAACAATTTGCCACTTGGAACTGATGAGGGAATACAGAAAATGGACAATTTTTAAGAAATTATTTGTTTGCCATTATTTAAAAATTTGGAGAAAATTAAAGTAGCCTTTGAGGTGAAATATTAAAATAATCTCTAAAGTTACAGAGTTCCAAATATTGTTTGCTTTAAAACATTTTTCTAATTATTGATACCATTTTAAGTGTATTAATTATATTATATGAACAAAGAACAAATAGTAGGTCAATGCAAAGTCAAAGGGCAAAATTTTCCAACCGTTGGCGTGTTCCAGTTATTCCATCAAATAAAAGCAAACGAGGATGAAAGATTGAGGCCATTTGGTCTAGTCAGTACATGCTTCTGTTCACTACACTTATAAGTGGCTTTTATTTTTCTGAATGTATTTGGTAAGTTTCTTAATTTTTTATGGCTAATGACACCCTGAAAGAGATTCGTAATTTTATTCTATGGCTATTGTAAGTGCTTAGAGCTCAACTCTTTTGTTGGAAGGAGTGGAAAGTGGAAACCAGTATCCATATTTCTAGTTTCATGTTTTCTCTTACATTTTTTTAGTGTTTATTTATTTTTGTGCTTGCATGTGTACGTGTGTGTGTGTGTGTGGGAGAGAGAGAGAGAGAGAGAGAGAGAGAGAGAGAGAGAGAGAGAGAGAGAGAGAATGAGTGGGGGAAGGGCAGAGAGAGAGAGGGAGACACAGAATCTGAACCAGGCTCCAGGCTCTGAGCTGTCAGCACAGAGCCCAACATAGGCTTGAACTCGTGAACTTTGAGATCAGGTCATGATCTGAGAGGAAATCAGACACTTAACTGATTGAACCACCCAGGCAACCCCTCTTCTACATTATTATCTTCAAGAACTCAGGAGAGAGTACCCCTTCTGAATACTAATCTATATAATTCATGTCTGTTGTTACACATAATAAATACACTCTATTTGGATAACACGATAATTCCTATTTGAGTAGGTAATGCTAAAATGGTAGTATGAGAAGGAGACAGAATAATGGCTTTGCAACCAACTAGATTTTTTAAAACTCTTTCTACCCATTACTAGCAGCTGTTCAATTTTTCCAAATATCAGTTCCTCATCTATGAAAGGGGGTTGTTGTGTGGACAGAAAATGCCAGCAGTGTTTGACACAGTCTTAGGGACTTGCTAATTGCAGGTTATTATTTCTGTTGAATATCTAAGGCATTTGAAGTAAGCCAGTGGTGAGACATTTTTTGGGTTTAAAAATCACTTATTTCTGTACTATAGCATCACAATAGCATCTTGATGAAATCAGAGTGCTTTAACTGACTGAGCCACCCAGGCATCCCCAATAAGAGTAATGTCCTTAGCAAATTGAATATGTCCTGTGTTCCAGGCATGATCTTCTTTATAAAACAATCCTTAACTTTAGTATTGGCTTTCATTGTTCTCACATTATATTAAAAAGCATTATAGGGGCACCTGGGTGGCTCAGTCGGTTGAACGTCTGGCTTCAGCTCAGGTCATGATCTCACAGATGTAGGTTCGAGCCCCGCATTGGGCTCTGTGCTGACTGCTCAGAGCCTGGAGCCTGCTTCAGATTCTGTATCTTCCTCTCTCTCTGACCCTCCCCTGCTCTTGCTGTCTCTTTCTGTCTTTCAAAAATAAATAAATGTAAAAAAATTTAAAAAAGCATTATATTATGTGCTTTGCTCCTCAACAATCCCAGAAGTTAAGCAGAGAAGATATTAGTATCTCCATTTCAATTTGATAAAATTGAATATGGCAGTCAGACCTCTGGCAGAAAACACAAGCTCATTCAATTTGAGTAACACCAGGAGCATGTAATAAATACATTCTTTACAACTGTGTGGTCAGTATATGAGGAAGTCATAAAGGATAGTCCTATAATTCAGAGCTAGTAACATCAGAAGCCATTGGTCCCTTCTGGCCTGAAGGGTCAAAGAGTGGTGGGAAAGGGTTATCTGAAACCAGAGAGAAAGGGCTGCTTGCTTAGAGTGTGATCTGGTTCAGGAATGCAACCAGTCCATAGGGATTCAATAGGATAAGCCTGGAGATAAATATCTGATCATCCTCTATCTCCCTTTGATCTCTTGGTATTGCTCTCATAAATGAAACCCAACTGGGAACAAAGGGCCAAGTAAGCCCACTAATGCAGTCCATAATAGTCTTCCCACTGAGTTACAGAGCAGAGTGGTGAAGCATCAATGAATCTGAAAGGGCAAATGGAAGTTATCTAGAACACTGCGTTTTACGAGGGTCAGGCAAAGATTATACAAATTTGGGAATGAGGACTAGACCTCAGATGCTTTGAATTATAGCCTTTCTTTCTTCCTTCCTTCCTTCTTTCCTTCCTTCCTCCCTTCCTTTCTCCCTTTCTCTTTCTTCAAATACCATGTGATCTCCCTTTATCTCAACAAATCTCTCCCTCCTATTTTGCTCCCTTTATATATAGTCTTTATTTGTTTTTGCTTTGTACTACTCTATCACTGTACAAATCTATCCACTCCCAATATATCCTACAAGTCTGTCAGTTCATTAGTAAAAAGAAGCTTTCTTTGTAATCATTATATTGGTTTGTTCATAGAAATAATGTAATGAATACTAGTTGAATTCAATCATTTGTTTATTCATTCCTTATTAATTTACTCAATCGTTCATTCATTTAACAACTATATAGTGAGTGCCTACTACTTACCAGGCCCAGAAATCAGTAAGAGCAAACATGGTCCCTGCTCTTATGGTGCTGTAAAATAGAATTCATCCAATGACCGCATTAATATGTGCATAACTGCAAGCTGAGATAAGTGTTCTAAAAAGGAGAAACATTTACATGATTTTGCCCTTAGGTTTTAAGGACAGGTTCCCTGAGGAAGTGATGCATCACATGAAACCTGAAAGGTGAGCAGAAATAAATGAATTGAAAAAAGGGATAGGGAAGAGAATTTATTAGATGGTGGAAACACCATGTAAGGTGTCTCTGGCTTTAGGGAGTATGGCATACCCAGTAAAATAAAACCTATAGGGGAGGGGAACAGAGAAAGGGAAAGGGAGAGAGGAAGGTGGGTGAAAAGAGGCCAAAAGGAAGACTGGACAGTGTCCTTAGGATCTGTGTCAGATTTTGGTGTTTTACCAGGAGCAATAAAGCAGTTAAAGGATTTAAAGCAGGGAATTACATGACTAAGTTTTCACTTTAATAAAACTTAGTGACATTGTAGAGTTGGAGGAAAAGTTGAAAGAGGTCAGAGGGGACTCAAAGAGATCAGTTAGAAGGCTGTTGAAGACATTGAGACACAGTGTCTTATGAAATGGAATGCCATAGTTTATTTAACCCTTCCTCTTACTGATTGCTTGCATTTACCCTCTATATTATGCTACAAAGAACATATCTTCATGTGCTTACAGATTTGTGCACATGTGTGTGAACTTCTCTAGAACGGACACCTTAATTTTCTTTAGGAAACTAAATCTTCCTCATTTTAAATCTGGGTGAGCTGGCAGGTAATGAATCCACCTTAGTTCTTGAGTACTTATGTGAAATAGGCCTGGCTAAGCAGAGAACTCTTTCCCAATTCTGGAGATGTGGCAGGACTATTGGAAAGAGAGGGAGACGATTCTTGATGGGAATGTTAATAAGTATCGCTTGAAGCTAGAGGTGATGAACTTGCTTGAAGATAGATCCCAAAAAGAAGAATGCAATGCCAAGTTATGGTGATGGAGTAATTTTTAATAACTTAAATGCTTGGATCTAGAGATGCTTGGGGGAACAGCTCCTCCTGGAATTACATGTTTGAATATATTCCCTATTGCTGTTGATGCCAATTTGAGTTGGGTTTCTCACTTGCAACCAACAGTAAAACAATGGATGAATGAATAAATAAAGTAAAATTAAAAATTCATGTGAAATATGTTACTATGGTCCTATAAAAATTAATATTTACTAAATTTGAAAGAATAATTTACATCCAGCCAATATTAGTTATATTCTTGGAGCATAGACATTATGAATGGAAAGAAATGATGCTCACAAACATGGAGAATCATTACAATGTATAGTAGACTGTTGGAAATTAACAAAAAGACGACTATGAGGCAGGTTTTTAAAACAATATTAGAACAAACTCTTGCCAGTCATTGCAGACAGCTAGACAGAGGGCCACCCCACCCACCAGTGTATCTGTAGGGGCAGCAGCTGCATTGGGGGCAAACCTGACTACCAATGCACCCATAGCAACCAGGGTCCATTACTTTGGGCGTCCGAGCTAAGAGCTGGCCGCTCTCACCAGTGCACCCGCAGCAGTTGTGGCTAAGCTACAATAGGAGGGTACCACAAAACACCTTCTACATAAGGCCACTGCTTTTGAGACCAGGAAATATAAATGGTCTATCTAATAACCTAATATATATTAACAACCACAAAGAGTCAAATAAAATGAGGAGAAAGAGGAATATTATCCTAATGACAGAACATCAAAAACTTCAGAAAAAGAGCTAAACTGTTGGGAGATAAAAAATCTAAATAATAAAGAGTTAAAAGTATGGTCATAAAGATACTCTTAAGAGTGGATTAATTCAGGGAGAATTTCAACCAAGATAAAGTTAAAAAAAAAAACCAACCAGTCAGAGCTGAATAATCCAATAACTGAATTAAAATATACACTACAGGGAATCAACAGCAGATTAAAGAATGCAGAAGAATGAATTAGTAATCTGGAAGTCAGGGTAGTGGATGGCACCAAAGCTGAATAGCAAGAAGAAAAATGAATTTAAAAATGAACATACGTTAAGAGAACTCTGGGTCAGCATTAAGCACCCTAATGTCATATTATAACATTCTGGAGAACACTCTGTTCTCCAGTAAAGCGAACAGAGAAAGAAGGTGGCATAAACATTATTTGAAGAAGTAAGAGCTGAAAACTTCATTAACCTGGGTAAAGAAATAAATATCAAGGTCCAGAAGTCACAGAGAGCCTCAAACAAGATGAACCCAAGGGAGTACACACAAAGACATATGATAATTATTAAAATTTAAAAAATTTTTAAATTTATTTTTGAGAGACAGAGAGACACAGCATGAGCAGGGGGCGGTCAGGGAGAGGGAGACAGAATCTAAAGCAGGCTCCAGGCTCCATCAGCACAGAGCCCGATGCAGGGCTCGAACCCACGAACTGTGAGATCAAGACCTGAGCCGAAGTGGGAAGCCGGACACTTAACTGACTGAGCCACCCAGGCGCCCCAACACATGATAATTAAAATGGCATAAGTTAAGCATAAAAATTAAACACAGCAAGGGAAAAGCAAACAGTTATGTACATGGGAAATCCCATTAGGTTATCAGCTAATTTTTCAACAGAAACTTTGCAGGCCAGAAGGGAGTGGCATATATTCAATGTACTGAAAGGAAAGAACCTGCAACCCAAAATACTGCATCCAATAAGGTTATCATCCAGAATTGAATGAGAAAGAGTTTCCCATAAAAACACAAGTTAAAATTCATCACCACTGAACAAATCTTATAAGGAATTTTAAAGAAGCTTTTCTAAGTGAGAAGGAAAGGCCATAACAAAATGTAAGAGAATTATGAAAGGAAGAAACTTCATTGGTGAAAGAAAACAAACAGTAAAGGTAGTAGAACAATCACTCAGAAAGCTGCTCTGAAGGTGAGAAGACAAAGTGTAGTAAAATCAATCATATCAACAAAAGTTAGTAATGGGATACATAAAATAGATATAAAATATCATATATAATGGATAAAAGAGTAGAAATCTAGTTTTAGAATGTGTTCGAACTTAAGTAATCAACTTAATATACACTGTTATAATACGTAGGATGTTATGTACCTCATGGTAATTACAACCGAAGCCTAAAAGAGATACAAACAAAATGAAGAGAAATAAATCCAAGGATAACACTAAAGCAAGTCATCAAATCATAAGGAAAGAGAACAAAAGAAAAAGAATGGAACAGAAAAGAACTATAAAAATATCCCAGAAACAATGAACAAAGTGGCAATGAGTGCATACTTATCAATGATTAATTTAAATTTAAATGGACTAAATGCTCTCTCTAATCAAAAGACATAGAGTGACTGATTGGATTAAAAAAATCCACCTATATGCTGCTTGGAAGAGATTTACTTCAGAGCTAAAGACACATAGAGACTGAAAATGAAGAGAAGAAAAAAATATAGTCCATCCAAATGGAAGAAAAGAAATGTTAGGGTAGCAATGCTTATCTCAGATAAAAGAGATTTTAAAACAAAGATTGTAACAAGAGAAATCAGGGCACCACATAATGGTAAGGAATCAATAAAAAAAAAAGGATATAAGAATTGTAAATATCCATGTGCCTAAAATAGGGGCGCTTAAATATGTAAAGCAAACATTAACAGACATAAAAGGAGAAATTAACAATAATATAATAACAGTATAGGACTTTAGGGTTCCACTTTCATTTACAGATAGATTTTCCTGAAAGAAAATGAATAAGGAAGCAGAAGTTCTAAATTAGAACTTTAGATTAGATGGGTTTAACAGATATATAAATAACATTTCATTGAAAAACAGCGGAATATACATTCTTTTCAATTGCACCTAGAACATTTTCTGGAATGGACCACATGTTAGGGCACAAAACATGTATCAATGAACTTAGACTGAAATCATTCATATCAAGCATGTTTTCCACCCACAATGTTATGAAACTAGAACTCAATTACAAAAAAAAAATTGATAAAAAGAGACATGGATATTAGACAAATTCTTCTAAGCAAACAATCAGTAAGTGAGGAAATTGAAGAGGAAATTAAAAAAATACCTAGAGACAAATGAAAAGAGAAACACAATTCAAAACCCATGGGATATAAGGCAATCTATGAAATGGGAAAAGATATTTGCAAATAACAATTCTGATAAAAGGTTTGTATACAAAATCTCTGAAGAACTCATAAAACTTGACACCCACAAAATGAATAATCCAGTTAAAGAAAACATGAATAGACATTTTTTCCAAGGAAGACATACAGATAGCCAACAGACATATGAAAAGATGCTCACCATCACTGGTTGGCAGGGAAATACAAATCATAACTACAATGAGATATCACCTCACACCTGTCAGAATGGCTAAAATAAAAAAAATACCAGAAACACCAGGTGTTGGCAAGGATGTGGAGAAAGTGTTTACTCTTGCACTCTTGCATGCTGGAAAACAGTACGGACGTTCCTCACAAAGTTAAAAATGGAACTACCCTATGATCCAACAATTGTCCAAGTAGGTATTTACCTGAAGAATACAAAAATATGAATTTAAAGGGATATATGCCCTGATACTTATAGCAGCTATTATCTACAATAGCCAAAATATGAAGATAGCCCAAGCGTTTATGCAATGAAACATTCCTTAGCCATGAAAAGTATGAAATCTTGCCATTTGCAATGACATGCATAGAGCTAGAGAGTATAATGCTAAGTGAAATAAGTCAGAGAAAGACAAGTACCATATGATTTAACTCATATGTGGAATTTAAGAAATCAAACAAATGAACAAAGGGAAAAAAAAAAGAGAGAGGCAAATGAAGAAACAGACTTAACTATAGTGAACAAATGGATGTTTACCAGAGGGGAGGTGGGTGGGCGAACAGGTTAAATAGGTGATGGGGATTAAGGAGTGTACTTGTTATGATGAGCACCGGGTGCTGTATGGAGGTGTTGAATCACTATTTGTACACCTGATACTAGTAAAACACTGTATGTTAACTAGCTGGAATTTAAGTAAAAGCTTAAAAAAACACAGAATCTATGGGACTCAACAAAAGGAGGGTTTTTTTTTTTTTTGGCTTTTGTTTGTTGTTTGTTTTTTTAGAGATAGAGAAGAGAGAGAGAGGAACGGAAGAAGACAGAGAAAATCTTAAGTAGGTTCCAAGCTCATTGTGCAGCCAGACTTGATCACACAAATGTAAGATCACAACCTGAGCTGAAATCAAGAGTCAGATGCTTAAATGACTGAGCCACCCAGGTGTCCCTTTGAAAGTGGCTCTAAAAGGGAAATGTATAGAAATACATATCTGCCTCAAGAAATAAGAAAAGTCTCAAATAAATTATCTAACCTTACCTTAAGAAAATAAAAAAACAACAAATAAAGCCCCAATTTAGTAGAAAAAAGGAAATAATAAAGATCAGAGCAAAACTAAATATAGTAGATACTAAACATGCAATAGAAAAGATCAGTAAAACCAAGAACTGGTTCATTGAAGGAATAAACAAATTTTATAAAACTTTAGTCAGACTCATGATGATAAGAAGAAAAAGGGTTCACATAAATAAAATAGGAAATGAAAGAACAGAAGTTACAGCAAATAACACAGAGATACAAAGCAACATAAGAGACTACAACAAAAATTACATGCCAAAAAATTGGACAATCTAGGAAAACTAGATAAATTCTTAAAGTGTACAGTCTTCCATGACCAAATTAGGAAGAAACAGAAAATAATGGTTTCACAGTTGAATTCTATCAAACATTTAAGAAGTTAATACTTATTCTTCTCAAACTATTCCAAAAACTAGAAAAACAAAGAAAAATTTCAATTTCTTTTTTTAAATTTGAAATGGAGAGAGACAGAAAGCTGAGAGAGGGGCAGGGGTGGGGGGGGAGAGAGAAAAAGAGACGGAGAGAGAGAATCTTAAGCAGGCTCCACAAACAGCATGGAGCCCAATATGGGGCTTGATCTCATGACTGTGAGATAATGACTTGAGCAGAAATCAAGAGTGGGATGAGTAACTGACTCAGCCACCCAGGTGCCCTAAAATTCTCTCCTTGATCAAATTTTAGTCAGGCTCCTGTGAACCCTATTTATGATTAGGTCTCCACCTGGTCTTCTGGGTCCATTGCTTGGTGAACCCACCTTTAGTGAGTATCTCCTGATCTTTGGTCTGTGAGCAAGATTCTTGTTTCCTCATCATTGATATCTAAGTCATTGATCTGCCTTTAGCAAGAAACCTGTTAAACCAGGTTAGCAAGAATCCTTCTAGCCTTGATGTTTCCTCTTAGTATTTTTCTTTTTAAAAAATGTTTGTTTGTTCACTTATAGAGCAAAGAGATAGAGAGTGAGGGAGAGAGAGAATCCCAAGCAGGCTCCATGCTATCAGTGCCTAGCTTGGGTCTCAATCTCACCAACTGTGAGATCATGACTTGAGCCGAAATCAAGAGCAGATGCTTGACTGACTGAACCACCCAGGTGCCCCTCCTCTTAGTATTTTTTTTTTTTTTATCCACTGACCATTTCAGTCTGCTTGCAAGATGTAAATCCCAAGCTGTCTTTGCTGTATTCAGAGTCGAGCTCAGTTCTCAACTGAATTCAACCTAACTGAATTCTCTTTTCTTTACTTCAACAGTTTGAATAAAACTTGTCTTGTATTTAACAAGTGTGTGATGCAAAACTTTATATTAGTAAGCAACTAATTGATGCACACACACACAGACTCACACCTTGAGGCTAAAGCATATGATACATTGCACCTTTGCTTCATGAAATAAAAAACCTTAAAAGTAAGAAGAGATTTGTGTTGTTAAAGAAAATAATTATTAATGAAAGTTTTTAAAGAACAGTGAGATAGGCTTTAGTTTTAGAATGACTATGGCAATAGAGACTACTGCATGGGGTTTTACATTAAGGAAGAAAAATTGGGCTCAGCTACAAAGATAACAAGGAAAAGTGGAAATTTAGAGCCAAGGAACCAAGGTGTGTGTGATCAGTGGAAGGAAAATTACTAAGAGGAAACACCAAGGATAAAGGGACATTTTCTGGCTAAAATGATGTAGCAGAATTTTCGTTGTATGTAAGCTAGGATGAACCATGGAGAGAATGGTGGACAATAAGGAACCTGATCAGATATTAAGCATGATTAAATATTGGGGGTGGGGAAATCTGCCTAAACTGTCTGGCAGGATTCCCTCTAAAATCGGACAGTGCATAAATAAACAGGGGAAACCCAAATCAGGTCCTACTCAAGAAGAGAGTTCAGAGGAGCTTTACCAGAGTTTGGTCAAGAGTTTGTGTCAATACCTCCCAAATATTTGTTCTTTAATTCAGAAGTCTGAGATTTATTATACATGGAAGGAAGGATAAATGTTTTCCTACATTCTTAAAGTGATACTCAGTGAGGCAGGTACATACCATTTCTCCTGTCCCTCATCTCTCCATTTCTTAGTTTTCTTCATCTTGAGAGAAATGCAAAAATCCCCAGCAAAGTACTGGAAAGGAAATAGGAGCAGATTGCTTGTAGAGAATGTTCTGAGAATTTCAGATTCAAGAAAAGGCCAAGCTGAGAAATGTATTTTTTTCCTGCAGTATATTCATTTAGGCACCAGAGGACTGGGTAGTGGAGGAAAGAAGCAGGAGAAACCTTATTAGAAACAAGAAATTTGACATGAGACATTAACATCAACAGTCCTCCAAATGCAGAGCATGGAGATCAGGGACAGGGATTTAGGAGAATGAAATAATCTATGTCTGAGGGATTATTAGGGATTAATGGGAAAGAGTAGAAACTAAGTGCAGATTATTAAAATCATTGTAGAATAAGGAAAAAGAAATCTCTCCTGGGACTCTGGAAAAGCAAAATTATAACAATGATTTATTAAAGGTTCTAATAAAAATTCCAGGAAGATGCTTGGAATAATCCACAGAATAAAAGAAATATGGCTTCTTTGGAAAAGAGCATCAGGTAATACATGGAGAACAAACAGATAAAAAATGAAGAAAATGAAAGTGTAGGTAACAGAATAGAATAGAGAATAGAGAAAAAAGAAGGAGACAAATGAAGTAAAATAAGGATTTCAAATAAATAAAAACATAATATTCAAAGAAAGATTCATACCTGCAGTAACAAATGGAAGTGCTTCCTTTTTTTAAGTTTATGTATTTATTTTGAAAGCATGGGGGGGTGGCAGAGAGAGAGAGGGAGAGAGAGAATCCCAAGCAGGCTCCGCACTGCCAGCACAGAGCCCCATGTGGGGCTCGTACCCATGAACCTTGAGATTATGCCCTGAACTGAAATTAAGGGTCAGACACTCAACTGACTGAGCCACTCAGGTGCCCCAAATGGAAATGCTTCTGAAGAAAAATCAAATGGTAAATTGGAGAGCAACTTCAATACTGTGTCCTAAATGCAGATGAAGACACATAAAATTAGCGAGAGGACAGAGACCGTAGAGTGTTGATACATATAACGGATGTTCCCAAACTTAGTTCAAGACAAAGTATAAAAAGAACTCTCAAGAACACTTGTATAAGTCTGCCGGGACAGCCAGGGTTGCCTTCTGGTGAGACCTCTCCTCCTGGCTTGCGCAAGGCTGCCTTCCTGCTGTGTCCTTAGGAGGCTTCCCTTCTCTGTGTCCACGGAGAAAAGACGCGCATCCTGCTGAATCAGGGCCCCACACTATGACCTCATTTAACTAACGTATCTCCATAAACGTTTTATTTTCAAATATAGTCACATGGGGATTAGGCTGTTAATATATAAAATTTGGAGAAAACACAAATCAGTTCATAAAAACATCCATTCAGGAAAAAAAAGTGTCCATAAACTCCCAAAACAACTCATATCATAGTTCAAGGATGCAACCTTAAAATCCAGAAAACAGTGGAGCAAGCTCTAAGAAGTTTTGATGGGGAAAATATTATAGCTCAATGAATTTATATGTGTTAGTACTTTGGCTGATAGGAAAACAAAGGCAAACATTAAAAATAAATAAAAGTGAACAAATGAGGAAGATATGATGTTAATGGAGATTAAAGACTTGTTCAGTTACTCTTTTATTTTTCTTATTTAGGAGAAGTTATATCCACCTTCTTGCAGAAAATCAAGTGTATATGATAGAAAATATCAAAAAATCATTACAACCAAATAAGTGGTAATGGGTACCATGTAAGAATATACAAAAGAGAGAGAGAGAGAGAGAGAGAGAGAGAGAGAGAGAGAGAGGGAAAGCCTCATAGTATTTATGTAAGATAATGTACAAGTAAGATAAAGTCATAAAGCATGCAGGGCTGCATTGTTCAACATGGTAGCCCCTGTATACGTGTGGGTATTTAAATTTAAAATAATTTATATTTAATTTTTTAATGCTTATATATTTTTGAAAAAAAGAGAGACAGAGCATGAGGTGAGGAGGGGCAGAGAAAGGGAGACACAGAATCTGAAGCAGGCTCCAGGCTCTGAGCTGTCAGCACAGAGGCCAACATGGGGCTCAAACTTGTGAACTGAGAGATCATGACCTGAGCTGAAGTCAGGTGTTTAACTGACTGAGCCATGCAGGTATTTTTATTTCTATTTTTTAATAGTTTATTGTCAAATTGGTTTCCATATAACACTCAGTGCTCTTCCCCACAAGTGCCCCCCACCATTACCACCACCTCCTTTCCCCTCCCCCTCCCCCTTCAACCCTTGGTTCATTTTCAGTATTCAATAGTCTCTCAGGTTTTGCGTCCCTCTCTTTCCCCAACTCTCTTTCCCCCTTCCCCTCCCCATGGTCCTCCATTAGGTTTCTCCTGTTTTCCTGTTAGACCTATGAGTGCAAACATATGGTATCCGTCCTTCTCCACGTGACTTATTTCGCTTAGCATGACACCCTCGAGGTCCATCCACTTTGCTACAAATGGCCAGATTTCATTCTTTCTCATTGTCATGTAGTACTCCATTGTATGTATACATATACATATATATATACATATATA
>NC_043700.1:21581982-21635640 GCF_006229205.1 Suricata suricatta
AACAAACTAGAAAAAGTGCAAATTCAAAATCTAACAGAGCACCTAATGGAACTAGAAGGGGAGCAGAAAGAGCACCCCAAACCCAACAGAAGAAAAGAAATAATAAGGTCAGGGCAGAAATAAACAACATAGAATTAAATTTAAAATAATTTAAATTAATTCAAATTAAAAGTACTATTCCTCAAACACACTAGCAATATTTTAAGTGATCAATAACCATGTGTAGTTAGTGGCTACTGTATTGTACAGCTTGGGTATAGAATATCTCTATCAAGGCAGAATATTCTATTGCACAGTGCTGCTTTAAAGAGCAAATTAATATAGATAAAAGGTGAAATGTACACATCAGAGTCATCTTTGGAGCCTTTTCCTATTTCACAGAGAGAAAACACTCAGTGTTTTAAATGTTGTACTATTTGAAGAAAATAGTAAGTCAGATCTGAAAAAAGTATAAGTGGATGAGTGTTCATTATAGCATTATATCCAATATTGAAATATTAGAGATGTTTTGTACAATAATATTAGAGTGTTGGTTAAATACATATGTATCTAGCACTATTAGGTAAGCATTGAAATTAATTGAAGTGAAGGCAAATTTTTGATGCATTGTAAAAAATAAAAAAGAATTGTCCTAAAAAAGAAGCACTTCCAGAAAAATCCAGAAAAGAACACCATAAATCTAGAAAATATTTGAGAAAATGGTAATAAGTTTATATTTATCAATAATTACTATAAACATGAATGAACTGAATGCTCCAATAAAAAACCATAAGGAAAATTAAAGGCCAAGACACATCTATATGCTGCCTATAAGAGATTCACTTTAGACCTAAAGACACATGGAGACTGAAAATGAAGAGACGGAAAAATACATTCCATATATACTCTTAATATATGGAATATATATACTCTCTCTATATAATGTATACTATATATAATATATTAGACTTTAAAACAAAGACTCTAACAAAAAGTAAAAAAAAAAAAGGGTATTACATAATGATAAAGGATAAAGGGATCATTCCCAACAAAGCATCAATAACAATGGTAAATATCTATGCACCCAACATAGAAGTACCTAAATACATAGAACAAATGGTAGCAGACATGGAGAAACATAGATAAATTATAATACAATAATAATAAAGAACTTTAATGCTTCAATCATATGAATAGATAAATCATCCAGACAAATCAATAAGGAAGCAGTGGCTTTGACTGACATTATTAGACCAGATGGACTTAACAGATATATATATAGAACATTGCTTTCAAAACCAGCAAAGTACACATTTTTTTCAAGTGTATATGGAACATTCTCCAGAATAGAGCGCATTTTAGGTCACAAAAAGTGTCAGTCAAGTTAAGAAGGATTGAAATGATATCACTTAGCTACCAGAAGAAAACTGGAAAAAACACAAACATGTGGAGCCTAAACAACATGCTACTAAACAATAAATGGGTTAATTAAGGAGCCAAAGAAGAAATAAAACATACTTGGAGATGAACGCTAATGGAAAAATAACAGTTCAAAATCTCTGAGGTACAGTGAAAGCAGTTCAAAGAGGGAAGTTTATACCCGTGCTGGCCTACGCAACAACAACAACAACAACAACAACAAATCAAATAAATAAATGATCTAACCTTACACTTACTTACACCCAAAGGCACTAGAATAGAAGAACAAACCAAGCCTAAAATTAGTAGAAGGAGGGAAATAATAGGCATCAGGGTATGAATAAATGAAATAAAGACTAAAACAACAGTAGAAAAGATAAAAAAAAAAAAGAGCTCGTTCTTTGAAATCACAAACAAAATTGATCAAGTTTAGCCAGACTAATGATGATAAAAAGAGAGTAAATAAATAAAATCAGAAATGGAGGAGAAATAATAACCAACACCCCAGAAATACAAAGGATTATGTGAGACTACTATGAAAAATTACATGCCAATATATTGGACAATCTTAAAAAAATGAATGAATTCCTAGAAACATACAATGATCCAAAAACTGTATCAGGAAGAAATAGAAAATCAGAATAAAAAAATTACTAGGAATAAAATCTAATGAGTAATCAAAAACTCCCAAACAGACCCAGATGTTTTCACAGATGAATTATACCAAACATGTAAGAAGAGTTAACACTTATTCTTCTCAAAGTATTCAAAAAACTAGAAGAAGAAGGAAAACTAAATTTCATTCTTTAAGGCCAACATTACCCTGATACCAAAACCAAAGAGACATTACAAAAAAGGAAAATTACAGGCCAATATCCCGGGTGAATGTAGATCTAAAAATCCTCAGCAAAATATTGCAAAACAAATTAAAAAATATATTAAGAGATTTTATTTACTCTCAAGTTAGTGAACATACAGTGTAGTCTTGGCTTCAGGAGTAGAATCCAGTGATTTATCACGTAAATATAACACTCAGTGCTCATTCCAACAAATGCCTTCCTTACTGCCAATCATCCATTTCCCACACCCCCATCAACCCTCAGTTTGTTCTCTGTATTTAAGAATCTCTTATGGTTCGCCTCCCTCACTGTTTTTATCTTGTTTTTCCTAACCTTCTCCTATGCTCATTTGTTAAGTTTCTCAAATTCCACATATAAGTGAAATCATGTGATATCTGTCTGACTTATTTCACTTAGCATAATACCCTCCAGTTCCATCCACATTGTTGCAAATGGCAAGATTTCATTCTTTTTGACTGTAACATCTAAGGTTCTTAAAGGCTCCACTGACTTGTTTCTAAATTAATTCTTAAAGAATACTTTTCTGTAATTTGGACAGATCATCAGTTCTAAAATCCAAGTTATGAACTTATTTTTATTTGAAATGGAGACATCATCCCAGTTTACACACAAAACTGGCTGTGGCTGGCTCCTCTTGCACTGTTGGCGGGAATGCGAACTGGTGCAGCCACTCTGGAGGTTCTTCAAAAAATTAAAAATAGAATTACCCTACAACCTAGCAATTCCACTACTAGGAGTTTATCCAAAGGATACAGGAGTGCCGATTCGACGGGGCACATGCATACCAATGTTTATAATAGAGCTACCAACAAAACCAAATTATGGAAAGAGCCCAAATGTCCATCAACTAATGAATGAATGAAGAAGATGTGGTATCAATATACAATGGAATACTAATCAGCAATGAAAAAGAATAAAAGCTTGCCATTAAATTAAATTGAACTTAATTTAATTTGAAAAAGAACTTTGTATCTTAACACACAAAACAAACTTGTTACTAAAAATAATTAGCAAAGTTAAAAGAAATGATAACAAACAGTAACTGCATCATGGATAGACTTGTCTAATCACGATGTTGCACCCTTGAAATTAATGTAACATTGTGTCAACTATGCTTCAATCATAAATAAATAAAAAGAAACTTCTTGGATTCACCAAAAAAATACATTAAGAGAATCTTTCACCACAATCAAGTGAGACTTATTCCAGAGGCACAGGATGGTTCAGAATCCACAGTTCAATCAAGGTAGTACACCACAATAATAAAAATGAAGGCTAAAAACCAAATGATCAACTTGATAAACTCAGAAAAAAGATAAAAAAAATTCAACACCCATTCATGATAAAAACTGTCAATAAAGTGTATTTAGAGGGAATATACCTTGACATAATAGAGGTCATATATGAAGAACTCACAGTTAACATCATACTTCTGGTAAAAAAAAAAACATAGCTCTTTTATTAAGATTAGGAACAAGACAAGGATGTCTATTCTTGACACTTTTATTCAACATATTACTTGAAGACCTAGCTACAGGAATCAGACCAAAACAAAACAACAAAAATGACAGAAAGAAAGAAAAGAAGAGGAGAGGAGGAGGAGGAGAAGAAATAAAAGTCATCTAAATTGGTAGGAAAAAGTAAGACTATTACTATGTGCAGATGAGTTGATACTTTACATACAGAAAATCCTAAAGATTCTACCAAAAAACTATGAAAACTATTAATAACTGGGTTCAGTAAAGTTGTAGGATACATAATTAATATATAGAAATCTGTTGCAATTCCATACACTAATAACAAAATGGCACAGAGAGAAATTAAGAAAAAAATCATACCAGTATTATATTATATGTTAACTGGAGTTTATTTATTTATTTATTTTAAATGATGGATACATTTAATCTTATCAAAAATTTAAACTTCTATTTAACACATCATTGCAAATGAAGTTAGAGACAATGAGTAGATTGGGGGAAATATTTGTAACATATCTAATCAATAGATCATTACCCTGAATTTTACAAACAGTATGGCAAACAGTATGAACAGGCAATTCACAGAAGAGGTAATACAAATTGTTGATAAAAACATAGAAAGATGCTCAATTTTACCACATTTTCAGGGGAATGCCAAAACACAAACGTTCATGAAATACCTTTCTTCACCTATCACACTGCAAAAGACATTAAAATTTGATTTAACGTAATTGTTGGCAAGTGTATGGGGTAAAGGGACTTTCTCATGTGTTACAGGTGGGAGTAAAAATTTCATCATGTTATAGCGTGCAATTTTAAAACTTGGTGTAATTTAGTTATTTTAAAATTAAAGTTAAAAATTTCATGATCCAAAATTAAAATTTTTGGTGTTCACTCTGGAGAAACACTTGCGCATGTGCACAAGGAAGCATATTTAAGGTTGTCTATTACACCATTGTATGTAATGCGAAGAGCTTGTAAGCAGATTAAATGCCTAACAGACTTAAAAAAAAAAGCTTATTTACCTACCATAACTATGAAGCATATTGGAGGGTTATGGGTCTTTTGTTGTTGTTTTTGTGTTTTGTTTGTTCTAGAGAGAGAATGAGTGTGCATGTGGGGAAAAGGCGGAGGGAGAAAGAAAATCTGAAGGAGGCTCCACACTCAGCATAGAGCCCGACACAGGCTTGATCCTACTGGGATCATGACCTGAGCTAAAATCAAGAGTTGGGTGCTCAACTGAATGAGCCACCCAATGTGCCCCAAGAGGATTATGGAAAGATCACAGAGAGACATTTTAAGTAGCTAGAATTTAAATAAAAACTTGAAACAAACAAACCAAGAAGAAAATAATCCGATTTTAATTGTACCAAATGAATAAAACACGTAGGGATAAATTTAACAAAGGTGGTGAAGTATCTATACTTTGAAAACTACAAGACATTGAGGACAGAAATTGAAGGTGACACAAACAAATGGAAAGTTATTCCATGCTCATAGATTGGAAAAGTTAGTATTACTAAAATGTCCATACTACTGAAAACAATCTACAGTCAATTCAATTCCTACCAAAATAATAATAGTAGCTTTCACAGAACTGGAACAAATAATCCTAAAATTTCTTTGAAACACAAAAGATCTAAATGGCCAAAGCAATCTTGAGAAAGAAGACAAAGCTGAAGGCATCATAATCCTAGATTTGAAGATGTACTAACGGGGTGCCTGGGTGGCTCAGTTGGTTAAGTCTCTGACTCTTGATTTCAGCTCATGTCTTGGGAGTTCAAGCCCCACATCAGGCTCTGTGCTGACAGTTTGGAGCCTGCTTGGGATTATCTCTCTCCTTCCCCCAGCCTCTTCCACTCATGCCCTTTCTCTCAAAATGAATATATAAACTTAAAAAAAGATATACTATAAAGCTATAATAATCAAAGCAGTATAGTACTGTCTAAAAATAGACATGTAGATCAATGAAATGAGATAGAGAGCCCAGAAATAAGTCCACCCTTCTATGGTCAATTAATCTATGACAAAAGTGGCAAGAATACATAGTGATCAAAAGACTTTAAGAAATGGTACTGAGAAAGCCAGATAGCTACATATATAAGAATGTACCTTCTTACATCATACACAAAAATAAACTCAGAGTGGAACAAAAAACCTAAACATGATACCTAAACCATGAGACTCCTAAAGAAAAACATAGGCAGTAATGTCTTTGACACTGGTCTTAGCAACATTTTTATGGATATGTCCCCTCAGGCAAGGGAAACAAAAGCAAAAATAAACCACTGAGACTACATCAGAATCAAAAGTTTTTGCACAGTGAAGAAAACTTCAATGAAACAAACAGGCAACATAATGAATGGGGGAAGATATTTGCAAATGCTTTACATAATAAGGGGTTCATATCCAAAATATAAAGAACTTACACAATTTAACAACAAAAACCCTAACAATCTGATTAAAAATAATAAGAAGAGACATAAACTTGAATAAATATTTTCCCAAAGAAGATATACAGATGGGTAAGAGACACAGAAAAATGCTCAACGTCATTCATCATCAGGGAAATGAAAATCAAAACCATAGTGAAATATGACCTCATACCTGTCAGATGGGCTATTACTAAAAAGACAAAATATAACAGCTATTGGTGAGGATGTGGAGAAAAGGGAATACTTGTGCACTGTTGATGGGAAGGTAAACTGGTGTAACCACTGTGAAAAGCAGTACAGAGATTTTTCAACAAATTAAAAATAGAATATTATACAATGCAGTAATTTCACCATTGGGTAATTACCCAAAGAAAATAAAAACACTAATATAAAAAAGCACTATTTACAATAGCCAACATATGGAAACAACATAAGTGTCTATCAGTTGAATGGATAAAGAAGTGGTGCGTGCGTGCGCGCGCACACACACACACACACACACACACACACACACACACACAGGAATCTTATGCAGCCATAAGAAAGAATGAGATCTCGACATTTGTGACAACATGGATGGAACTAGAGAGTATTAGGCTAAGTGAAATAAGTTAGGGAAAGACAAATACCATGAGATTTCACTTATATGTAGAATCTAAATACCAAACCAAAACAATAAAAACCAGAAACAGACTTATAAAGAGAACCAACTGATGGTTATGAGAGGGAAGAGAGGAATGAGCAAAATAGCTGAAGGGGATTAAAAGGTGCAAACTTCCAAGTATAAAACAAATAAATCAGGGTCCAGGCTTAGAGCCTCCGCAGCCAGAAGAAGTGCCTGGAATCAGCCATTGAGAGGATATTGCTTAGTTCTGGATGGGCAGCTCGCTAGGCTGACCACACGGGCTGTGAACCAGACATCATGACTAGCACCATTGCTACTGCTGACTAAGAGCTGCAGTGGCCAGAAGAGATACACTACAGAGGGGTAAAAAAGATGCCCCTTTCCTGGACATCACTAGCTCCTGACTGAAAATCTCCTTGCTGATGCTGAGTTGTGAGGTTATGCCCTATCTGCAAAAGGAGGTTCAAAGGAGCAAGTGTATGACATTTTCAGTTTTTATACTGTGAGGTGTTTCTAGATCATGGGCAGCCCCAAAGGAGTGATGATGTCCCATACGAGTATTTAGAATAAAATATGAAAGTGCTCAGGACCATCACCTTTTTCTGCCTTCTCCTAACCCTTTCAGTGCCTGCAGTGATCATGAATTAATGGTAACAGTATTTTGTTTGAATTAAACAAGAAAATCATTGACGGTTTGTACTTTTTAAAATATTTTAAATGTAAGATCACATTTAACTTCTACAAACATATCAGGTAGTTATTATTAGAATCCTCATAAATTTAGCTACAGAGAAGTTACGAAAATTGACCAAGGTCCCAGAGTTACGGAATAGCATAACCATTTTTATCCAGGAAATCTGGTTCCAATGCTCATAGTCTGAATTCTGAGGCTAAACTGCCTCCAAAGATCCTAAAAGAACTATTTTGTGGTGTTGCTGATGGTGGGAGATATACATGTATTTATTCTCGACCAGGTTTATTAGAATATCTTTCTATGTCAGTAATAAAGAAGAAATGGGGGAAAATTATGATATTTGCCATCAATATAGCTGCTTTATTTTACTGACCATAGGAATTTTTTTGTTTTAGTTTTTCTTGGACATAGGACTGTGATATGCATGCAACATGTTAAATTTCTTTCCCTGCATGAAAGAAAACATTTGTCAACAATGGAACATTTTCTTTGCTTCCCACTTTCTTTCCTTCCCAAACCTGTTTAAAAATGTTTTGAGTTATTGGTTTAAATACTGCATTTCTCAAGGTCAAAAAACACATTTAGATGAACTTGTAAATTAAATATCAGAAGACCCATTAATGAAGGCAAAGGGCAACTGATCAATTGCAAAGGGCAATTAATTCCTTTAATTAAGTGCATGGGGAAATTACCTTCCCCATCCCCAAGATAAACAGTTCACCAGTTGTAGATACCTTCTTAAATTCTACAGCAATCCCAAACATTAAGAGAGGGCAAAATATATTAGTGCTACTCCTTTTCAATTAACATAGTAATATATTAATATTGTAGTATAATAGAGTATATTACAGTAATATATTAATATTGTAGTATAATAGAGTACATAACGTAGTATATAAGAATTATATAACTAGAGTCAGTGGCTAGAATATAATGTAATATACAGAGAGAGTGGTGACTTTAATATTTATACATGGGTGACGAGGTCGATCCTTTTTACTTTCTATAAAGGTCAACACAGCTAATACATATGATTACTCAAAAACTGCCAATTGGGACAATGGTTTCAAAGAATGTCTGTCTAAGCAACTTTGTGTGGTTATCATAATTATTTCAAAGTTTAATAATGTCCCTACACTGTGAAAACAATAGGCTCTTATTCTTCAAAATCAAAAAATAAGTTAAGTATATATATTTATTGAATGTTCATTTCAAACTCAATGATACTGCCTGTCTACTTTTAAGGCACCACTGAAATAGCACATATTTCCTTTTTTGCCAGCATTTCTCAAGAAAAAGTGATTTTCAATCAGACTTTTGACTTGTCAGCTTATGCACACTGACTTGATGCCACTGCCGTGAAGCAGTTAACAAATCGCTTCCTTTTTTCATTCAGTTACAGTTTCATTAGCTATGACGGCCACATTTTCAACACATGCATAAATGCATGCATTTCCTGAAGAGCAAAACATAGACAAACAGGATTTAAATATATTCATAGGACATTCTGCTTGTAGCAATCACTCGAGACTTTATAAAATTACATAGAGGACAAGTTCTCAGGAATGGGGTAACTATTCCCAATGTGGATCCTCTAGGTTATGTATAGATTATATTTAGCTAAAGGAATCTATTTTGTCTTTGCCAGATTTTCTGTCAGTATTGATGTTCCAACTAGCTTCCAGCTAGCTATTTGTTTCAATTCTGTTCTCTATCAGGAACACAGCTTTCTCTTGCTAGCTGTTCATTTTCTTCTCTTAGGGTTCCATTTACTCTCTAAATTCAATCAAATGTTGCTGTAATTCAAATGGAGCCCTTATTGTGTATGTATTATGTAACCACAAATAATTTGGAGAAAGTGCTGAATTTGCCTGCTCAGTTCTTACAGCTAAGTAGGCAAAGTTGGTTTGGACAATCATATCCTAAATTTTGTCAGGATGTGATTCAAACTTGATTTAAATTAGCATGTCTATTGGCTTGTGTATATGTTTCATGCCAGATATAAACTTTTTCTGTATAATTTCTCTTAGCAGCCACTATTGGCTCCCTCCTCCAAGATGATCCTAGAGCACCTAAAGATTAAAAAAAAAAAAAGGCCAAAAAAATTGTGGGAGGGATTGAGATAATTGGCTAAAGTCATCACTTTGGCCTGGGGTAGTAGATAGCCTCAATGGACTATGGCAGCAGTAGTAAAGGACACATTGCTTGGAATTCTACTCTTGCTTATCCCCATCATTGCCTTGCAAATATACCTGTAAATGGAGATCTCAGAAAAATAAGTTCATAGTAACTCCTCTCTAGCATTGGCCTTTCCAAAGTCTCAGGGCTGGCAAATCATAATCTAAGGAGTGCCTAATGTGACTCCTCTTTGGGAAGTGAAGAGCAAAATTCTAATCTGTAGATCTGTTTTATAGACTGAGGAGCTGGTGAGTGGCTCCATAGTGCTTAGGTTTCTTCATCCTAGGCCTCAGTCAAAATGATAGGATATTTGAGGAGCCTACCCACTTAAAAGGGTAAAAGGGCATCCTGGACTACAGATTTCCATTGGGAACAGGCGCATTAGAAAGATGGACCAAGAATATAAAACTAAGAAAAAGAAATGTTCTAAAAAATTATTAGTAAGAGATTAACAGTATGACTATGAATAAGGAAACATGAAGAAAAATCAAGATAAATATTAGGCAAAACTTTTTAAAAGAATGAATAATACATGTGAACTTAATATCTGAAAACATGAAGTGGATAATGAATTAATTTACTGAAAGTCTGGATTGAGTAAATCTTCCAGAATAGGAGTTGGGACACTTCCTCTTTATAGGGCCAGATAGTAGATACTAGGGTTTGTGGGCCACACATGCTGTCTGTCATATAAAGGATTTTTAAAAACTATTTAAAAATGTAAAAACCACTTAGTCTCTGGGCATACAGAAACAGGATTCAGGCTAATGTGGCCCCTAGTTTGCTGACCCCCTCAACTAGAAAGAAGAAGAAAAGCAAATTGAATAGAAAATATAAAAGTCCATTCTAAGATATATATCGAAAGTAGAGGAATAATAATAGCCAGGATACTACAGAGGATTAAGAACTGAAAGGAAGCATTCCCTAATCAACTACTAGGGCCTATTATGAACTTAATTAAGAAAGAGCGTTATTTGGGTAGAAAACACAGTTGTCCATGGAGGAGAATGGAAAGCCTAGAAATATAGCCATTAATCTCTGGAAGTTTGATATAGACAAAGGCAGGTAAAAGAGAAACTCTTCAATAAATAAAATGGGAAGAAAATTGTTGTCTATGCAAATAAAGACAAAATTGGATTCCTAACTCATAGATGGGATTAGAGAAAAACAAATTAAAATGACGAAAAAGAAAAAAAAGTAAGAGTTATAGGCAACTCAACATCTTAAAACTGTTAGAAGAAAATTTATTGTGTATCTTTTAGAACTGTGGTAGAGAACTATTTCTTAGGTAACATTGAAAAGCATTGTCCTCAACAAGAAAAGATAGACATTTTTGATTATATTAAACTTAAATACATTTATTTGCTAAAGGACACCATTATTAAAGTGAAAGGACAACTGCAATTTGATAGAAGATATTCATGATGCAGAAAACTAACAAAGCATTAGTATCAAAGCTATATAAAGAACTCCATAAACTAATTAAGAAAATCAAAGGGAAATAGAAAAGTGAACTTCCCTGAAAAGAAAAACATGGCTAGTGATCATATGTGATCAGTAAAATACAAATCAAGACCACAATGAAATATTATTTTAAAACTCTCTTATGGTCAAAATTTAAAAGTTGCACAATACCAAGTTTTGGAGAGGGCATGGACTTACATTTACATACCCTATGACCCAGTAATTTAGGCAACCAAGGTAAATTTTTGCACACGTACAACAGAGATATTCAGAAATGTTCATAGCAGTGTTGTTCATAATAGCAAAAACCTGAAAACAAGTCAAGTCCATTATAGGAAAGTGAATCAATCCAGAATAATTTATAGCATATGAGTTGTGAATAAATCTTAATTATATAATATTAAGAAAAAGTTTCAAATGAAAATGTACAGCTTGAAATAGATTCTCTTAGGTTAAGAACACCAAAGAAATCTTAATGTCTAACAGTGTACCTTTTAGAACACTGTAGATATATTAACACTGGAAAAAAAAGGCAATGGAATGGGGAACATGGAATTCAGGGTGATGGTTGCCATAACTAGGGGAAGACAGTGAATGGATGAGGTTGAAATTATAAGGAAAAACTTAGGGTAAAGGTGTAGGCCTTCACTTTTGTTTGAAATGATGTGCTTGTAGGTGCTTTTTTCATTATTATAAATAGCCAGTTAAATAAAATTAGCTTTTGTGTAGGTCAGTAATGAGTGTATCATGTACCAATGATTAAGATATATTTATAACCCAATTTTTTACCTGAGGTCCAATTTTAAAAAGTAGAGTGCATGTCCCTCTTCCCAACTTACCAAATAAAAATCACTGGTTTCCTAAAGAATTCAGAATGATAAGTCACTTGGGACAAAAAACTAATCTTCAGTAAGGAAGAATCATCAGTTTATATTTGCTAGGACAAAAGGCCAGGTGCTCCTAAGTAATATTTTAAAAAAATTTTAGAGTTTAGCTTTGTAGATGACAGTATTAATACATAAGCTCTTCTACTTTTTTCAAAGGCTGTTCTATGCCTACTAGTTCCATAAGCCCAAGGGCATTAACAGGGTTTAAGTTTGTGAGTGAATCTTGTAAAGTATAAAGCTAGATTTATTTTTGCTTTTCCTGATATAAATTTGACTGGATCTTTTCACCAAGTAGACCATATTCATTTTTATTAAATATCTTTTGAGGTAGCTAACCTTTCTTATTATCTCCCCAAACGTTCTAGATCTGATCATTCCTTGAGTATATTCATAGACTTTTCACCAAGTTTTATGTTTTATAGATTTGAAAGAAAAATTCATGGAAATATTGTTGACATGCCAAAAGTTTTATTAGTACAATATTTATTGTGCTTAGCTTAAGCCATCAAAATATTCTAGTTGGGGGAACCTGAGTAGCTCAGTTGGTTTAGCATCTGACTCTTGATTTTGGCTCAGGTCATGGTCTCATGGCCTTGAGTTCAAGCCCTGCATCTGGCTTCATGCTGGGCACGGAGCCTGCTTAAGATTCTCTCTTTCTCCCTCTGCACCTTCTCCAACCTGTCCTTTCTTTCTCACAAAAACAAAATAAAAAACAAACAAACAAACAAAACCCAAGTCCTAGATGAATTATTAGTTTACATCCAGTAATAGTGTTCACTTTCTAGTTCTGAAAGTTCTTCAGTTCTAAAATGATAATGGAAATTACTTTAAATATGTATTTAGTTGTTGTTAATGACTGTCTATATTTTTGCTTAATTGGGAGTTGAAGAAACTCTTTTCTTAAAAGCAATTACTAATTAATGTAGACATTGTATGCATGCCAAATTAAAAGTTGCAAAAATAGATTTGGGTATATGTTCAAATTAAAAGATTAAAATTATATAAGATTTCATTTTAAAATACGTTTACTTAGCTCAATATAAATAAACATTTTATGAAAATATACTAGGGTTCTTTAGATATTAAAGCAAAATCACGAAGGTGAAAAGTGAATGGATGGTTGAAGTATGACTGACATTGTTGGAACAAGGGAACAGACATCAAAACTTTTGACAAACAGGTGACCCCCAACTTACAATGATTCAACTCATGATTTTTGGCTTTTCAATGGTGCCAAAGTGATTTGCATTCTGTAGAAACTGTACTTTGAATTTTGAGATCTGATCTTTTCCCGGGCTAGCAATATGAAGTATGATACTCTCTTGTGATGCTGGGTAAGTGATGAGCCACTGCTCCCAGTAACCACACTTTCACAAGGGTAAACAACCAATTCATTTCAATTATTCCATGCCCACCCAACCATTCCATTATTCACTGTCAGTACAGTATTCAATAAGTTACAGAGATATTCAATGCTTTTGTGGTGATTTTGTCCAGCTGTACATTAATGTAAGTATTCCGAGCATGTTTAAGGTGTACTAGGTTAAGCTATCATGCTCAGTAGGTTAGGTGTATTAAATTCATTTTCAACTTACATGATACTTTCAACGTATGATAAGTATATCAGGATGTTACTCCATTTTAAGTCAAGGAAGATCTGTAATTTTCATTTTCCTCCCTTTCCCCCTCCCTCCCTTGTTCTCTTTCCTTCCTTCCTTCCTTCCTTCCTTCCTTCCTTCCTTCCTTCCTTCCTTCCTTCCTTCCTTCCTTCCCTCCTTCTTTCTTCTGAACAAGTTGTATTATAAAATTTTTGGAATCAATGAAATATCAATGGGTCTTTTTTAAAGATTGTTTAGAGGGACAGAGTCAGGATTTGAATCCATGCAAATATCATAACCTATACATGATGATTGAGTCTTGAAGTTATCTCCCTTATGGTATTAAATCCATTTTCAGAATTTAGGATGATATTTCTCTGGAAGAATCTAAGTATCACAATCTTAAAAACCTGCATTATTTTAACACAAACCAATGCTATGTTGAAACCAAGATACTTGTTGTTTTTGTTCTTTTTTAAAGAGATGGCAAAAGTTGGTATAGAGGCATTTAATTCCCAAAATTCCGTCTATTTTACGGGCATGTGGTGATACATATATCTTCTTCGTGCCTAACAATTTACCTTTGCACCCATACAAATCTCTTAAAGCTCTGGCTTCAAAAATACAATTCAACAATGAGCAGAAGGGATGCTGTTATTTTAACAATAATTCTGAGTTACCAACTCTCTGGATCAAAAAAGCCAAGGAAAAGAGAATTTTTTCTAGCAAACCTAGAACAAGTCTAAAGTCAGTTTTTCAACTGTAAAGGATAGTAAAAGGAGACAATAAAATGAATATCTTTGGATAATTACTTCAGTTCTTTTTTTCTTTTCTACCTTCACCTTTTCCTTTCCAATCTTATCCTTGCTCCCCCATCTGGTTTACAGATATTTAAGAGACTGTTAGTTATGGCATAAATGTAACAAAAATTTTCATCAGGAGACTGGTTTACTGCAAATTACTTAGCATGAATTTTAAGTAACTGGAAGCATTTTGGTAAAATAAAAATATATGCTGTTAGTTTAGCTGGCCTAAATTTAGAGAGGTCACTCATCTCTAAGATTTACACAATTAAGTAGCCTCAGAGAATTCTTTTTTTGAGGCTTAGAATAGTGTCAATATAAATATTGAGGAAATAGTTGTTTTGATAAAATTGTAATAAAATATGATATTTATTATTGGTACCAAAATTGGACTAGACAAATGTACCCAATCATGTTATTCTCCTTTTATATGCTCTTAATTAGAAAGCATCTGGCAAATGAACACCTGAGTTAAAGAAAGGTAGTAGGATGGAATAATAGCTCTTCATATTGTTTAATGGGCTGTACTGAAACAACTTTTTCAGACCATGAAACCTTTTGATTATTGCCAAATAATTAGTGCTGCAAAGCACCATTAAGTTAAGTTTTTTTCGTTCACCTGCATTAAAGAGAATAATGAGGAAAAAACTCGCTGGCTTACCTTCTGATGTCAGAGATGATTTTCTCAGTGTAGAGTCTCTCTAAAACCATGATGATTATGCTGCTACAGTGAAGTGATTTATACTCATTTCTGAGTACATTAGAGTTTGCTATGATGTCACGTCTTTTCAAAACTGTACCTATCAAGTTATGTTATTTTGTTCCCATCAAGGCCCACTTACCTTTTGGTAATTATTGGGTTTGTGCATTTTAGAGTAGTGTTTCTTGACTACAGTCTTATGAAGAAAGGAAATGTTGCGTTCATGAAAAAGATACCTGAAGTTCCTATAAGATGGCATTTAGTAAGAGAGTATCAAAAGTTACTCAAGTACCAAAGAGTTAATCAATCTGTAAGTATTATAGTCAACTGGAGCAGAGCAAATTGGCCAATACAGTTTACTGATTACCAACGTTATTAAATTTTTTAGATAAAACTGGATTCTGATGAACTAGAGTGTATCTCAGAGCAGATATGGAGGGTCTAATGTCAGCCATGTTGACGCTTCCGCTTACTGGGGTAAAGTCTCATTAAATTGACCAAAGCATGAAAAAAGCACATATCCAAGCTTCAAGCAAGCAATAATTCAGGAGGGACTATATGATACTTATAAAGATAACTACACATCATTGGATGTGACTTGGCCCACTAATTAATTAGTTAAAATAATATCTGAAATGCTTATTTTGTGCCAAGCAACATTCTAAACCTAGATATAACAGCAGTAAACAGAAAAAGAAAAACCTTTGTTTTCATGCGTTTATCTCTTTAGTGCTCTATGTGAAGCATGAAACAAAATATGTTTTCAAGTAACTAAATATATGTTATTGCATATTTGTCAGGATATTTTTTCAATCAATTGACTTTGATTTTCCTCAGTTTATCACTAAATTTTACCTTTTAAAATGGAGCTATGGAAGTTTTATATTTAATCAAAGCAAATATATAATGGAGTTCTAAACTTTTATTGTCTGTAAATCAAATGAGTTTATAACCTTTTTTATTTATATCTGGTTTATTATCTCTTGGAGATTATACTTTCATGAGGCATATGATGCCTTGATTTTCTGTTCAAATTGTGGCCATAATTGATATATTCTAGAAATCCTCAAAAACTTCTAAGACAAATTTCTGTTTTACATTGGATATAAAAAACCCCACACTGTCAGATGCATTGTTATTTTGTGTGACATTATAAAAGCAAAAATAGCCAAGGTGAGATATCAAAGGGCTACATTCTTAATGTAAAAATAAAAATTAATGAAACCATCATGCAGATTGAGAGAGCAAGGAAACTTGCAAATCCTAATCTTGACATTAGATAGTAGAAGGAAAAAAGTGAGCTTCCTCTAAGAATTTGGACTACAACTAAGCTTATGTTTTGAATTTACACCACCAATGTGATCTAAAAACTCACAAACAAATTGTAATTTAAAGTGTTCTCAGCCTATCCCTACAATGATTGAAGGACACTATTGATTATAAAATGCAAATTGATTTAAGAGATACTGAAATGTTAAAAAATACACCTTATATTTAATAAAACATGATCATAGTTATGCTCCATAAAACTACATATATTGTTTCCAATGCTGAATTATAAAAGACTTATTTTTGAGATCAGGAAGTCAAATTCTATAAAACTTTCAACTGCAAACCCTCCAGCCCTTAGATCACAAGAGAGAGGTACCTCCCCAAATCTGGGCACTGAAAACCAACAGAAAAACCATATGCCTACAAGAAAAGGAGGACCCATTTTTAAAGGACTCATCAATAGTCTCACTTGCCATGAAACTCAGTGATAATACACCAATGGGAAAAGCATCCAGAACACAGGGGAGGAAGACTCACTTACTATTGCAGGGGTGTTTCACAGAGGGGCAGAAAACTGTGGAGATCCTTCCTGTGGACAGAGAAACAGGTGCCATTTTTGCAGCAGAATCTACCTTGCTAGTGCCCATGCTAGCCAGTGCCACCTTGGAACTCTCACTTTCACATGCTAATGCTGGTGGGGGGCCCCACTGACAGCCCTGCCCACAACCACAGCCATGGCGGCCACTTCTGTGCTTCAGCCAGCTGGTCTGGGGGTAGAACCCCACCTACCACTGCACTGTGGCAGCAGCCAGGCAACAGCAAGCTGCACCAGGGAGAGAGCTCTGTCCACCACTACGGCTGCAGTGACAATGGTATCCCGCTCAATTGGATAGGGGAGAATTGCACACATGACCACAGTATACCAGCCAGCCAGGCCATCAGACTGCAGGACCCTCAGCCAGCCAGGTTGAGGGGAAAGCCTGCACACTCATCAGGTGCTAGAAAATGCCCTACTGCACAGGAAAAGCCCATTGAAAACCTGAATCTGGTGACAAAGGGGGGGGGGTTATGCTTCTGGGCTCTCTGGGACATTTCCTACATAAAGCCATTCCTTTAAGACTAGAAGAGGTAGTTGATTTGTCTAACACATAGAAATAAACACTGAGAGTCAAAATGAGAAGACAGAGGAATACATTCTAAAAAAAAAAAAAAGACAAAACTTCAGAAAAAAACTTGTAATGGAAAAGGTAACTAATCTAGTTGATAAAATAATTCAAGGTAATGGCCACAAAGATATTCACCGAATTCAAGAGAAGAATACAGTGAAAACTGAAACAAAGTGATAGAAAAACATAAGAATACCAATAAAAGTAATACAGTAACAAATGTTAAATACACTAGAGGGAATTAACAGTAGTTAGGTGATACAAAAGATTGGATTAACAATCTGGAAGACAGTGTAGTAGGAATCATCTAATCAGAACAGGAAAAAGAAAAAAAACCATGAAGATAGTTTAAGGCACCTCTGGAATAACATCAAGCATGCTAACATTTTCATTCTCTTTCTAGAAGAGAAAAGAGATCTTTGAAAAAGGGCAAAAACATATTTGAAGGAATAATGACTAAAAGCACACCTAACCTAAGTAAAGAAAGGACATACAGATCTAAAGTCTCAAGCAGGAAGGAAGCAGAGTCTCAAACAAGATGAACCCAAAGAGATTGATACCAAGACACAGTATGATTAAAATGGCAAAAGATAAAGATAGACAATCTTAATAGAAACAAGAGAAAAAGAACTAGTTACATACAAGGAAACTTCCATGAGGTTATAAACTGATGTTTCCATAAACATTTTGTATGCCAGAAGGGATGGCGTGATATATTTAAAGTGCTGAAATGCAACATCTTAAAACTCATACTTTATGTGATTATAATTCAGAATCAAAGGAGAGATAGAGTTTCCCAGGGGCATCTGGGTGGCTTAGTCAATTAAGAGTCTGGCTTCAGCTCAGGTCATGATCTCATGGTTTATGAGTTCAAGCCCCGCATTGGGCTCCACATTGACAGTGCAGAGCCAGCTTGAGATTTTCTCTTTTTTCCTCTCTTTTCCTTTCCCTCCTCTGTGTTCTCTCTCTCCCCAAAGAATAAATAAATAAAATAAAAAAAGAGAGTTTCCCAGATAAGCTAAAGTTAAAGACATTCATAAACACTAAACCAACCTTAAAAGAAAGGTTAAAGGGACTTTGTAGAAAAGTTTAAACTAGAAATCAGAAAATATAAAAAAGAAAAAATCTCACTGCAAAGGGCAATAATATAATAATGGTAGTGGACCAAAAACTTATAAAGCTAGTATGAAGGTTAACAAGGTAAAAGTAATAAAATAAACTACAACTACACTAAATAGTAAAGGGATACATAAATAAGAAGATGATAAAATATGATATCAGAAACAAAAAATTTGGGGAGCAGGGTGTAAAAATGTAGTGAGCTTAGAATGCATTCAAATGTAAGCAATCATCAACTTAAAATAGACTGAGAAATATATGTATGTATGAATCTCAAGGTAACTACAAACCGAAAACATAATTGATACACAAAAATAAAGTGAAAGGAATTCAAATATTACACCAAAGAAAGACATCAAACCACAAGTGAGGAGAGCAAGAAAAAAAGAAAGGAAGAGAGAAGAGTTCAAAAACAATCAGAGAAAAATGAACAAAATGGCAATAAGAACAAACAAGAACCATCTATATGCTACCTACCAGGGAATTGTTCAGATCTAAAGATGCACACAAACTCAACAGATGGAAAAAGATATTCCATGCAAATGGAAATGAAAAAAAAAAGCAATAAGGATAGCAATATTTATAACAGACAAAATGGACTTTAAAGCAAGATGAACAAGAGACAAAGACAGGCATTACATGATAAAGGGATGATTCCAATAAGAAGATACAATTGTAAATATCTATGCACCCAACATAGAAGCATCCAAATATATAAAACAATTATTAATAGAGATAAAAAGATAAATTGATGAGAATACAATAGTAGAGAACTCTGATTCCCATATATATCAATAGATAGACCATCCAGACAGAAAAATCAGTAAAACAATATTGGCCATAAACAACACAACAGACCAGATAGATTTAATAGATACATACAGACATTCCATCCCAGACATGCCATCCCCAAACAGTAGAATACACATTTTTTTTTCAATGTCCATAGAACATTCTTCAGGACCATCCACATATTAGACCACAAAACAAATTTCTATAGATTTAAGATTGAAATTACATCAAGCATCTTTTCCAGTCATACCAGTATAAAACTAGATATCACTTACAAGCAAAATAAATAAATAAATAAATGTGAAAAACACAAATACGTGGAGACTAAAAAACATTCTACTAAACCACCAATGTGTCAATAAAGAAATAAAAAAAGAAATAAAAAATATCTTGTGACAAATGAAAATAGAAACACATTTCAAAATCTATGGAACTCAGAAAAAGCAGTTCTAAGAGAAAAGTTCAGAGTCAGACAGTCTTACCTCAAAACAAAAGAAAAATCTCAAATAAACAATTTAATTCTATAGCTAAAGGAACTAGAAAAAGAAGAACAAGCAGGACTGCAAGTTAATAAGAGGAAGAAAATAACGAAGATCTGAGTGGAAATAAATGAACTAAAGCAAAAAAAAAAAAACAAGAAAGAAAGAAAGAGAAAGAAAATAGAAAAGAAAATAAAGCTAAGAGCTAGTTCTATGAAAAGATAAAATTGGTAAATCGTTAGCCAAACTAATCAAAAAAAGAGAGAGATGACTCAAATAAATACAATCAGAAATGTAAAAAACAAAGCTATAACTTATACCACAGAAATAGAAAATTATAAGGGACTTCTATGGACCATACTATTTCAACAAATTGGATGGCATAAGAGAAAAGGGTGATTTCTTAAAAACATATGACCTTCTAATACAAAATCATGAAGAAATAGAAAATGAGTACATTGATGCTATAAATGAAATTGAATCAATAATCAAAAAACTCCCAACAAACAAAATTCCAGAACAAGACACTGTCACAGATAAATTCTATTAAACATGTAAAGAAGAGCTAACTAATACAGTGACTGAAATACTTTTTCTTCTCAAATTAATCCAAAAATTTGAAGATAATGGAATGCTTCCAAACTCATTTTTTGAGGCCAGGATTACTCTGATACTAAAACCAGAGAGAAACACAACACATAGAAAAAAAGGAAATTACAGCCAATATCACTGATGAATATAGATGGGAAAATCCTCAACAAAAATATTAGCAAGTTAAATTTGACAATACTTTAAAGGGATCAGTTATGCCTTGATCCAGTGGGATGTATTCTAGGAATGCCAGGATGGTTCAACATTTCAAATCAATCAAGATGATATACCACATTAACAAAACAAAGGATAAAAAAATCACAGATCACCTTAATAGATGAAGGAAATACATTAGAAAAATCAACATTTGTTCATAATTAAAAATTATCAACAAAGTGGGTATAGAGGAAATATACATCAACATAATATAGGCTATAAATGACAAATACTGAGTTTACATTTTTCTCAATGTGAAAAGCTGAAAGTTTTTCCTTCTAAGATCAGGATCAAGACATGGATGTTCACCCTCACCACTTTTATTCAACATAGTTGTGTAAATCCTAGCTACAGCAATTAGGCAAGGAAAGAAATAGAAGGCATCAAAATGGGAAAGGAAGAAGTAAAACATTCACCATCTGCAGATGATGTGATACTGTATAGAGAAAACCCTAAGGACTTCACCAAAAAATCTATTAGAACTAGTAAATGAGTTTAGTAAAGTTGAGGATACAAAAATAATATGTGGAAATATACTGCATTTCTACATACTAATAATGAACTACAGAAAGAGAAACCGAGAAAACAATGTCATTTACAATGAAATGCAAAAGAATAAAATGCCTAGGAATAAATTTAGCCAAGTTGTCGAAAAGCCCATACCCTGAAAACTGAGACATTGATGAAAGAATTTTTTAAAATGTTTTTTATTTATTTTTGAGATACAGAGAGAAACAGTGCAAGCAGGGGAGAGTCAGAGAGAGAGAGAGAGAGAGAGAGAGAGAGAGAGAGAGAGAGAGAGAAACACAGAATCTGAAGCAGGCTCCAGGCTCTGAGCTAGCTGTCAGCACAGAGCCTGACACGGGGCTTGAACCCACGAACCATGAGATCATGACTTGAGCCGAAGCCGAACGCTTAACTGACAGAGCCACCCAGGCGCCCAATGACAGAATTTTAAGATGACACAAATAAATGGAAAGATATACTGTGCTCATGGACTGGAAGAGTTAATATTGTTAAAATGCCCATACTACCTAAAGAAATCTAGCTTCAATTCAATCTCCATGAAAATATCAATGGCATTTTTCATAGAAGTAGAAGAAATAACTGGAAAATTTGAAGGGGATCACAAAAAACCACAAGTAGCCAAACCAATCCGTTGAAAAAGAACAAATCTAAAATTATCACATTTCTGGATTTCAAGATATACTATAAGTCTGTAGTACTCAAAATAGTATGGTGCTGCCACAAATAAAGACACATAGATCAATGGGAGGGAATAGAGAGCTCAAAATTAAATACATGCTTATATGGTCAATTAATGTACAAGAATTTACAGTGGACAAAAGACAGTCTTGTCAGCAAATGGTATAGGAAGACTAGACAGCTACATGCAAAAGGATAAATCTGGATCACTTTCTTATAGCATATGGAAAAATAAGCTCAAAATGGATTAAAGCCTTAAATGTAACACCCCAATCCATAAAACTCCTAGAAAAAAATATAGGCAATAAGCTCTGTAACATGAATTTCAGCAATATTTTAAAAGAATCTTTCTCATTATATGAGGGCAACAATAAATAACAAAAATAAACAAATGGGACTATATCCAACTTAAATGCAGAAGATATGAACAGACATTTTTCCAAATGGCCAACAGTCACATGAAAATTTCCTCAACTCAACCAGGGAAATACAAATAAAAACTACAATGAACTATCACCTCACACTTGTCAGAATGGTTAAAATCAACAAAACCAGAAACAACAGGTGTGGGTGAGGATGTGGAAAAAGGGGAACCCTCATGCACTGTTGATGGGACAGCAAACTGGTGCAGCCACTCTGGAAAACATTATGGAGGTTCCTCAAATAGTTAAAAATAGGGGTGCTTGAGAGGCTCTGTTGGTTAGGTGTCCAACTCTTTAAGTTGGCTCCCATCATGATCTCATGGTTGTGACACTAGTCCTGAGTTGGGTTCTGTGCTGGGCATGAAGTCTGCTTAAGATTCTTTCTCTCCTTCTCCGTCTTTCCCTCCTCCACTCACCTCTCTCTTAAAAAAAAAATGTTAGAAATAGAACTACTCTATAATCCAGCAATTACACTATTAGGTATTTACTCAAAGAATACAAAAATATGAATTCTAAGGAATACATGCACCCTGATGTTTATAGTAGCATTATCTACAATAGGCAAAATATGGACACAGCCCAAGTGCTCACCAGCTGATGAATGGATAAGACATATATGCAATAGAATATTACTCAGCCATAAGAAATGAAGTCTTGCCATTTGCAATGAAATAGATAGAGCCAGAGAGTATCATGCTAAGCGAAATAAGTCAGTCAGAGAAAGACAAGTACTAAATGATTTCATGGACTTTAAGAAACAAAACAAATGACCAAAGAGAAAAAAAGAAAGAGATGAAAACTAAGAAACAGACTCTTAACTGTAGAGACCAAACTGATGGTTGCCAGAAAGGAGGAGGGTGGGGGGCATGGATTAGGTGGGTGAGGGGGATTAAGGAGTGCCCTTGCGGTGATGAGTACTGGGTGTGGTGTGGAAGTGTTGAATTCGTGTGTTGTACACCTGAAAGAATACGTTTACTAACTGGAACTGAAATTATAAAAAAGCTTTTGCACAGAGAAGAAAACCATCAACAAAATGAAAAGGCAACCTACTGAATGGGAGATGATATTTGCAAATTATATACCTAATAAAGGGTTATCAGCTAAAATATGTGAAGAACTCATACAACTCAGTATCAAAAAGAACAAATAATCTGATTAGAAAATGGACAGAGAACTCGAATAGACATTTTAGCCCAGACATACAAATGGCCAACAGACACATGAAAAGACACACAACAACATTAATCATCAGGGAAATGCAAATCAAAACCAATACTACACTGTATGTTAACTAACTTGAATTTAAATTAAAAAAAAACACAATGAGATATCACCTCATACCTGTTAGAATGGCTAGTGTCAGAAAGACAAGAATTTTCAAACATTGGTGAGAAAGTAGAGAAATGGGAACCCTTATATACTATTGGTGGAAATGAAAATCTGTGCTGTTACTCTGGAAAACAGAATGGAGGTTCCCTAAAAAATTAAAAATACAACTGCCATATGATCCAGCAGTTCACTCCTGGTTGTTTGTCAGAAGAAAATGAAAACATTTATTTGAAAAGACATATTCACTACTTTGTCTATAACATTATTCACAATAACCAAGATATGGAAGCAGTGTACATCAGTAAATAATTAATGGGAATAAAAGATGTGAAAAAATGGAACATTACTTAAGTAGTCATAAAAAAGAATGAAATCTTGCCATTTGTAGCAACATAGACTTATAAAATATTATCCTAAATGAAATAAGTCAGACAGAAAAAAAAAATACCATTTGACTTTACCTATGAGTGGAATCCAAAAACAAAACAAAACAAAACAGAAACAGACTAATGGATACACAAAACAAACATTTGCTTGCCAAAGGGGAATGTGGTGAGTAGATTGATGAAATAGGTGAAGGGAATTTAAATATACAATCTTCAAGTTATAATGTAAATGAGAAATAGGGATTTAATGCACAATCTAGGCTGTATGGTCAATAATATTGTAAAAACCATGTATTTTGCCACATTGAAACTAGACTTATGGTGATCATTTTATAAGCTATATAAATATCAAAGCATTACACTGTGCACCTGAATCTAATATAATACAGTGTCAGCATACTTTATTTAAAAAAAAAAAGCAGTAACCATTAAAAGTTACCATTCCCTAGGGAATTTCTCTGGAAATGAAAACAGCTTTTTATATTGCATAGATTCTAAATTATTGTATGGCTTTTGTATACTTTATACCTTTATGTAAGTCACAAAAAATTTTCAACATTATAAAAGTGTAAAGTTATTGTCCAAGAAGTGTGTCCAGTATAAGAAAAATGTTTATGTAATATTTAAAAACTCAGCACTCCTGGGTAGCTCAGTCAGTTAAACCTCTGACTCTTGGTCTCGGCTGAGGTCATGATTTCACGGTTTTGTGAGCTCAAGCCCCACATCAGGCTCTGTGCTGACAGTATGGAGCCTGGTTGGGATTCTGCCTTTCTCTCTGCCTTCCTCTGCTCACACTCTCTCTGTCTCTCTCAAAAGTAAATAAATAAACTTTAATAAAAGAAATAATAAAACGTAAAAATCATTCTTAGCTCATATTTTAAGTAAACTTCAATAGTATATGCAAAATTAACATTTTAATAATCATGAAGCAGTTTGTATTCTTCACATTTGAGCTAAGAGACTTTCAATGTTTTCTCAACTCATGCCCTAGTCATCTCATTTAAATGGAGCATTTCTCAAAACTCTTGCATTTGTCTGAACAGGGGATGAAGACAAGTGTTCTATGAGCTCCTCCCCACCCCCCGTTTCTGTTGTTGTTTTGCTTTAAAATGTGTTTTTGTGGCAGGGAGGCACCTGGGTGGCTCAGCAATGGAGTGTCAAACCCTTGATCTTGGCTCAGGTTATGATCTCAGAGTTTGTGAAATTGATCATTGAGCCCTGCATTGGGTTCTGCTCTGATAGTGTGGGGCCTGCTTGGGATTCTCTTTCTCCTTTCTATGCCCTTCCCCCCCAAATAAATTAACTTTAAAAAAAATGAGGTTTTAAAAATTTTATTATTTCTTTTTCTTGTTTTCTTTCAGAGGAATGTATTTCTCCATGTTCTGATGGAGTGTAATTATTCTCAATTGCTTCACTTTTAATTTCTCACTGAGAGGGCCAATGATCATTGAGCATTGATTCTTTCCAACTCAACAGACACCTCTTCCGTTAAATTAAGTTTCTGATATTTAAATTTGTGACTTCAGCCTCATTTTGATAGTCATTTAATTGACATTTGAGAGGTGATCTTCCCAATGTATACCAACAGCAAGGATAGGCCAGGGTATGTGGACTCTTTTGGTTATACCATCTATGTGCTTGAGGCATTTGGAAAGGATTCAGTAAAGATCCATACATTTAATGAAAAAGTAACAAAATAAAATCCACGAGGAATGATTAGAAACCATAATTGATAAGTTTTCTTAAGATTAGTCAAGAATATTTAATATGAACTAGAACAACATTCTATTTGAAATTCATTCTTATATCATCCAAAGGTATTAAGTAGGAAAGTTCTCGAGTCAAAAAAATGTGATTCTGAGCTTTTCTCTATTGCTTTTCTTCTCTCGTTATCTATCACCTTCCTGTGTCTTGGACTCAAAGTGAACAACTTGAGTTGAAATCATGATGTGAAGCAATTCAAGTGAGCCCATCCTAATCAGAATCAATTGCAGTAAATTATAAATGCAGACATACGGGATACCTCTGTTTAAGGCCTGTACACTTTTCTAATCCCTAAGTCTTGTGGTTGCTGTTCTTTGCACTAATTTATCTTGCTTTTACTCTCTAGTTTCAATGGAAGTTACTAGAATTGGTACTTAAAGAGGAAACCCATTTATTGGTTGGATCTATAGAACACATTAGGCTTCTAGTGGAAACTGCCAGTACAGTAAATTTCTTCACTAAAATCAGCAGTCACCCATGGCTTTGACTTAACCCTGCCTAAAGTCTTTGACCCTCTAAGGTTCTCAAAATATAGTCAATCATCTTAAATTATCTTTTTTCTCAGTTTTTCTTTTTTATCTCTCTGCTCCCTGCTCCAGAACACAATATTTTATTTTCCACATATCTACTTCTCATTTAGGACTTATTAGTCACAAATATCTTTCAAAATATTTTTTAGTTAGAATCCAAAATATTGTTTAGTTAGAATCAAGCATAACTCACTCTCTTTCCCATGGAAGAAACTTGTAACTTTATACAACTTTAAAGAATAAAAGAAAATCTGGATTTGCTGGCAAGATGGTGATGTCAGCATAGGAATATATTGTAAAATAGAGAAAATACTTATAAGTAGGTAAAATATAGATTGGAAATTCAGGAGAAAATGAGTATCATGTACCTATTAGAAATCTGAAGTCTTTCTGCTATCTGTATTGTTGATGGGACCACGTGGAGAAGCAAACTTGAGGACAAAATTATACAGATCTATAGATCTGTATAATTATCTTCCTGAAAGAAACAAAATGTTCTCCCTTCATTCAATGCCCTGAAAAGAAGAGAGATACTTTGGCAGAATCCCATAGATAATTCTTTTGTCCAAGAAGTAAAAATTGTGCTTTCCTAAGACATGAAAGCCCACTGGAAGTTTAGGAGCTTGTAGGATTACATTTTGAACAGTATCATTACTGCGCATGGACAAAGAGCTTAACACATGGCTGGGTGTGGGACAGAGAACATGGGCTGCCTTGGCTGCACCCACGACACATTGGGATTGGACCCAAAGGAGTGATTTGGAACACCTGATTCCAGAAGGGACTGTGGGGGGGGTCACCATTTTTCTCACCACAACCACCAAGACAGGGCCTTAGGGAGCACCCAAGGGACCCACCGTGGAGGGATAGCCGCCTACACCAAACCACATCCATCTGCACTGGGTAGCTGCTTTGTTACCAGAGCTGAATAGAGGCTGCGGAAACAGACAGCCCCTCCCCCAAGACCAGCACTGCTGCATTGCCATGACTACCGTAGATCAATATTTGCCATTCAGATATAGTCTCTCTTATCCCATTCTCATCTCTCCCCTCCTCTAGACTGGTTATTTTGATTATAGGTTTGCTTAAACAGGCATATTTAATCTGTTCTCTTGATGCATGTTCTACATCTCCTTTGTTACTTTCCTTTCTCTCTCTTTGAAATAATCAGACTATATAGTTTCTCTATGTAACATTATCTTCATTATTTTTCTCCTCACCTCCTGCTGTATTCTCCTTTTTTCTGAATTAAGTCTTATAGTCTCTCTACCTAGTCAATGTTCAACTTTTCTTTTTACCCACCCCTGTCATTTCTATCTTTGTATATGCTCTTCCATCAGCACTGCCTCCACTCTGCTCTTTAATTGTATCTGGGATTTCTGGTTTTATGCTTTTAGATTGTCTTTTGTTGTTTTTATTTTGTGGGTTTTTTTTTTTTTTTTGGTTTCCTTGTTTGTTTGATTTGTGTGTTTGTGTGCTTTTGTTCCTTGTTTGTTTGTCTGCATGTTTTTCTTCCCAGGGCTACCTCAAGAAACCAAACTACACATGGTGGAGAGTCCCAAAAACCACTATGAATAGGAAAATAAAATAACTAAACATAACAAGAGAGACCAAGGGGCACCATTAAAAGAATACTTCGTGAACAGACAGGCCTGGACAGTCTATGAGCCTCCTTTAATATATTAGTACTCATAAGTGCAGAGTGCATAACAAACTTTTAAAACTTACAAGAGACAAAAAGCTAGCCAAAATGATGAAACAAAAGAACTCTCCACAAAAGAAATTCTAGGAAGAAGTTAGAGTGAAAGAATTGGTCAAAACAGATATATAAGCAACATAACTGACCAAGAATGTAGAGCAATAGTCATAAAATTAATTACTGGGCTTGAAAAAGGCATAGAAGACAGCAGAAACGTGATTGCTACAAAGATTATCTTAAAAGAGTTATGATGAACTAAAATATGCTTGGGGTGCCTGGGTGGCTCATTCAGCAAAGTGTCTGACTTTGGCTCAGGTCATGATCTCACGGTCCATGGGTTTGAGCCCCACATCGGGTTCTATGTTGGTAGCTCAGAGCCTGGAGCCTGCCTCAGATTCTGTGTCTCCCTCTCTCTCTCTGCCCCTCCCCCAGTCATGCTCTGTCTCTCTCTGTCTCAAAAGTAAATAAACCAACAAATAAATAAAATACACTATAAATGAGATGCATAATAAAATGGAGGAGGCTACTGCACAGTTGAAGAGGCAGAGAGGAGAATAGGTGAAATAGAAGATACAACTATAGGGGCGTGTGGGTGGCTCAGTTGGTAAAGTGGTGGACTTCAGCTCAGGTCATGATCTCATGGTTCACGAGTTCCAGCCCCACATCAGGCTCAGTGCTGACAGCTCAGATCCTGGAACCTGCTTCTGATTCTGTGCCTCCCTCTCTCTCTCTGACTCTCCCCTGCTCACATTCTGTGTCTCTCTATCCAAAATAAATAAATGTTAAATTTTTTTAAAAAAGGAAAAACAAATAGAAGATATAATTATAGAAAAAAAAAGAAGAAGCCGAGAACAAGAGAGAGAAATTAATCCAGGAGCATGGAAGGAGAATTTGAGAACTTAGTGATGCAATCAAACAGAACAATATCTCTATCATAGGAATTCCAGAAGAAGAAGAAGAGAGAGAAAGGGGATGAAGGGGTACTTGAACAAATTATAGCTGAGAATTTCCCCAATCTAGAGAAGGAAACAGACATTGAAATCCAAGAGTAACAGAGAACCCTTCAGACGTAATTTGAATTGATCTTTGGCATGGCATATCATAGTGAAACTGGCAAGATATGATGATAAAGAAAGAATTCCAAAAGCAGCTAGGGATAAAAGGGACCTAATATATAAAGGGAGACACATCAGGGTAGTAGCAGACCTGTCTATTAAAACTTGACAGGCAAGAAAGGAATGGCAGGAAATCTTCAATGTGATGAACAGGAAAAATATGCAGCCAAGAATCCTTTTCCAGCAAGGCTGTCATTCAAAATAGAAGGAGAGATAAAGGTTTTCCCAAACAAACAAAAATTGAAGGAATTCATCACCACTAAACCAGTCGTACAAGAAAGCCTAAGGGGGACTCTAAGAGGGAAATGTTGCAAGGAAGACAAAGTACCAGAGACACCATTACAAGCATGAATCCTACAGAGAACACAGTGACTCTAAATCCATACTTTTCAATAATAACACAGAATTTAAATGGACTAAATGCTCCAATCAAAAGACATAGGGTATCAGAATGGATTAAAAAAACAAACAAACAAGTTTCATCTATTTGCTGTCTACAAGAGACCCATTTTAGACCTGAGGACACCTTCAGATTGAAAGTGAGGGGATGGAGAAATATCTACAATGTTACTGGAAGTAAAAAAAAAAAAAAGCTAGAGTACCCATACTTATATCAGAAAAACTGGACTTTAACAATGAGGCAGTAACAAGAGATTAAGAAGGGGATTATATAATAATTACAGGGTCTATACATCAGGAAGAGCAAACAATTATAAATGCCTATGCACCAAATTCAGAGGCACAAATATACATAAAACAATTAATCACAAACATAAGCAATCTTATTGATAAGAATGTGCTAATTGCAGGGAACTTTAAGACTTCACTTACAGCAATGGAAAGATCAGCTAGACAGAAAATCATTAAGGAAACAATGGACCTGAATGACACATTGGACCTGATGGATGTGACAGATATATTTAGAACTCTACATCCTGAGGCTAGGGAATTCACTTTCTTCTCAAATGCACATGGTACATTCTCCAAGATAGATCACATACTGGGTCATAAAGCAGCTCTCAATAAATATAAAAGAATTGAGATCATGCACACTTTCAGATCATAATGCTATGAAGCTGGAAATCAATCACAGGAAGAGGTCTGAAAAACTTCCAAAAACATGGAGGTTAAAAAACACCATACTAATGGTCCAATCAGGCAATTAGAGAAGAAATTAAAAAATATATGGAAACAAATGAAAATGAAAATACATGAATCCAAACTCTTTGGGATGCAACAAAGGCAGTCCAAAGAGGAAAATACATTGCAATCCAGGCCTATTTCAAGAAACTAGATAAAGCACCAATACAAAATTTAGCAGCTTACCTAAAGGAGGTAAAAGCAGAGCAGCAGAAACACCCCAAACCCAGCAGAAGAAGGGATATACTGAAGGTCAGGGCAGAAATAAACTATAGAATCCAAAAAAAGAGTTCTACAGATCAATGAAAAAAGAGTTAGTTTTTTGAAAAAATAAAATAGATAAACCTCTAACCAGGCTTCTTAAAAAGAAAAGAGAGAGCACCCAAATAGACAAAAATCACGAATGAAAATGGATCTATTGCAACCAATCCTTCAGAAATACAAGCAATCATCAGGAAATACTCTGAAAAATTATATGCCAACAAACTGGACAACCTAGAAGAAATGGAAAATGCCAAAACATACACACACTTCCAAAGTTCAAACAAGAAGAGATAGAACATCTGAAAAGACCCATAACTAGTGAAGAAATTGAATCAGATATGAAAAATCTCCCAACAATTAAGAGCCATGGGCCAGACGGCTACCCTGAGGAATTTTACCAGACATTTAAATTGGTAAATACCCATTCTTCTCAAACTATTCCGAAAAACAGAAATGGAAGGAAAACTTCTGGACTCATTCTACGAAGCCAGCATTACTTTGATTCCCAAACCAGACAGAGAACCAGGAAAAAAGGAGAGAACTACAGACCAATATCCCTGATGAATACAGGTTCAAAAATACTCAACAAGATACTAGCAAATCGAATTCAACAGCATATAAAAAAAATTAACCATCATGATCAAGTGAGATTCATTCCTGGGTTACAAGCCTGGTTCAATATTTGCAAATCCATCAATGTGATACATTTACAAAAGAAAAGATAAAAACCATATGACCTGTTGATAGATGCAGAAAAAGCATTTGACAAAATACAGCATCCTTTTTTAATAAAAATTGTCAAGAAAGTCAGGATAGAAGGAACTTACTTAAATATCATAAAAGCCATTTATGAAAAGCCCACAGTTAATATAGTCTCAATGGGAAAAAAACTGAGAGCATTTCCCCTGAGATCAGGAACATCACAGGGGTGTCCACTATCACCACTATTGTTTAACATAGTGCTGGAAGTCCTAGCATCAGCAATCAGACAACAAAAGGAAATAAAAGGGGTCAGACTTGGCAAAGATGAAGTCAAACTTTCACTTTTCACAGATGATATGATACTCTACATGGAAAACCTGACAGACTCCACCAGAAGTTGACTAGAATTGATCCATATTTTCAGCAAAGTCTCAGGGTATAAAATCAATGCACAGAAATTGGTTGCATTTTTATACACCAATAATGAAGCAAGGGAAAGAGAAATCAAGAAACTGATCTCATTCATAATTGCACCAAAACCCATAAAATACCTAGGCATAAACCTATCCAAAGATGTAAAGAATCTGTATGATGAAAACTATAGAAAACTTATGAAGGAAATTGAAGAAGACACAAAAAATGGAAAAACATTCCATGCTCATGGATTGAAAGAATAAACATTCTTAAAATGTCAATACTACCAAAAGCAGTCTACACATTCAATGCAATCCCAATAAAAATTGTATCAGCATTCTTCTCAAAGCTAGAACAAACTATCCTAAAATTTGTATGCAACCACAAAAGACCTCAAACAGCCAAAGTAATATTGAAGAAGAAAACCAAAATGGGAAGCATCACAATCCCAGGTTTTAGCCTCTATTACAAAGCTGTAACCATCAAGACAGTATCACTTTGGCACAAAAACAGACACATAGACCAATGGAATAGAATAAAGAACCCATAATTGGGCCCACAAAGATATGGCCAATTAATCCTTGACAAAGCAGGAAAGAGTATCCAATGGAAAAAAGACAGCCTCTTTAACAGATGGTGCTGGGAGAACTGGACAGCAACATGCAGAAGAATGAAACTAGACCACTTTCTTACACCATACACAAAAATCAACTCAAAATGGCTGAAGGACCTGAATGTGAGACAGGAAACCATCAAAAACTTAGAGAAGAAAGCAGGAAACAACCTCCTTGACCTCAATCGTAGCAATTTCTTACTTGACACATCTCCAAAGGCAAGGGAATCAAGAGCAAAAATGAGCTATTGGGACCTCATCAAGATAAAAAGCTTCTGCACTGCAAAGGAAACAATCAACAAAACTAATAGGCAACTGACAGAATGGGAAAAGATAGTTGCAAATGATATATCAGATAAAGGGCTAGTATCCAAAACCTATAAGGAACTCACCAAACTCCACACCCAAAACACAAATAATCCAGTGAAGAGATGGGTAGAAGACATGAACAGACACTTCTCCAAAGAGGACATCCAGATGGCTAACAGACACATGAAACGATGCTCAGCACCACTCCTCAGGGAAATACAAATCAAAATCACACTGAGATGTCACCTCATGCTTGTCAGAGTGGCTAAAATGAATACATCAGGAGACTATAGATGCTAGCAAGGAGGTGAAGAAACGGGCACCCTCCTACACTGTTGGTAGGAACGTAAACTGGTGCAGCCACTCTGGAAAACAATGTGGAGGTTCCTCAAAAAATTAACAATAGAACTCCCCTATGATCCAGCAATAGCACTGCAAGGAATTTACCCAAGGAATACAGGAGTGGTGATGCATGTACCCAGTGTTCATAGTTGCACGTTCAACAATAGCCAACAATAGTTAAATATAGGAAGGAACCTATATGTGCATCGACTGATGAATGGATCAAGAAGATCTGGTTTATACAAATAATATAGTATTACATGGCAATGAGAAAGATGAAATCTGGCCATTTGTAGCAACATGGATGGAACTCGAAGGTGTTGTGCTAAGTGAAATAAGTCAGGCAGAGAAGGACAGATATCATCTGTTTTCACTCATATGTGGAACAGGAGAAAAATAACAGAGGAACATGGGGGAGGGGAAGGGGAAAAATAGTTAAGTAGAGGGAGGGAGGCAAACCATAAGAGACTCTTAAACACTGAAAACAAATTGAGGGTTGACGGGGGTGGGTGAGAGGGAAACAGGGGTGATGGGCATGGAGGAGGGCACTTGTTTAGATGAGCACTTGGTGTTTTATGGAAACCAACTTGATAATAAAGTACAAAAAAATAAATAAATTAGGTACTGCCAGACTTTTGCTTTCTTTATTCCTTAAATTAAGACCTGATGTGTTTTTTAGGAAAAATTTGGATTTTGAAAAATGCAATGTACATCTTAGTTTTAAGTTATTAAAGTCTTGCCAGACTATACAACAACCTGGGACCAGCATGGTGGCTTCTAAAGAAGGAGAAAGAAACAAAGAGAAGTGACATGGGTATGCAAAGCTCCTTCGTATAGTAGAAGCAGCTTCACTTCTTCACATCTCCTTCTAGAGAGTCAAGAAATGTATTCCTTTAAATATATTCTTAGCACATATTCACAAAAATACTTTAAACTTTTTTTCAAGATCATTTAAAAAATTACTTTCCACGAAACCTCACAGTGAAAACCCAGTTGCAGTTAAATAAAAGGAGGCAGATAAATAGAGGATTTGACTCAGGAAAAAATGAATTAATGAAAAGAAAGACAAACCACACAAACTCTCTGAGAACATGGAGGGGTAAAAGTAAAGACCAGAAGATAATAATAAAATAGGCATTTCTCTTTATAGACCATAAGCTTCTTGAGAGATAATAAAACATTAGAACCACAAATATATGATCCATGAAAAAAAATGATAAGCTGGAGTTCATTAAAATTAACAACTCTGCTCTGCAAAAAATAATGTTAATAGAACAAGATACCACAGATTGGGAGAATATATTTTTAGAATATGCATCTGATAAAGAGCTGTTATCCAAAATATGCAAAGTACTCTTAAAATCCAACAATAAGAAAATGAGCATCCTGATTGAAAAATGGGCAAAAGATATGAACAGATAGCTTCTCCAAAGAAGTTAAACAAATGGCAAGTACGTTTATGAAAAAAATGCTTGACATCATATGTTACTAGGGATCTGCAAATTAAGACAATAATGGGATATCACTGCACGTTTATTGGATGACCAAAATAGAAAACTCTGTTGAACCTAATGCTGGTGATAATGTCGAGCTACAAATATTCATTGTTGGAGGGAATGAAAACTGGCATGCTACTTTGCAAGGCAGTTTGATAGTCTTTTTAAATAAAACTAGACACATTCTTACCATATGATTGTTCCTTGGTATTTATCCAAAAGACTTGAAAGCTTAAAAACATGCACAAGGATGTTTATAGAAGCTTCACTTATAAATGCCTAAACTTGTAAGCAACCAAGATGTCCTTCAGTAGATGAATGGATAGATAAACTGTGGTACCTCCAGACAATGGAATACCAGTTATTGTTAAAAAGAAATAAGCTATCAAGTTATGAAAAGTCATGGAGGAAACGTAAATGCATATTACTAAGTGAAGAAGTCAACCTGAAAAGGCTACAGACTGTGTGATTCCAACTCTATGACATTTTAGAAAAGGCAAATATGAAGAGAGAAAAAGATCAGTGGTTTCCAGGAGCTAGTGGGGAGTGAGGGATGAATAGGAAAAAAACCTTCCAAAAAACAAAGAATTTTTTAGGCTAGTGAAATTATTCTGTATTATACCACAATGGTGACACATATCACTGTAGCATTTGTCCAAACTCATAGAAGGTAAAACACCCAGAGTATCCTCATGTAAACTACCGACTCTGGGAGATAATAGTCTGTCAATATATGTTATCAATTATAACAAATGCACCACTCTGATGGGGGATGTTGATAGAAGGAAGGTTGTTGGGGGAAACGGGGTATATGAGAATTCTCTGTACTTTCTGACCTATTATTCTGTGGACCTGAAACTGCTGTAAAAATTATTAATTAAAAAGAGAAACCATTCTTAGTCTAAAAGTTTCAGTGAGGTTTACTGGTATGATAAGGGTGACAGCAGTGTGATTGGACTATATTTATCCTTGCTCTGTTTGTCCATATTAGCAGAAAATTTCTAAAGAACAACCAACAAAAATTCCAGTTTTTTCCCTCTGAACACATAATAACCAGAACTGACCACTTGGTTGAGGGACACATCCTTGATGGAAGCAGAGTTATCACAGGGGAGAACATCCTGGAGCAAGTGAGGGTGATAATTTCTGTATGGTTGGAATAGATAAGAGAGGATAGTTTAGTTTAAGTATTTAAATGATTATATCTGCATATGTTAACTGTGAGTTGTGACACGGGATAAATTTATGATATTTGTGGGAAGGTTCTGGTCATCAGGAAGTCTGGCATAATCCCTGTCTTTTTACAGGCAGTGTTAACTAGTGCAGAAATGTCTAGCCATAAGAACAAGGCTGTTAGAAATTTGTCAGAGTAAAAGGTAGTGAATAATATAGTATTTCATTCATGCACGCATGCAGTGAATTGGTACCTACACTCTTTGGTACATGTTATGTTCTTTGTTCACTGTCACATGGTTGTAACACAACTGACAAAATTCCTCTTCTGTGTGGTGTTTTTATTTCAGTTGGGAAATAGAGACAATAACAAATAATGTAATAAGCAAATGTTATAGTGTGTTAGATGGCAATAAGTGGTAAAAAATAGAATGGCATGAGGGGTGCTGGGGCACAGATTGCTCTTTTAAACAAGATGGCTGGGGATGCTTCTTTGAGCATCTGATACTTGAGCAAAGACCTGAAGAAAGTGGAGGAGGTGATGATTAGGATATCTGAAAGAGTGTTGCAGCCAAAGAGAACAGCTAGCATCATGGTCCTAAGATGGCCTGTGCCTTGTGTCTTCATTGTAGAATAAATAGAAAAACAGTAGAAATTAAAATTAGAAGGGTAATGAAGAATCAGATGTGGTAGGTCCTCATGAGCCACCATGAAGACTTTGGCTTTTACTTTGAATGACCTGGGAGGACACTGGGGAGACAGAGGAGTGACAAGATCTATCTGGTGTCTTCTAAGGATCAATCTGGCTGCAGTTGAGGATAGGTGGTAGAAGAGTCAATGTTATGAGCAGTGAGACTACTTCAAAGGTTATTGGCAGTAATCCAGCTGAATGATGGTGGTGGCTCCAACCCTAAAGGGATCAATGGAGATAGTGCCAAGAGTTATTCATTCCACATGTTCTGGAGGCCATAAAGATTTTTATGACTGGGTAGTAAATCTATGAAACATCAAGATGACTCTAAGAATTTTAGCTTGACCAACTGGAAGGATAGAGTTCCCATCAAGTACGATAGGGAAGGTAATAAATGGAATACTTTGGGGAAGGAAGTCAGAACGAGTAGTTGAGCTTTGGACATAAGTTGGATACAGCTATGCCACATTCTAGCAGAGACGCCAAGTAGGCAGTTGGATATACAAGTTTAGAGTTCAGTATAGGAGTCTTGGCAGGAGATTAATAAAAATTAGAGTCATTTGCATGTAAAGCATATTAAACCAGTAAGACTGGATGAAATTACCAAGAGGTTGTGTGCAAAAGAAGACTGAGTCATAGGCTACTCCAAAATTAGGGTGCCAGGGAGAGGGGTGGGCATCTGCATAAAAGACAGAATCAGTGACTTGCAAGGTAAGACAACGCAGAGTAGTGTAAGTCCACTTGAAGAAAGAGTATTAGTGAAAACAGAGTGCATGCCATTTTTAATATCTGCTAATAAATAAGATCACCGGTAACACTGAAGGAGGCACTGTTTGAAAGTAGGGAAGAAAAGCCTGATTGGACATGGTTTGGGAGAGAACAGAAAGAAAGGAAGTGAAGAGAGAAACCAATTTTTTGAAGAATCTTGTAGGAAGAGGGAGCAGGCAAATGGGTGGTAACAGGTGAGGAAACTAAGGTCAGAGGAGGTTTTGTTTGATACGGAAGCAGACTCTTTTTTATAATTTTTAAAATATTTACTTTTCAGGGAGCAAGAGAGTGTGCGTGGGGGTGCGGCAGAGAGAGAGGGAGACACAGAATCCAAAGCAGACTCTAGGCTCTGAGCTGTCAGCACAGAGCATGACCTGGGGCTCAAACTCAGGAATTTCAAGATCATGACCTGAGCAGAAGTCAACTCTTAACCAACCGAGCCACCCAGGTGCCTCTGATACAGAAGCAAATTCTATATGAATTTTACTTAATGTGATCTTTATAAAAGTCAACTACTTATCACTAAAATATAACTTTCCAAAGGTGATTCTTCAAAGCCCACCACAATATTCCATTAAGAGTTTGGTTAAAATAATATCTTTAGGAACATTACACTGAAAAATTAAAATACTGATTACATGCTACCCCCAGCTATATTTTATTATTTGTTAAACAAGAATATTTAAAGTGTATATTTTGGATGAATCCTCTGAAATATATTGACCTTTGCTTGGTGATTATAATAAAACATGTGGAACACTTTGAGACGTCCAGGTAGATGGGTTTATAAAAGACAGTACAAATATTCTCTAAAATAGAAATGATTTTCTGGCTTACAATAGGAAACATTATGTTAAATAATCTTTTCCTCGATTTTACTCTCCACAAAATGGGCTGAGAACCATATGGGATTAAACACATACCCTCATTTTATAAATGAAGCAAGTGATACTTAGCAAATACAAAAGTCAAATTGTATAAGGCTGTATAGATATTCCAGTGTTCTTGCCAATACTCTATAGCCTAAAAGTATGGAACAAACATCTTTGGCCTTTGTGTTTACATTAGCTCATTGCATTCATTGCTTCTCATTCCTTCACGCACATATGTCCCTAGACTGTAGGAACCGAGAGGAGGAATTGCCACACCAAATTTGGTGCCACACGTGCTTAACAAATATTTCCTAAATTTGTGAATAAACATTTGAAAATATTATGATTGATATCTCCTCACTAATGCAAAGATTAAAAATGAGAAGATAGCTGACTTCAGTTATGAGATATGCAAAATTCATACTCTCTTTTTAGGCATTTAGTGTATCCAAAGTTATGCAAACAGGGAAGGTAACATGGCAGCTCAGTCTTCCCTATCAGCTGCTTTTCTCACTATTATTATAAAAACACTGTGATACTTGACAATTGTTGAAAGTATTTTCAGTATTCTTGTGCCATATCTTTGGTCATGGGACAGAAACCCTTTTCTCCTTTCTCCCAGTTACCTTCAGTCTCTCTGTTCACTGGGATGAGACAGAATAGACTTCTTTACGTAGAGACTTCAAAGGGAATATTTGGAAAGGAAGAAATGTATAATCATTTTGTCTTATGATGCCTAGACGAAATTTAGCTACATGACATTTTTTTTTGACATTCAGTTCTTAATTTTAACTCTTAGATGTTGACAAAAACAGTACTGAGGTTTAGTCTTAACCTTATTTACTCCAGTCTCATTGTACCCTTTCCTTTTCTGCTATTTTACATTCTTTCTCATAATTGCCTTTTGGTGGCAATTTTATTAATTTTTATTTTCTGACATAAAATTTTCTGACTACTAATTCTTCTCCTTTGCTGTCTATTAATAGTGTTCCTTGACAGCTCTGTGTGATTAATGACAGCTTTGTAAAAGACAAGTATCACACGCAGCAGGAGTTTGAGACATACTGCTTCAAGTAAATACTTGTAAAGACCTAAAACTTTTAGGACTTTTGGCAGCTGATAGTGTTTTTGTTTGGGAACCTGTATGATCTAAGTTGGAAAATGTTCATACAAAAGTACTTTTTGTTGCCCTTCCTCAGTCTGTTCAGTATTATGAATACTCTCTCTCTTTATAACAGAGAGACAAACTAAGTGCATGTTGATAAGAGACTAGCATGGGAGCTGACCAAACCACAGGAGACCCCAATACAATTAATGATGAATTTCATAGTACATTCTCTCTCTTTTTTTAAATTTATTTTTGAGAGAGAGAGAGAGAGAGAGAGAGAGAGAGAGAGAGAGAGAGAGAGAGAGACAACATGGGCAGGGGAGGGTCAAAGAGAGAGGGAGACACAGAATCCAATGACAGGTTCCAAGTTCTGAGCTAGCTGTCAGCACAGAGCCCGACGTGGGCTCGAACCCACAAACCGTGAGATCATGACCTGAGCCGACACTTAACCAACTAAGCCACCCAGGCTCCCCGTCATAGTACATTCTCAATGACTGATGTTAACTAGTTGACTTACTGTGCCTGTTACTGACTATTGATTTCTTTTCCTTCAACATGAAATATACATTGCTTCCTCTCTTTTTAAATTAAATATTAATTTCTCATTCCTGTCTATCTAATGGAACAGAAACCTGGAAAGATTTTGTTTTCAAGTGTTATAAAATGTCAGTTTCCTAAGCTTCTAGGGTTTTAATAATCGGTTCTGCGATGTTGGTAAGAACCTTCACACGGCTTGTTAATATGGGCACATTTCTAGATCTTCTTCCCTTTTCTCGACTTAATTGCCTGACACTTGGCCTCACATAGTCCATTGTAGCAATAGACTGAGCTACTCACTGTGACTGTGCAGTCTGTTCTCTTTGCCTAGATGATTTTCCTCTCCTTTTCTACTTGGTAAATTTTTGCTTGTTTTCAGCTTCAAAGTTGATACCACTCTGAAGCATTTTATTTTTTTCCATGAAGAATGAGTCACTCCCTCCTTTCTGTCACAAAATACATGCCCCTTATAGCATCATGTTGTCATAATTAGTTATTTGCCTGTTTCCCCCTCTTCGGGTGTGGAAATTACAGCTTAAACTCTGTCCATCTTCAAGTATAGATAGTATCTGCGTATTGTGAAGGCTCCTTAGTGTTAATAAACAGGTAGCTCTTGGGCTCTTATCAATATTTTTCTTGTGGCATAATTGTATAAATTACAACATTCTTATATCTGGAACAGTTTTCTTAAAATATTTTATTAAATAAAATAGAATATACTTTGAGATACCCTTTTTGTCTTGAAGAACTTGAAGCTGACATGTCTCTCTCTCTCTCAAAAATAAATGACATGTAAAAAAATATTGAATTAAAAAAAGAAAAGAGATGATGAATAATAACTAGCCTATTCAATGACTATGGATTATATTATATGTTTCATACAGAAGAGAAGTCTGTACAAGTCACAGAGGCATCTGTTCTCCAGAGAAGTAATACAGTATCCTTTTCTGGTGGTTAGGAACCTTGAAAGTCACAGAAGTCTTCTCATGGGCCAAATGAAACATTTCTTAATGAAGTTTAATTCCGTTTCTTGGTTCATTCCTCAAGGGTAATTGATAGTGGCTGAGTCTCATCAATCAATTAACAAATCAGCAAGGACTATTTATTGAGTTCTTACCACACAGTCATCATTGTAATTATAAAATTGGGATGCATAAGATGTATAAGACATCATAGTTGTCCTTTGGCAGTTTTCATTTCCTTACGACATGCTCCATGGAAAAATCATTTATTAATTAATCCAAAAATATTTACTGAGAATCTGATTTGTTTTAGGGTCTGAGTGAAAGAGTAGGGTTACAGGGGGAAGATTTGCTTTCTTAAAGAAATACAAAATAGTCTATCCTCTGCCAAAATAGAACATTCTTAATATGAACTCATGCACCAAAATGTCATGAGTTTTGTTTGATGCAGGAATGCTGACTATATTCTGTAGCTAAAAAAGTCAGGGTTGTTAGAGTAGCATTGATTGTGGCAAGGATCAGTTATCTGTTGCCACAATAATACTGTGTGCCAAACACCCACAAAACTTAGTAGATTAAATCAATAAGCATTTGTTATTTCTTTCAAATTTATAGATACATTGCTTCTGCTAAAATAAAGCTTAGCAAAGCTTACTCCTGTGTCTTTGCTTAACTGTGTGTTGGATAGGTGACTTTGCTGATATTGTCTAGGTTCCCACCTAAGACAACTGGTGAGGCTTTGCTTAATGCGTCTCATTTTCTAGCAATATAGCCTGGGCATGTTGGCATGTTATCAAGGCAAAGATAGAGGAGCAAAATGGAGAGAAAGAGGACAAATGTGCAAGAATTTTTTTTAATCTTTACTTAAACCAAATTTACTACTGTTCTATTGCCTAAAGCAAGTGACTTGGACAAGCTCAATCTCAGAGCATATACTGAAGGGCATATATACAGAAAGACATCAACAATTTGGCCCTAATGTAATCAATTTGCCACACTAGATTGGCTAATCATTGAGAGGAGAATTTCAAGCAAAGTGCCCAGAACCCTTATGCTATAGTGTTTTTAATCCTTTGCCATTTCTTTTTTTTTAAAAAATAGTTTATTGTCAAATTAGTTTCCATACAACACCCAGTGCTCTTCCCCACAAGTGCCCTCCTCCATCACCACCACCTCTTTTCACCCCTCCCCATTCCCCTTCAGCCCTCAGTTCGTTTTCAGTATTCAATAGTCTCTCAAGTTTTGTGTCCCTCTCTCTCCCCAACTCTCTTTCCCTCTTCCCCTCCCCCTGGTCCTCTATTAGGTTTCTCTTGTTCTCCTGTTAGACCTATGAGTGCAAACATCTGTCCTTCTCTGCCTGACTTATTTCACTTAGCATGACAGCCTTGAGATCCATCCACTTTCCTACAAATGACCATATTTCATTCTTTCTCATTGCCATGTAATAATCCATTGTATATATCTATATCTATATCTATATCTATATCTATATCTATATCTATATATCTATATATATCACATCTTCTTGATTCACTCATCAAGTGATGGACATTTAGGCTCTTTCCATGTTTTGGCTATTGTTGACAGTGCTGCTAAAACATTGGGGTACATGTGCTCCTATGCATCAGCACTTCTGTATCCCTTGGGTAAATCCCTAGTAGTGCTATTGCTGGGTCATAAGGGAGTTCTATGGATAGTTTTTTGAGGAACCTCACACTGTTTTCCAGAGTGGCTGCAGCAGTACATTCCCACCAACAGTGTAGGAGGGTGCCCATCTCTGCACACCCTCGCCAGCATCTATAGTCTCTTGATTTGTTCATTTTAGCCACTCTGACTGGCGTGAGGTGGTATCTCAGTATGGTTTTGATTTGTGTTTCCCTGATGATGAGTGATGTTAAGCATCATTTCATGTGCCTGTAGGCCATCTGGATGTCCTCTTTGGAGAAGTGTCTGTTCATGTCTTCTGCCCATTTCTTCACTGGATTATTTGTTTTGTGATTGTGGAGTTTGGTGAGTTCCTTGTACATTTTCGATACTAGCCCTTTATCTGATATGTCATTTGCAACTATCTTTTCCCATTCTGTTTTGATATGTCATTTGCAACTATCTTTTCCCATTCTGTTTTGACAAAGCAGGAAAAAATGGAAAAAAGACTGCCTCTTTAGCAGGTGGTGCTGGGAGAACTGGACAGCAACATGCAGAAGAATGAAACTAGACCACTTTCTTACACCATACACAAAAATAAACTCAAAATGGCTGAAGGACCTGAATGTGAGACAGAAAACCATCAAAACCCTCGAGGAGAAAGTAGGAAACAACTTCCTAGACTTCAACTGCAGCAATTTCCTACTCGACACATCCCCAAAGGCAAGGGAAATGAAAGCAAAAGTGAACTCTTGGGACCTCATCAAGATAAAAAGCTTCTGCACTGCAAAGGAAACAATCAAAAAAACTAATAGGCAACCGACAGAATGGGAAAAGATAATCCTTTGCCATTTCAAATGCAGGTATTAGGGGGAGCTTAGACTGATTCTGATTGAAAAAATGATGATTGATGGACATGACCAGAGAATCACTAATTGCATATGAGCTTTCTTGCAACAAGTGAATCTTTCCAGCCAAGGATGGAGACTATAGGAATGTGAAGAAGCTAACTATACTACAAGCCTACTCACAAAGTTAATATCTACATTATAGCAATAATGGTATTTCCCTGCTCCAGCTGTTGTTATCTTTATGTGATTCTTTTTAGAATGGTGATTCCCCACGGTCACACTTAGTTGAGGGGCCATTATGCCTAGGGGATCCGAGTTATTGGCATTTTTTAAATTATACCTTGTAGTAGGTTGAATTGTATTTTCCAAAATGATACACTGAATATCTAACACTCAGTACTTCAGAATGTGGCCTTATTTTGGAAACAGGGTTATTGCAGATGGAATGAGTTAAGGTGAAGTCATGATGGAGTAGTGTTAACCCTTAATTCAACATGACTGATGTTCTTAGAAGAAGAGGGGAGAGAAACACAAAAGGAGAATGCCATATGAAGACATGGAGAAACATGGGAAGACAATGCATCATGAGGTGTTGGGAGCAGAGATTGGAGTGATGATTATGCAATCAAGAATTGCCAAAAACTGCCAGAAGCTAGGAGAGAAGTCTGGAACAGATTCTCCTTCAGAGTTCTCAGAAGGAAACAACCCTGCTGACACATTGATTTCAGATTTGTGGCCTCCAGAATTGTGAGAGAGTACATCTCTATTGTTTGAAGCTATCCAGTTTTGGAAGTGACTTTGGAATGGGGCAATGAGTAGGACTACCCCCAGGAGGACTATTCTGGGCATGTTCCCAAGTCTCTGAAGCTCTCCAGAACTAGAACTACCATTTGCTCCTCCTCCTGTGTGACCAACTCTCTATGTATGGAATGGCTTTTAAAAATTCTCAAAACTCACATCTTATTTCGATCATTTCCCTTGGACTATTGGAGCTACAAAGTGTGTACCTGTGTCTCTAGGAGAATGCTAACCTTAGTGATTTCAGTCTGGTTGGCCCATCCTATTTTTACTGTGGTAGTTTTGGTTATTACTCTGGCTTTAAAAATCAAACATTTAATCTTTCAGCACTCTAGCATGGCCACTTGCTAACTATTCATCCAAATAACTTTACCTTTTGAGGATTTGAGTAAGTCTCATGGCCGCCTACATTTCCTCAAGCACTATAGCCTCTGTAGAATGTTTCTCTTCTCTGACTCCTTTAGCCTTTATGAAAAGTACCCCCAGGAGAGCCTGTTGGCTTATATTGTTCTTTAGTTATTATTGGGGATTAGGATGCATACTTAACAACCACTATAAGCTTTGACCTCTTTTTATATTCCCAAGATGTCTAAAACATTGTAAGGAACATATCGGTGCTGTTAGCTTGCTGATTAACTGATTCTTGACGTTTCACCAGAAGAGTAGTTGTCATAAATCTATGGAGAAAATTCCTTGGAGGTTTATTGGTGGTGGTGGCAGGGGGAAGTTGAATAAAAGGGAATGAAAGCATTACCCAGGACAGGTGACTCAGCTGTCTATATGCTCCAGGTACTATCTCTCCCTAGCTGTCAACCAAAGGGCCTGCAATAATTACCATTAAAACTATTTCTCAATTATTTTTGAGAGATACTAAATTGTAACTGTTAAATGGAAGATCTAACACTTCGAGAAGCTGGAACAGGAGACATGCTATGTATAAGTATTAACTCTTTGTTCCAAAGAGTCTAGAGGGAATAAAATTGGGGAGAGAGGTTTCATCCATGGGGAAGTAGTAGTTTGGTAAAAATATCTCCCCTTGTTCCAGAAATTTCTTTTGAATGACAGGAATTAGTTTTGGGGCCTCAGGAAAGAAAAGAGATTAATCAGCAGCAAGATATCAAAAGTCAAAAAATAGAATAAGATGTGGGATGTGGGATTTTGCCCATTTCTTAAGGCAAATCCATAGTGAGAGAATTGGGGTGCTCATCATGAGGATAATTTTCTTCCCTCAATGTAGTTCCCCGTAGTTCTGGCAGGGGGGCATGTACATCTAGATTCCATTTATGAAAGCTTTTATATGACAGAAAATATACTGTGAATACATCTTAATTTTTTTAAGAGCCGAGAGAGCTTTTCACAGAGGCAATTAAAAACATCTTCAGCTTTGATTCATTCCTTTGCAATACATGGGTTTTAAATCAGACATTTAAGCCCTCTATAAAAATAGCAGGCAAATTTCACAAACACATATACACATTTTAAACTCTAAATGTCATCAAACCATATTTAGGATAAATCAGGATTAGCTTCATTTTAAGTAAAAAAAAAATTCTAACCCTATTCATTATGCATATATTTTGATTTAGAATTATTGAATAACTTTAAGCAAATCAAAGTATTTTTATACCAACATGAAACTTTACTATAAGAAAAGTGCTTTTGGTGCCAATGTTTTTATTCATGTTTAAATATGAAGTAAAATTAGATCTTTGAAACAGCAGGTAACCCTAGAAGTAGCAACTCTGCTTGACAAAGAAAGTATCTTGTCATTTCAGGTTTGGATTCTCAGAAATAATCTCATGGGGTTAAGGACTCTGGAATTGGACAATTCTGACCTAAACGGATTTTAGTTTTGCCTAAGTCTCTGTTTTATGGAAACTGTGGTTAGAAACAAAATTACTCAAGCAAGATTGAGAATCAGTAATTTGAAAAGCCCAGACAGATAAGACTACTTTAAATTCTTGGAATAGCTATGGTGAGTAACACAAGCTCTTTGACAGTCAATCATTTTATTCTATTGATGTCCTGTTGCCTAGTAAGCACCTTAACTGTTTTCTTGGATACCACAAGAAACTAAAAAATAACACTGAACATTTCTTCTATGGTAGCATTTAACTATCAACCAAAAGAAAAAAATTTTACTTGAAGACCTATGTTTAAAACCTCTTATAATAGTTTATTGTCAAATTGGTTTCCATATAACACCCAGTGCTTCTCCCCACAAGTGCCCCCCCACCATGACAATAAACTATTATTAAAAAAAAACAAAAACAAAAAAACAAAACAAAACAAAATAATATACGAAAAAAAAAAAACACCTCTTAGAGAACAGGGTCCAAGATAGTAGCATATGAAGAGACTCAACTCATTTCTTCCCTTGGACACACGGAATCTACACCTACATATAGAGAAATCCCTCCTGAAAGAGAACCAAAGGCTGAACAAACAGCTTCTTTATAAGAAACAATAGAAGGACAATACACAAAAGGGAGAGACAGACATGGTAACAATGGGAACACTTCCCACAACACTGCAATCTACAATAGGAAAGGATATCGAGAGGGTCCCACATGCAGATTCTCCCATTGGGGCACAATGGAAAAATAGAAAGTTTAGAGAGCAATTAGACCATAAGTGAAGAATATCTCCTTACTAACTCTGGAGTGTTGGCCAAATGGGTGGAGAACTGCTGGAATTCTCGCTAGGATCCGAGGTTCTGGTGAACACTATTCTACATTGCCCCTCCACCTTGATAGTGTGGTATGAGCAAGTTATAGTTGTTGTAGCCAGTCTTCTAGGGTCATCCCAGCTGCTCCAGTCCCCAGGCTCACATCAGCTTATGCTTCCCCCCCAGGGTGGCCCTGGTGCATTGCATCTCAGTGCCTAAAGCAACTGCAACTGTTTCACCAAGGTGACCTCAGTGCTGTGTGCTCTTGGACTCCATGGCCTGTACTGGGCACAGCTGTCCTGCCAGGTGAAGTGTGCTCTAAGACCCTTATGGTCTGTGCCTGATCTATCTCCAACCATTCTGCCAGGATTGCCCCAGCCTGCACCTGCTGCAGCCTGGCAGTCATGTCAAGGCAGCCACACCTGTGCCTGCTCTAGTTCCACCTGTCCTACCTGTGTGGGTCTGGCCTAGTGCACGCTGAGATTTCCCAACCCTGTTCACTCCAGCTCCATGTGTTCCAGCAAGGCAGCCAGGCATAGTCAGTCTACACAGGGTACACTCTTGCACAAAATCACTCCTTTAAGACTGAGAGAGGTGGTTGCTCCACTTATTCATAGAAAACAAAGTCAACAAATGAAGAGACAGAAAAATATGTTTTAAACAAAATAAGATAAAACCATAGAAAATAAAGCCCTAATGAAATGGAGATAAACAACCTATGTGTTAAAGAGTTCAAAATAATGGTCATAAATATGCTGACCCAAATTGGGAGAGAGATGTAAGAACACAGTGAGAGCATTAACAGTGAGCTAGAAAATAGAAGATACAACAAATCAAAGATGAATAGTACAATAAAGTAAAAACTACAATGGAGGGGATATACAGACAGATGATATAGAAGAATGGGTCAGGGATCTGGAAGACAGAAAAGTGGAAATCATACTATCAGAATAGCAAAAATAAAAAGAATTTTAAAATATGAGATAGTTTAGGAAACTTTAAGATAATATCAAGTATACTAACATTCACATTATAGGGGTCCCAGAGGGAGAAGAAAGAGAGAAAAGAGTAGAAAACTTAGCTGAAAACGTTCCTAACCTGTGGAAGGAAACAGACATCCAGGTCCAGAAAACACAGAGAGCCCCAAATTAGAGTAACCCAAAGGGATCCATATCAAGGCATATTATAATTAAAATGTCAAAAGTTAAGAATAGACAGTCTTAAAGGCAGCAAGAGAAAACAGTCATATACAAAGGAAACTTCATAAGACTGTCAGCTGAGTTTTCTGCAGAAACTTTGCTGGTCAAAAGGGAAGGGGTAGGATATATTTAAAGGGCTGAAAGAAGGATGAGCACTGAATACATAAAGGATTGCTCAATCACTATATTATACACCTGAAACTGATATCGCACTGTGTGTTAACTTCATTGGAATTAAAAGAAAATAAAAGAGGGGAAAAGTGCTGAAAGGAGGAAACTTATTACCAAGAATACTTTCAGCAAGGTCATTATTCGGAATTGAAGGAGAGAGAAATAATTTCCCAGAGAAACAAAAAATAAAGGAGTTATTTATCACTAAATTATCCTTACATGAAATGTTAAAGGGTCTTCTTTAAGGAAAAAGAAAAGGCCATACTAGACCTAAGAACATAGATGGGGGTGCCTGGGTGGCTCAGTTGGTTGAGCATCCATCTCTTGGTCTCAAGATCATCTCAGGTCATGATCCCAGGGTGGTGGAATTGAGCCCTGCATCGAACTGCACTGAGCATGGAGCCTGCTTAAAATTTTCTGTTACTCTCCGTCTGCCCCTCCCTCCAATTCATTCTCTGTCTCTCTCCAAAAACGAAAAGAAAAGAAATAAGAAAAGATATGAAAAAAAGATCTCAGTGGTAAAAGCAAATGTATAATAAAGGCAGCTGATCAGTCCCTTAACATTTAGTATGAAGGTTAAAAGACAAAACAGTAGGGCACCTCTTAATTTAAGCTCAGGTTTTGATCTCATAGTTTGTGAAATTGAACTTCATGCAGGGCTAGGTGCTGACAGTGCAGAACCTGCTTGGGATTCTCTCATCCTCTCTCTCTCTCCCCCTCCCCCTCCCAAAATAAATATATAAACTTAAAAAAAAGGGACAAAATAGTAAAATCAACCATCAGTACTTAAGAGATACACAAAATAAAAAGATGTCAAAAACATAAGAAGGGGAGAGGGAGTAAAAATATAGTGCTTTTGGAATGTGATCAAATTTAGGCAACTATTAGTTTAAAAAATATATATCAATATATGAACCTCATGGTTCATAAATGTTTAATAGAGAGAAACAAACTGTTGATTACCAGAGGGGAAAGTGGAGATGGAAATGGGCAGAATAGGTGAAGAAAATTATGAGGTACAAAGTTTCAGTTGTAAAATAAATAAATCATGGAGATGCAATGTGCAGCATAGGGAGTATATATTGTGCTAAATTTGTATGGTGACAGATGGTAACTAAGGTTATCATGGGGATCATTTGGTACTGTATAAAAATATTGAATCTCTATGCCGCATGCCTGAAATTAATAGAATATTGCACGTCAATTGTACTTAGAAAAAGCTCTCAGACTTCTTTCATGGTTTAAGTCTAAAAATATTGTAGAAAAGATCACTAAGAAAATAACTGAAGCAAGCTTCAGTGATGATAAAATATGATGTAATAAAGGGACATTAATTAAACCTGCTTTAAATGAAGGAGGTGTTAGATTATTTTTAAATTGCATGAAATATTTACATTAATTATGCCACATGCTGCAACTGTTTTCTATAACCACGTCATCTGCACTCTTTTTAAAATGATTTTTTAAATGTTTATTTATTTTTAAGGGGAAGAGAGAGACAGACTGTGAACAGGGGAGGGGCACAGAGAGAGGGCAACACAGAATCTGAGCAGGCTCCAGGCTCTGAGCTGTCAGCACAGAGCCCAATGCAGGGCTCAAACTCATGAACCGTGAGATCATGACCTGAGCCAAAGTTGGAGACACAACCGACGGAGCTGCCCAGGTGGCCCCGAGCCATCTGGACTCCTAATAAATCCATGCATTTTGGAGACCAAAAGGATATGCTAGGGGAAGATTTTAGCATGCTCTGTGTATGTCAAAGTACACGCTTAATAGAGAGACATTACTTAGTGGTTTCAGATCCTTTGCTAAGGTTAAACTGATGTTACGCAGACGTGCCTTCTCACTCCTGAGGAAGGCAGTTCATTGGAAGAATCCCTCCTGGCTATTTTGTAAGCCTAATACAACTCTTTCTGTTTTCTTGACATTTGCTTTTGACACCCCAACCAGTTTCTTGTCTTGTTTAGGATCCCCATGGAGTCACTCTGAAGGCAGAATGAGAGAAGAAGTCCTGTTGTCTGGCGGTGGCCAATATGGATGACTACGTTCCTGCTCCCAGTGGCTGGGCCTAGAAACCTGGAGTGGGTCTGTGTAGGTTGTTGCAAGAAATGCAAGATATAGCACTTGTCTACAAGAAAATAATTTTCAAGAGGCTTTGGGAAGAGATTCTTTAACATAGAGAAAGAAGCTTTTTCTAAAGGAAAGAAGAGAGACGACTTTAAAAATAAAGCATAAACTCCCTCCTGTGAGTTTAGACACTAAAGTCTGCAGGTAAACAAGCAGCAGGGAGCATTTGCGTGCAGGGTGAGGAGAGAGGCAAGCAGGGGGAGATCACCACTTGTTACAGCACTTGACATTAATTAAACTTGCTTTAAATAAAGAAGGTGTTAGATTATTTTTATATTGCACGCAATATTTACATTAATTATGCCAAATGTTGAAACTGTTTTCTATAACCAAGTCATCTGCGCTTTCAATAAATTCATGCATTTTGGAGACTAAAGGATATGCTAGGAGAGGATTCTAGCACGCTGTACACTGTGGATGTGAAATTAAAATGCTCTGCTCCAGAGAGCTAGTTCTTCGTTTCCACATCAGATGCTGCTCCTGTTTCTTCCTCCCCTGTGGAATCATTAGTGAGCAAAATCCCTCTATAGCACACTGGGGTAAGGACGTATCTTTTCTATTCTCTCAGCTTATGGCCTGGAATGGTGTTTCCTGGGGCTGAAGCTCTGACCAAGGTCTGTCTGGTTTACATAAACAGGAAGTGGCTTTGGCAGTGTTCTTACTGGTTCTTACTAGCCTGCTGTATATATTGATTTCCAATGCTTCTAATTATGAGCCTGTAAGATGGCAATGGATGGCATTCCATAATTCCATGTATCCATACTCTCCTCTCTCCTGGAACATAGGCCTTCTAGTGCCTTGTACCTTCATTATTCCTTCTCCATATATGCCAATTGCTTGAAGTGAAGACCATTCTTTCACCACTTGGTCTAGTTACCTTTATTATCTTCATAGACCCATTAGGCTCTTTTCTAAGATACACCACAATGAAAATTATACATTTGTGATGTGACAATTCAACCAACCCCTCTCTTGAATTAAAATATGAGCCTCAAGGGACAGGGGTATATCTGTTTTGTTCTACCAGTATATTAGGGTCTCTCACTGATCTCAGAGGGTCTGGATATAAAGAAGGCATATAGAGATGTGTGGATTAAATGAATAGATGAATAAATGGAGTGAATGAATGAATGAAAATAAACCCCACAAATGCTGTATCCATCTTCTGTCTCAAATGCCCTTTTGCTTATTATGCCCACTGGTTTTTCAATCTTTTTTATTACCTTCTTTCCATAATTTGAGAGATGTCAAGTTCCAACTCCTGCATGAAGTAATTTTTAGCTATTAAATCCTCACCAAATCCTTTTTTTTCCTCCAAATGTCACACATCATGAATATACGTGGCCTTTCATTTTATGGTAGTTTTTTCTTCCACAGCTGTGAAACATGTCTTCCCCACCAGACTGTAGGTTACAATGACTCAGAAATTTTCCCTACCATGCTTAAAACAACACCTAACATATAAGATACACAAATTTGATTCATTTCTGGATTTACTGATATTCTATCATTAGCTATACAAAGCAATCATTCATGGATATGGGATGGCTACTATACTCTTAAACAATGGATTGGTTAAGTTACATTAGGGTAGGGTATGGAAGAGGAATGGGAATAATGGCACACTGAGGAGGAGTGTATCTGGGTTTGGAAAACACAGCCGCACCAGTTATTTTAACAAATAATTCAATACAGGGTGTTGGTTAAAGAGATATGAGAGAGCTAGGGAGGTGAAAGGGGGTGGGTCACTAAGGTAGCGTGAAACACAGTAAATGTAGGTAGTAACCACCGTCCTTGGGGTTAGACTCAAAGAGAAGAGGGTGGCATCATTAGAACTAGAAGCTTGGAGGAAGCACTCTCTAAGCCTGGAAGACAGATCTCTGGGGGGATGCTGCCCAACTGGTGCTGGTATCCCACAGGGTCCGCAGGGAGACTAGTTCTGGGAGTGAAGAGAAGGTTCAAACTGGAACCGATTGTTACTGGAATAAGCTGCTGCCGCTAAGGCAATACTGGTACAAATAGGAAGCATTGTGGGTTCCCTGTCCATTCTCTTGCCTGCCAGTCTTTCTGCCAGTGGCAGAACTTATCAACTTTAAGTGTCTTTTGAAATATCCCAGCTCTAACACCACAAATTAGAGTGTAGGTCGGGAGGTTTAGAGCTGAGAGACAATAGCTTACTATGGCCTAGGAGTAAGAGAAAGAATGAAATTTCCTGTTAAAATAAACTGCCAAGAATACACAGATATTTGGCAAAACATATGTAACATAGTAATCCTTATTTAAATGATAATTTAGGATTTAAAAATGACCTTTTTGTGATGCCTCCCATTTTAGTTTTCTTCTTCAATATTACTTTGGCTATTCGGGGTTTTTTTGTGGTTCCATACGAATTTTAAGATAATTTGTTCTAGCTTTGAGAAGAATGCTGGTGCAATTTTGATGGGGATTGCATTGAATGTGTAAATTTCTTTAGGTAATAATGACATTTTCACAATGTTTATTCTTCTGATCCACGAGCACGGAATGTTTTTCCATTTCTTTGTGTCTTCTTCAATTTCCTTCATAAGTCTTCTATAGTTTCCAGCATACAGGTCTTTTACGTCTTTGGTTAGGTTTATTCCTAGGTATTTTATGATTTTTCGTGCAATTGTGAATGAGATCCGTTTCTTGATTTCTCTTTTTGTTGCTTCATTTTTGATGTATAAGAATGCAACTGATTTCTGTACATTGATTTTGTACCCTGCAACTTTACTGAAGTCACTGATCAGTTCTAGAAGGTTTCTGGTGGAGTCGATCAGGTTTCCATGTAGAGTGTCATGTCATCTGTGAAAAGTGAAAGTTTGACTACTTCTTTACCGATTCTGATGCCATTTATTGTCTGATTGCTGATGCTGACCTTTCTTTTTTTTATATATCTCTAAGTATCTTCTTTTTTTCCCTTTGTTTTTTTTCATAATATTTTATTGTCAAATTGTTTTCCATACAACACCCAGTGCTCTTCCCCATAAGTGCCCTCCACCATCACCACTACCTCTTTTCCCCCCTCCCCCTTCCCCTTCAACTCTCAGTTCATTTTCAGCATTCAATAGTCTCTCAAGTTTTGCATCCCTCTCTCTCCCCAACTCTCTCTCCCTCCTCCGCTCCCCCTGGTTCTCCATTAGGTCTCTCCTGTTTTCCTGTTAGACCTATGAGTGCAAGCATATGGTTTCTTTCCTTCTCTGCCTGGCTTACTTTAATCAGCATGACACCCTCAAGGTCCATCCGCTTTCCTACGAAAGGCCATATGTCATTCCCTCTCATTGCCATGTAGTACTCCATCGTGAATATATACCACATCTTCTTGATCCATTCGTCAGGTGATGGACATTTAGGCTCTTTCCATGTTTTGACTATTGTTGACATTGCTGCTATGAACATTGGGGTATATGTGCTCCTATGCATCAGCATTTCTGTCTCTCTTGGGTAAATCCCCAGCAATGCTATTGCTGGGTCATAAGAGAGTTCTATGGATAGTTTTTTGAGGAACCTCCACGCTGTTTTCCAGAGCAGCTGCACCAATTTACATTCCCACCAACAGTGTAGGAGGGTGCCCATCTCTCCACA
>NC_043700.1:21635740-21680914 GCF_006229205.1 Suricata suricatta
CACCTATAGCCTTTTTTAACTCATCAGTTGATTCTTTGATGCTTTTCTCAATCCCAGCGATTAATCTTATGACCAGCTTTTTAAATTCTTGATCTGATATGTTGTCTAGATCTGCCTTGAGCAGTTCTGTGGCTGTGACTTCCCCCTGGAAGTTCTTCATGGGAGAGTTTCTTCGTTTTGTCATTTTTGCTAGTTTTCTGTCTCTTGTCACCTTTAGAAAGCTCGTTGTGCTCTGTGCACCTATTAATATTTCTCTGTTAAAGGAGGCTTATTGACTGTCCAGGGCCTCTCGGTTTCTCTTGTTGTGCCTGTGAGTATTTTATTTCCCTACTCTGCAATATTTGGGACTCGCCTTCTTGCACACTTTGGCTTGTTTCTTGGTGTAGTCCTAAGCAGGGAAACAGACAGACACACACAGAGGGAACAGAAGCACACATACACACAGACAAATCAAACAAAGAAACACATTAAAGGGGGTAAAGAAAAGAAAGAAAATGGGAAGTAAAGAGACGAAATGAAGAGAAGAAGAGAAAATAAAAAGAAAAGAGAAAGAAGAAAAAAAATTTTTTTAAAATATAAAAGGGTGTCGGAGACAACAAAGGACAGTAGACAGTTTAAAAGTGTATGACCAGTTGAGGGGAGAGGTAAGGATGAGATACAGGAGAATATATCTGGGTTGCAAAAAGGTGAAATAGTAAGGGAGAAAGGAAAAAGGAAAATAAGGAGTAAATATTTAAAAGAATTAAGTAAAGAAAAAGGAAAAAAGGTAATAATAACAAAGAAATAAGTACGAAAAAAGTGAAAAAATTTTTCTTATATATAAAAAAAAGAAAAGCAGCAGCTCCCCCCTGTGGATAGGCGTGGTTTGATGTGGTAGGTCTTAGAGGGTGCTCTCAGAGGCTCCGCCTTGGTGTCTATGGAGATTAAAATGGCGGCACGCCAAGGTCTGCTGAACTAGGCACTGTAGGCCACTCTAATGAGGTCGATCTCCTTGGGCCGCAGTTGAGCCGAGTTGTATTTTCCAGACCCGCCGTGGCTCAAAGTTCCAGTCCGTGCACGTTTGTGCTATCACAGATGAAATGTATTTGTTTTGGTGGCTGGCTTCTTAGGGGGAGGAATCAGTTTGTCTTGGCTCAGGCAGGGATTTCAGCTGCCCCTGCCTGAGGTGAAATGAGCAGCAAGAGGTGAAGTGCGCATCTTCACAGACTCAATTGTGGAGTCCCCACCCCCAGCCAGGATCCAGATTGCAATGGGGGAAAGAAAAAAAAAATTGAGTCTCTCTTGGCTTTTGATAGCTGTTGCTCAAGGCGCTGTGTGCTGCTGGAAATGGGCTGGGAGCTCCTGCAGTCTAAGCGCGTGCCCAGGCCTCCACCCGCCGCCAACTCCCTGTTGGGGGTTGCATAGGTGTGGGCCCTATTTTTTCCTGTGGGCACCTGGGATTCAGGATTCGTGCAACCAGTGCAGGGGGCGAGATGCGCAGTGGAAATGCGGTGCATGGTCTCATTCCCAAAAACAAGTTCGAAGTGCGCCCCTGGCGCAGCAGCAGCTGCCGCTGATTCCCCGCCGAGATGGCTTAGGGCTGGAAGCTGTTTCTTCCCTTGCGCCACCCGGGTTTGGGATTCGGGCTACCCAGCAGTTGTCTATGGAGTCGGTTTCTCTCTCCAAGCACGGCCAAGCGTTCTTTCCCTCTTCCCCAGAGACAGTACTATGAGCGTGTTCAGACTCTCTGTCTCTTCCCTTTGTCTCTCGGGCTCCATGCGCTTGCCCCGCGTTGGGCTGGGGCTCCCGCCTCCCCTGCCTGTTGCCTGTCCCAGGCTGGCCCGTTTTCAGATCTCCCCAGTGCGCACTCACTCACTCAGGTATCCTTGAGGTTCCTTTCTTTCTGGAGTCCGTATTTTCTCCTTCTGCTCTTGCAGATGAGAGTAATGTCCTTCTCAGTTTGATAGATAGGGTGGACGGAATTTACAGAGCTCCCTTCCTCTCCCTGATGCTGACCTTTTTAATCAGCTGGTTTAAAAATAAACCACTCCTTATAATGATTATTTGGGGACCAGTTTTTACTTTTTCCACAGAATTTACTAGTGGTCCACAGAATTATCAGTAAATTATACCATATTGAAATACTCTGGGGAGGAGAAACTTCTGGTATTTAAAAGAAAATAATTTTTTCTTTTGGTCAGAAAAAGGTAATTAGCATAATGTCTCAGGATTATGAACAAATGCTTATGAGAATAAAAACATAAAATTAAATATGAAAACTATGTAAAGCTTAAATAACTTAAATTTTCTGTTTATTGGGTATTTGTCATGATACTAACACTATACTTCTGTGTGATGGCATAGGGAAGGGAACAAGTCAATCTCTACTATGATACTGTTCAGTCCTATTAAGTCTTCTTGGCTATTCTCTGCTCTCAAATCCTTTCTACCCTCCATTGCTCAACACAAACACTCAAAATCTAGTCTTCATCTTTCCCTGCCTTGCCCTGTGTCCCAAAAGGCTGACACTTGGAAACTTCATCACCAATGCTCTCTTGCTACCTGGATTCCAGTTGGATTTGGCCAGCAAGTTGCATAAAAAAAAATCAGAGAAAAGGAAAAGAAAGGTAATTGGTTATTCCTTCCTGATCTTGAGTAACATTTGCCTATGTCTCTGGAAATGGCTGCCATCTCTTTTTCATTACCACACATGTTGTGCGACTCATTTCCATATCTTCAGCACTTTCTGGGTCCCAATAATATTATTTGTCTCTTTAACCTTTGATCCCTAAGGGTAGCAATGGCTTTTAGATATTGATGACCTTTGAGCATCTCAGTTTCTTTTTCCATTGCCTTAGCACTGTGCATACCTCTGTAAATATTCCTTTATTTAAAATCTTTTGAATAATTTGAATTGAATTTTGTTTACTAGCAAGAATCTGGGTGATTCGCAGGTGCATTACAGCATCATATAGATGCTAGCTGCTCATCAGAAATAAAATATAAGCTTTACATATTTATTTGTTTAACTTTTTGGTTAACATGTATTTCAATCACCTGATTACAAACTACATGAAGTCAAGGACTCCAACTACTGTAATCCTTAGTATATACCCAGAAATAATGTTGCACCACATACAGGGTGGTTGATAAATATTAGTTAAGTAGTGATTTCATTCACTCAATAAATATTTGTTGTAGTTATTATATACTATGAACACTAATTGACATTGGGAGTACTACAATGAGGAGGCACTATGAAGAATAAAGCCTTATGATAAAGTGATGGAAAGTTATGGAATAGGTGAATAAATTTCAAGTTACATTGGATGGGCCAGGGAGTGTTTCTTTACATAAGATGATATTTGAGCAAAATATAAAATAAAGGACAAGTAAACCAGATGAAGTGGAAGATAAACAGCCCCATTAAATCTGCAATGGGCAAGTATACTACTATGGAAAATCACCAATTCATGAAGAAAGACAGAAAGAGAAAAAAGAAAGAAAAAAGCAAACTACAAAACAGCTAGAAAACAATTAATGTGATGGCATCAATAAGTTTTTGCTGATAAATACTCACTTTAAATGTAAAGAATTAAATTCTTTAATCAAATGGTATAGAGTGGCTGACTGGATTAAAAAATAAGACCCAAGTACACGCTGCTCATAAGAGAGTCACTTCAGCTTTAAGGACACACATAAGCTCCAAGCAAAAGAATGGAAAAAGATATTCCATGCAAATGAAAACCAAAATCTGAGCAAGCCTAGCCATACTTTTATCAGACAATATAGACTTTAAGTCAAAAACTAACAAGAGACAAAGAAAAAGAGTCAATTCATTAAGAGGACATAATAATTGTAAATACATATACACCCAACATCAGAGTACCTAAATATATTAAGTATTAACAGATATGAAGGGAGAAATAGACAAAAATTCAATAATAGCAGGGAACTTCAATACCCCACTTTCAATAACATCTTAGACCAAATGCGCCTAACAGATATAAAGAGAATAGTCCATCGAAAAACACCAGAATACACATTCTTCTCAAGTATACACGGAACACTGTCCATGTATTATGAAGATTATCTCAATTTTGCAGAAAAATCATTTGACAAAGTTCAACATCCTTTCATGTTAAAAACTCTAAAAAAATTGGGTATAAAAGGAATGTACCTCAACAAAACAAAGGTCATATATGACAAACCCATAGCTAACAGCACCCTCTGGGGAAAGGTTGGAATTTTTCCCTTTAAGATCATGAAAAAGAAAAAGATGGCCAGTCTCACCACTTCTATTTGACATAGTACTAGAACTTCCTGCCAGAGCAGTTTAGTAGGTAAAAGGAAAAAAAAATCCAAATGAGAAAGGAAGAAGTGCAGTTGTCTCTGTTTGCAGATGATGTGATCTTACTTACAGAAAATTCTAAACACTCCACCAAAAAAATTTAGAATAAACAAGTTTATTAAAGTTGCAGAATACAAAATTAACATATAAATGTTGGTAAGGATGTGGGAAAAAGAGAGAATATTTGTGTACTGTTGCTGGTATAAATTTGTACACCCAATATAAAAAACAATATGGAGGTTATTCCAAAACTAAAAATAGAACTACCATATAATCCAGTAATTCCACTTAATGACAAATAATGAAATTACTATTTCAAAGAGATATCCAATAAATAAGACATATGTGTATGCCACATATTCTTTATCCATTCATCTCCGAATGGACACTTGGTTTGCTTTTCCATGTCTTGCATATTGTGAATAATCCTGCAATGAACATGGTGTGCCATGCGCATGCACACACACACACACACACACACACACACACAGGAACAGTATTCAGCTATGAGAAAGAAGGAAATCCTACCATATACTACAACATGGATGGACCTTGTAGGCATTATGCTAAGTGAAATAAGTTAGACAAAGACAAATACTCCATGTTCTCTCACTGCCTTTTAAGAATCTCCGTATTCTCCAGAATAGATCACATACTGGGTCACAAATCAGCCTTCAACAAGTACAAAAAGATTGAGATCATAGCATGCATATTTTCAGAGTATAGACTATAAAACCTGAAGTCAACCATGCAAAAAAAATCTGGAAGATCCTCTAATACTTGGAGGTTAAAGAACATCCTACCAAAAAATAAATATGTTAACCAGGAAATTAAAGGGAAAATTAAAAGGTACATTGAAGCAAATGAATATAAAAAAACATAACAGTACAAACCACTTGAGATACAGGAAAGGCAGTCATAAAAGTATTTTGCAATAGAGGTTTACTTCAAGAAGGAAGAAAAGACTCATATACATGAAATAACCTTACTCCTACAGGAGCTAGAAAAGGAACAGCAGGTAGAGCCTAATTCCAGCAGAAGAAGGGAAATAATAAAGATTAGAGCATAAATAAAAAATATAGAAGCATGCATGCACACACACACACATGCATACAAAACAATAAAACAGGTCAACAAAACTAAGAGCTGGTTCTTTGAAAGAATTAATAAAATTCATAAACTCCTAGCCAGACTTATCAAAAAGAAAAAGACCCAAATAAATAAAATCATGAATGAAAAAGGAGATCTCAACCAACACCAGAGAAATAAACAATTTTACAAGAATACTATGAAAACTTACATGGGAACAAAGTGGACAATCTGGAAGAAATGGACAAATTCCCAAAAACTCACAAACCTGAAACCAAAACTGAAACAGGAAGAAGTAGAAAATTTGAACAGACTCATAAACAGCAAAGAAATTGAACTAATAATTAAAAATCTCCCAAGAAACAACAGTCCAGAGCCAGATGTCTTTCAAAGAGAATTCTACCAGACATTTAAAGAATTAGTATCTATTTTTCTCAAACTGTTTAAAAAAAATAGAAATGGAAGGATAACTTTCAAAATCCTTCTATGAGGTGAGCACTATCTTGATTCCAAAACCAGACAAAAACCCCATTAAAAAGGAGAATTACTGGCCAATATCCTTAGTGAACACAGATGTTAAAATTATCAACAAGATACTAGCAAACTGAATCCAACTGTATATTAAAAGAATGATTATTCACCATGATCAAGTGGTATGTATTAGCGGCTACAAGGATGGTTCAATATCCACATGTTAATCAACATGATATACCATGTTAATAAAAGAAATGTTAGAAACCATATAATTCTCTCAACAGATGCAGAAAAAGCACTGGACAAATACAGCACCCATTCTTAATGAAATGCTCAGCAAAGTAGGGATAGATGGAATATACCTCAATATCATAAAGGCCATATATGAAAGACCTAGAGTTAATATCATCCACAAGGGATAAACACTGATAACAGCTTTTCCTCTATGGTCAGGAAGAAGACAAGGATGTCCACTCTCACCATTACTACTCAACATAGTACTGTAAGTCTTAGCCTAAGCAATCAGAAAACAAAAAGAAATGAAGGGCATCTGCTTCAGCAAGAAAGAAGTCAAACTTCCACTATTTGCAGATGACATGAAACTCTATGTAGAAAACCTGAAAGACTCCACCAAAAATTTTGCTAGAACTCATGAAATAAGCAAAGTCGCAGGATATAAAATCAACATACAGAAATCTGTTGCATTTCTACACACCAATAATGATGAGCGGAGAGAGAAATCAAGGAATTGATCCCATTTATAACTATGCCAAAAACCATAAGATACTTAGGAATAAACCTAACCAAAGATTTAAAAGATATGCATGCTAAAAACTATAGAATGCTTATGAAAGAAATTGAAGAAGGCACGAAGAAATGGAAGAACATTCCAAGCTCATGTATTGGAAAAACAAACATTGTTAAAATGTCTATACTACCCAAAGCAATCTACACATTTAACGCAATCTATATAAAATATCACCAATACTTTTCACAGAGCTAGAATAACCAATCCTAAATTTGTAAGAAGCCGCAAAAGACCCCAGATAGCCAAAGTAATCCTGCAAAAGAAAAACAAAGCTGGAGGTATCACAATTTGAGACTTCAAGCTATATAACAAAGCTGCAGTTATGACAGTATGGTACTGGAAGAAAAATAGACACAGAGATCAATGGAACAAAATAGAAAACCCAGAAATATACCTACAACTATATGCTCCACTCATCTTCGACAAAGTAGGAAAGAATATCCAATGGAAAAAATACACTCTCTTCAACAGATGGTGTTGGGAAAACTGGACAACACACAGAAAAAATGAAACTAGACCATTTTCTTATACCATACATGAAAATAAACTCAAAATGGATAAAAGACATAATGTGAGACAGGAAACTATCAAAATCCTAGAGAAGAACACAGGAAGCAACCTGTTTGACCTCAGCTGGAGCAACTTCTTTTTTTTTTTTTAATTTTTTAATGTTTTACTTATTTTTGAGAGAGAGACAGCATGAGCAGGGGAGAGTCCGAGAGAGAGGGAAATACAGAATTTGAAGATGGGCTCTAGGCTCTGAGCTAGCTGCCAGCATAGAGCCTGACACTGGGCTCAAACCCATGAACCGTGAAATCATGACCTGAGCAGAAGCCAGATGCTCAACCAACTGAGCCAGGTGCCCCGTGGAGCAACATCTTACCAGATACATCTCTGGAAGCAAAGGAAAGAAAAGCAAAATGAATGATTATGATTTCATCAAGATAAAAAGCTTCTGCACAGCAAAGGAAATGACCAACAAAACTACAAGACAACTGACGGAAGGGGAGAAGATATTTGCAAAAGACATATTGGATAACGGGTTAGTATCCAAAATCTATAAAGAACTTATCAAATTCAACACTCCCCAAAATAATCCAGTTAGGAAATGTCAGTAGACATCAATAGACACTTTTCCAAAGAAGACATCCAGATGACTAACAGACACATGAAAAGATGTTCAACACCATTCTCATCAAGGTAACACAAATCAAAACAACAATGAGATACCATCTCACACCTATCAGAATGGCTAAAATTAACAATGCCAGAAACAATAGGTGTTGTCAAGGATGCAGAGAAAGGTGGACTCTTGTACTAATGGTGGAAATGCAATCTGGTGCAGTCACTCTGGAAAACAGTATGGAGGTTCCTCAGACAAGTTAAAAATAGAACTATCCTACAATCCAGGAATTGCACTAGTAAGGATTTACACAAAGGATACAAAAATATAGATTTAAAGGGATAAATAAACCCCCATGTTTATAGTAGCACTATCAACAATAACAAAGCTATAGAAAGTGCCCAAATGGGCCATCAAATGATAAAATGATAAAGAATAGGTGGCAAATGTATACAATGGAATATTACTCAGCCATCAAATAAAACGAAATCTTGCCATTTGCAACAATATGCATAGGTCTATAGTGTATTATGCTAAGCGAAATAAGTCAATCAGAGAGGGACAAATGACATGATTTCACTCATACATGGATTAAAAAAAACAAAACAGTGAACATATGGGAGGTGGGGAAGAAAAAAAAAAGAAGGAAACAAACCGCTAGAGACTCTTAGAAAAAACTGAAGGTTGATGTAGGGAGTGGGTGGGGGATGGGCTAGATAAATGATAAGTATCCGGAGGGCAGTTGTTGGGGCACCTGAGTGGCTCAGTTGGTTAAGCATCTGACTCTGGCTCAGGTCATGATCTCACAGCTTGTGAGTTCAAGCCCCATGTTGGATTCTGTGCTGACAGCTCACAGCTTACAGCCTGCTTCAAATTCTGTGTCTCCCACTCTCTCTGCCCTTCTCCTGTTTGCACTCTGTCTCAGTCTCTCTCTCAGAAATGAACAAAACATAAAAAAAAGAGGGCACTTTTTGTGATGAGCCCTGGGTGTTGTTTGTAAGTGATGAATCACTGAATTCTACTCCTGAAACCAATATTGCATTGTGGGTTACCTAACTAGAATTTAAATAAAAATTTTTGAAATATTCCCTGTAATGCATTTTTCATCTCCATGAGTTATTTATTTTATAACTGGAAGTTTGTACCTCTTAATCCTCTTCACCTATTTTGTCCATCCCTCCACCCCCTTCCCTTCATATTCTCCCTTATATGCAAAATATTAAAAAGCAGAATTCATAGAAATGGAGAGAGTAGAATGGTGGTTGCCAGGGGCTTGGGAATGAGGGAAATGGAGAGATGTTGGTGAAAGTGACTTTTAATTATCAAATAAATAAATTCATGGTATCTAAGGTACAGCATGTTACTACAGTTAGCAATAGCGAAAAGTCACTAAGACAGTAGATCTTAAGAGTTATCACCACATGCACAAATGATTGTGGTAATCAATTCACAGTATATGGATGGGCCTATCAAACTATCATGTTATACACCTTAAACTCACATATGTTACATCTCATTTATGTCTTAATAGATTTGGGAAAAATAACTTAGAGCTCAAGTCATCATCTTCTTTTGCAGAAAACAACAAATATGATGGGTCCTGATGAGACTAAGGGAACATATTTATATTTATATTTACCTTTATATTTATTTATCCGTCCATCCATCCATTCATCCATCATTTCTCCAAAAAAACTTTGCCACAGGCAAGATGCTTGTAACAAACATTGAGTACAAGAAGACAAGTACAAGAAATCCATGGCTATTAACATGAACAACAGTTAGTATGAAAAGCCAAAAGCAAAGATATGTTATCAAATGCCCAGTGAGAGACACAGATGATGTTTGCTAATAATCTGGAGGCAAGAAAGTTGGAGAAATATTAAGGCAGAGGTGCAACCCAATCATGGCACTGAACTTAGGATATACATATAGAAGGAGGATGTCATCATGGAAGTAAGAACTCTAGCAAAGACCTAGAAGCTGAAATCCTGGTCTTGTTGCTGCAGAGATAGGGAAGGGAAATTGAAGGGCATACAGAGAGAGGGTATTCAGAGAGAGGAAAGTCACATGCCCTCAACTTGATTATGTACAATCCTTCATGAGGTGGAATGTGGAGGAATTACTTTGTGGTAGGATCCACAAATCTGCATAAATTCCTTTTGTTTGAATTCTAGTCATATATTTCTAGCTCATTTTTGGAAGTGGCAAGTATATCTTGCAATCTAGAAGAGCAAAAAAAAAAAAGGAAGAACCAGAAGATGAGACCAAAGCAGTCCCTAAGAGAGTATGTAAGATCAAATCAAGGAAATCAAGGTATAGGAGCAAGCAGGAACATTGCATACAAAGGCAAGGAGGTCAAGAGCTAGGGTGTATTGGATGTTGTGGTGTGCTATTCAGATTTCCCTTCAGGGTCAGCTCACTCATTTCTCAGCTTCAGGAGTATTGGCTGCTAAATCCCTCTTCTGGCATTGTAATTTCGAAAGGATGCTGCAGCAGTCATGTGGCATCCCTCTGAAGGGGTTAGTCTGCAACCAGTGAGTAGTCAAGCATGGAGCAAAGTCACAGACCCTTTTATTTGATGCAGAACAACTCTTATGGGTCATTTGAATTTCAGCTTTCCCCCCAGAATCTACTGAAAACTCTTTGTAATTGCATTGCTATTCAACCTTTCCCTTTGTCATATCCTGCTTCTTTCTCTCCTTTGTAAGTATTGCTCTGAAGAGTCCTCTGCTCTAAAGGGCATGAATAATACTCTTTTGGGCATTGGCTTGTCCTAAGAGGCCACACAGAGATGTTCCATACATCACACTTCTTCAGAGGAAATGATAAAATCATGGGCTGGTTGAGTCAGCAAATGGTCTTGATGCGTATTGTTGATTTTCACAGATTTCACATAGAAATATTGATAAGAAATTACATAACTTATTCCATATATATATATTCCATATATAACTTCTTATATATAAGGAATAATTGATCATTGTAAGGTTTCCTAGTCTTTCAGAGTGGAAAAAAACACCCTATAGGTAACTCATGTTCTCATTTTATTGTTTAGCACTAGTACTTAAAGAAAACTCAAATGTGGTGGTTCATTTATCCTTTGAATGCTTTGCAGTCCAACAATGCTCTCATATCTGCCTCTTTTTCTTTCTTTTTGATGTGCTGATCCTAACAATATGATTGCTTTGAGTAAGAAGGCACTAATAATATTAGATATTATACCTAAAAGTTATAAAATGCTAGAGTTAAAAAGAACCTTCAAAATAATAAATAAACTAGAATAGTTCTAGTAAAATAGTCATGATACAACTGTCACAATGTTTTTTCTAGCTTAGACATCATTCATTTTTATGAGAACATCTGTCTCCAAAATAAATTCTCAGATACTTTTGGTGTCTTTCCAGAAATAGCTCACATGTGTTTTGTGAAAAAACTTCTCTTGGCTTCTCCACAGCATCAGACATTTCCTTCTCTCCACCTATCGCATTGTAGAGCCCAGAATGGAAGCTGTGAAGCATCACCTTGTACCATCAAAGGTGCTCTCCAAAGACAATACTTCCTCAGCTGGTACTTATTAGAAGTGACTTCAGGGGCGCCTGGGTGGCTCAGTGGGTTAAGCATCTGACTTCAGCTCGGGTCATGGTCTTTGAGTTTTTTTGAGTTTGACAGCACAGAGCCTGGAGCTTGCTTCAGATTCTGTGTCTCCCTCTCTCTCTGCCCCTCACCCACTCATGCTCTGTCTCTTAAAAATAATGTTAAAAAAAACGTGGCTCCATTGCTGTCTCTCTCTATGATGACTGCCTAGAGCCTCCCAGGGAACCCGGTATCTGTATACAGATTGCTACCACTGATAGCTATGTAAGTCACTTGCCCAATGCTAAATCGCTACTAATAGAGCCCATATTATTAAATGTAGTCTTTTAGCACAGTCTTTTCATCCTAGAAGTTAAAAATTTCTTCAAGAACCAAGGACTGAAGGGGGAGGGGGAGGGGGAAGGGGGGTGCTGGTCATGGAGGGGGGCACTTATGGGGAGAAGCATTGGGTGTTACATGGAAACCAATTTGACAATAAACTATTGTAAATAGGGGAGGAAGGATTTTTACAAGTTGCTTTCAGAATTCCTGTTCCCCATAATGCTGGCCTAATGACATAGGACCTAATTAGTATGTCTGGCCTTTTATCATCTTATCATAAAGTAAGCACAGCATAGTAGCTGGGAGGAAAAACATTGATTTAAACTATTTTTGAGTTTGGGACCCAACCTACTGACTCACTAATGTATTGACAAGTTAAATCTCTCAAAGGCTGTTTCCTCATCTGTAAAATGGACATAATGAGTTGTGAACATTAAATGATATATCGTGTTGCTTCCCAATGCCTTAGTGCGTCATTAAAATTGAAACACAAACGTATGGTAGAGGAGAGAGAAACAAAGCTTAGCCAGATAATATAACTTACTACTGCCTCAATTTTATGAGTGAAATCACATTTTAACACCCAACAGACTATAGTACTGGCAACTTTATACAGCTCTCTTTCATATGTTTATGTATCTATCTTTACACAATCATGTGTAGTTATATACATTCTGGGATGTGGTATTATAGAACACGTTCTGGTCCTTTTCAGAGAGATCTTCTATAAACTCAGTGTTTGCTTCTTAACACGGTGTTTTGAGTTTGCCAAGACCTATGAGTTTGTACATCTCCTAAGATATCCTGAATTTGAAGTAATATACTACCCAGACTAGCCCTAAACAACTCTACTTTATCCTAACCAGGTCCAGGCCTTCCAAGGTTGGGAGGAAAATTTAAACCAGAAGGTCACAGTCAGAATGAGAGCCTAAGTATGTTGACTATTCTAAATTCTAAGATCCAAATCATTGTTTTAGATTCTGTATGTGGTTACTAATTTCATCGCGTCTTACCACAGTGACAGTGATGTAAGACTCTACATAACAGAATGAAAGAAAGACAATTTTAGAATTAGATGGAGAAAACGCTTAATGGTATTTAGGGCATAAATCATAGGTATGATCTAGATATTGATAATGCATCAATTTACTTTCTAATAAATAAAAATGCTTAGAGGTGATGGTTAGAGTGCTTTTCATCTTTAGAGGATTTTATGAACATTGACTAATTTATCATTATTCATAAGCCAATTAATTTTCACTAACCTGAGGTAAGAATTGTAATTATGCCAGACTGGCAGATGGGAAAAAAGAAACTGGGGAGAGAATCAAAAAAGAATTATGAGTTTAATAGTCCTGAATTAAATGGATATTTACTGTTTAATTTAAATCCCATAAAATAGAATGTGCACTGGATATTCTGATAAGACACTTTCACCAAATACTTTTAGGTCACTCATGTACTCACTCTCATCTTTACTTCCTTCATTCCTCCCTCATTTATTTACTGAATTCATCCACTTAACAAAAGTTTATTGAGGTAAGTACTAAAAATATAAACTTAAGATACATTAGCAGTTCTTACGAAGTTTATAGTACCCTACAAGAAACAAACTTATGAGTGGATGATGGCATAGTAGAGTTATAGGGACACCAGATAAGTTATCGAACTGAACTAGGGAGTTGAGGATGGTAAAAGTTTCTCAAATAAGATGATACTTCCACTGGATGATATTTACTATCTCAACATGATGGCAGAGGGTAACGAAGGCAGAAGAAACACTATGCTTGAAAATCCAGATGTATGAAAGAGCATAACATTTGAGGGGGCAGAAGCAACTCTTTTTAAAAAAAAATAATTTAATTTATTTTTGAAGAGTGAGAGAGAGAGTGCCAATTGGGGTGAGGGGCAGAGGAAGAGAGAGAGAGAATCTTAAACAGTCTCCGTGCTCAGCACAGAGCCTGATGCATGGCTCAATCCTATGACTCCTGGACCATGATCTGAGGTGAAACCAAGAGTCAGACACTCAACCAACTGAGCTACCCAGAATCCCCTGGACACAAGTGATATAGGGATAGGTTGAAGGTACAGGCAGAGATGAAGTCAGAAAGTAGGAACAAGCTCATGGTAGCATATGAGTTAGACATTAACTCAAAGGCCCCTGAGATTCTTGTTAAAAGTGTTTTTGGAGAGTCATTGCTTAGGAATTTATGCACAGTAGTCTGAAGTAGGATCTAAATGTCTATATTCTTAACAAGCATCTCAGATTGTTTAGATGCAGATCTTTGCCTATGCTTTCAGAAACTGATGTAGATAGTGATGAGCTATTGAAGAACTTCGATCAGAGAATAACACAAATTTATATTTTAGAACAGTAAGTCTGACAGTAATGTGGGGAGTGGCTTGGAGGAGGCTGGAGATAAAGCAAAAGTTGGAAGAGAAGATGAAAGTCTATTTCGATTATTTAAAAAGAAAAGAGGAAAGTTTGACCTAACTAGTTGAGGCAGTTTAGAAAAAAGAGGTGAATTTGAGAGACATGAGGGGTGAGGGTTAGGGATTGACTTAAGGTGAGGGGATAGAGAGAGGAGAATTTAAGATGACTCCTAATTGGTTTAAGCATGGTTCTTAGTGGTTCTGGAACCAAAGAGTGGTTCTGGCAGGAGAGAACTTCTCTGCTTACACATACAGCTTGATAAGTATGTGCTTGGAGGAAACAAATTTGATGCTCAAAACTTAGATGTGTATATGATCTGTGGGGAGCATAATTTGTGGCCACAATGAGCTGTAATACTATTCAAATAATAAGGTGGCTGAAGCCACTTTATTTGTTGGAACATAGAAAGGAGAGACCATAGCGTGAACAGTTATTTGGCTATTAACATTATCAATGAAGTAATGACTAATTATTATGGAAGGGAGTTGAATGTTAGAGATACTTTAAAAGAAGATAGAATTTTGGGACTAGTGAGAGAAGGTTGATTAGGGAGATGAAAGATAAAATTATTATTTTAGGGTAAATATTAAGAATTTGGAGGTGATAGGGGTGCCTAGGTGGCTCAGTGGGTTAAGTGTCTGACTCTTGATTTTGGTTCAGGTCATGATCTTGTGGTTTGTGAATTCGAGCCCCGTGCTCCAGCTCTGTGCTAACAGTGTGGAGCCTGTTTGGGATTCTCTCTCTCTCTCTCTCTCTCTCTCTCTCTCTGTCTCTCTCTATTTCTGTCTCTGCCCTCTCCTCCACTCTCTCTCTCAAAATGGATGGATAAACTTAAAAAAAAAAGAAGTGACTAGAGTAATTGGCAAGGAGAATGGGTTTAGGGATGGGTAGGCAGCTGAGTTCACTTTTGGAAAAATGAGGTTGGGATAATAGTGGGATATTCAAGGGGCTAAAGAACCAATAGGCACTGGACGCTACTGAACTGGATCTCAGATGGAAGGTTTATGGACAGGTTGAGCTGCCTCAACCCTTAGTCATGAGACTGCATCAGGCTAAGAAAGTGGAATTACCATCAGTTACTGTATGGTGGCCAGTGAGTTCATGGGTCTGTCAGAGAACACTGTTATTTACAACATTGGAAAAATTGCTTTCTGTTGATCTCCTCCAAGTTGCTGCAATAAGAATAGTGTAGAATATTAATCAAGGATATGCATGTCATATTTTTGGAGGTGAATCATTTCTTCTTTTTATAGAAAATCTTTAACTCAAAGTTCTTGTTTTCCTTTTGTATTCTATCAGCAGCAGTAAGTGAATAACTGTCTTCAAAAAGATCTGTGAGTTTAGATGATTTCTTCAAGGCAAAAGTTATCCTTAAAACTACAGGGATAAACCTCAAATGATTTCCTGTTTCAAATAAAAGAAAGGGTTGAGAGGCTTATCGAAGCACAAGTCTTTAGAGTGGACTTACAAATACAATTTTACTCACTTCTAATTTCTTTTGTTTTTAAATCATATTCACCCAAATGTCAAATTAAACTTCTAGCTTATATAGATTGAAAATGATTTAAGAAACAAACAAACAAACAAACAAACAAAAAATGTTGCCAGGATCTCCTCGCTGATGAGACTCAGGACAAGCAGTTATAGGAAAGACTATTTCGTTGTTGCCTTCTGGGTTTGTTTTTTCCCCCCAAGAAGGAAGCTGACTCCATTTTCAAGCCAGTGAAATATTTACACTGCAAAAACACACTTATACTTTGGGTTTGCTAGTGATAAAATCTTCTCCTAGTGAATTCCAATTATTCTTTTCCTGGCTATTTTGAAGGAAATGTAAATCTCTTTCAGGGTCTCCACGTTTCAAAAGTGGTTTCTACTGATTTATTTCAATCCGAATTAGGGGTTTTTGACCTGGATGTGCCTGGTGCTATAACTTTAACTATTTCAGACAACGAAGGGGTCTGATTGCTAGCACGTTGATCAGTCAATTAAAACAAATTACTGTGGATTTTGAAACTGAATTGTTTTTCTATCTGAGGAATCCCTCTTAAATAAGCCACGAGAAGACTTTCTAAAAAACATTTACCAGCTGAGCGAGTGTTACACGTTTTGTTCTGTGGTGACGTCTTTATCCAACAACTGCAATGGGAAAGCCATTTACTGACAAAGACGAGGGCTTTACTGTCTATATTCATGGGATGGTAACCAGATCATACTCCTTTTTGTGGATAAGAGCAGCACTGACGGGGTTAGCCCATAAATGAATCTGCATTTAATCTGCAGTTTGCATCTAAGGAGTTTACTTAAACTTGTTTAAATTTCATTTTGCTACTTACACTTGTGGGTGTACATTTCTAAATTGGTGAGAAAGCAATGATGATAAAAATTCCTCCTTTTAGAGTTCATATTACAGTGTAAACCAATTTCACACACATGATCTCATTTGTACACAAACTGGGTGTTGGATACTCAATGGTACAAATGCTATGCTGGAGAATTTAGTGCCAGATTTTTCCCACATGCTTCCCTACAATCTTCCTCACAGACTGATTGCAAATGTGCGCTCTAGCATTAGTCATTAGGCCATGAATTTTAATAACTTTAATGTGTTGTCACTGCATGTCAAGTAGATTAAAAATGGTGAAGACCACTTAATATAAAATAGTATGCTGCTAATCATGTCTTCTGGCCTCTGTCTCACTTAATCTTCTAGTCATGAATTCATATTGGAGGTTTTCAGTATTTGAAAGAGAAGAAAATAATGGGTTACCACTTGTAACTGTATAGACCCTGATCAAATTTAATACGATCATACTTTGTATGTTAGCTAACTATGAGGAATAAAACTTACTGGGAATTACTTGTAGATATCACTTGATTGGACACAAAAGATGTTGTCATAGAAAGTTGTTACAATATTCCTGGACACAGATGATTGCCAAGCAATATATGAAGTATGATAGGAAATTTAAAAGAGAACAAACCCTTTGGTATTTTGGAGGCATTTACTCTGAGTCTTACATAATCTTAAAAATTAGTGATAAATTTTTAATGATAAATTTAGTGATAACTTAAGGGTCAATTATATCTTGGGGTCCATGGGTGATCCTCAGGGATCTGTAAAATCCCTAAAACTGTGTATAAAATTTTTTATACAAATATTTGTCTCAGATGAGTACTCTTAACCACAAAGGGGTAAAGGGGCTGAGAGGTACTGAACTAGATATATAATTTCATTCATAAAATCCAGCAAATTACTCCTTTGTACTCTTAATATATATATAAATATAAAGTGATTTAAATACCAAATACCAAAACATTCTGTTGAATAATACTTCTGTCAAAGTAAGATAACTCACAGACTCAACTTCCCTCCAAGTTCTATCAATTGTTGTGTTCAGGCTGCAGCATTCACTATAATAGGTTCACAAATCGCTTTGATCTGTTTCCATACAAAGTACCTAGTAGACTCATTTATGTCATTGATGTGATTCACGATAAGTTTCAATATTCCATTTTTTTAAAAAAAGATCCAAAGATCTCTACTCTGTTTAAACTAACACAAAGAATAGGCTTTATTTTCAGAATCATTTTAAGAGGATCACTTCAAGGAAGCTTATAAATGGATGTTGGTAGAGAACAAAAAGCCCCTGCATTGAGGTATGGATGCTGGGAGTCAGGTAGGTTTGCTCATTAGCTTAGTAATTCACTTCTACATAGTAATCTTACGTCATATGCTTTTCAAGTGTTTATTTTAGGAAAATTGCAGTTAGGGGCACCTGGGTGGCTCTGTCAGTTAAGCCTCCCACTTCGGCTCAGGTCATGATCTCACTGTTTGTGAGTTTGAGCCCCGCATTGGGCTATGCACTGAAACTTGCACTCTTTCTCTCTCTCTAAAGTAAATACACATTAAAAAAATGCATCACTTATGAGTCATAACTTCTATGTATCATTCATTCATAATATTTGAAATTACAAAGTTAACTCCAGGAAGACTACGGTCTACTATTGTCCTCAAGTAATGATATGACTATAAATAATGACTGATTAAGAAAGAAATGACAACCAAATGACAATTGTCAGTAGAATAATTATTTCTTTTGGTTTTAAAATTGGCTCTGAGGGCTATTCCAAGGTAGAATTGAAAAGAAAAAAGTTTTGGGGCATCTGGGTGACTTTGTCAGTTAAGCATCAAACTTCAGCTCAGGTCGTGAGTTCACGGTTCATGATTTTGAGCCCCATGATGGGCTCTGTGCTGATAGCTCAGAGCCTGGAGCCTGCTTCAGATTGTGTGTCTCCCTCTCTCTCTGCCCCTGCCCCACTATGCTCTCTCTCAAAAAATGATAAACTTTAAAAAAACTAAAAGACAAAAAAGCTTTAAGCAATGTTAACCTTGTTGTAATACATATGTAGAGACTTCGTAGGTTTTCCTTTGTAGAAAAGTATTTGTTATGTTTTTAATGATATTCATTTATTTATTTTTAAATTATGTTTAATGTTTATTTTTGAGAGAGAGAAAGAGAGACAGAGCATGAGCAGAGGAGGGTCAGAGAGAGAGGGAGACACAGAATCAGATGTAGGATCCAGGCTCTGACCTGTCAGCACAGAGTCCGACATGGGATTCAAACTCATGGACTGTGAGATCATGACCTGAGTTGGAGTCGAATGCTTAACCAACTGAGTCACCTGGTTGCCCCAAAAAGTATTCATTTGTATATGCAAATGTGATGGTTTATTGAAAATAAAATTATCCTAAAACAGTTATGAAAAATTTTACAGCATTTCAGATGTTTGGAAATGACTCTCTGGCTAAGTAAGGATGGAATACGCCAGGAGACACCATTAGATCTGAACTTTGAAAACCACTAGGATATGGACAATAGAACAGTAGTGAATATATTTGTAGAGTTGGAAACAGAGCAAGTATACATGCAGAGGAAGGAACATGCCAGGTGCTTCAACATGACTAGTTTACTTTGAGCTCTTTTTATAGGAAAGAAAGAAACAATAATTCCAGAAAATTAGGTTGAGATCAGGTCATAAAGAGTCTCATTCCAAATCGTCGGGGCATTTTGTATCCGCCAAAGTTAAGATCATTTTTTCCCTTTGGCCCCTAGTAACACTTTGTACCTGTATTATTCACAGACATTTATTATTTATAGTCTGCTACCAGTTATCTTTTCATATACACTTGTCCTTTCTCCAGATAGCTTGTGAGTTTCTTTCTTTCTTTCTTTCTTTCTTTCTTTCTTTCTTTCTTTCTTTCTTTCTTTCTTTCTTTCTTTTTCTTTCTTTCTTTCTTTCTTTTTTTTTTTTAAAGGAAGAGCCCCTTTTATCTTTGCAAGCTATATGACACCTAGCTAAGTTTTTGGCCTATTTTGTTAAACAAATGAATATGTGTGGCTAGAGAACTGCCTTGTACCTGTGAAAAGTTGTCCATTTTGTAGAACCAATCCACATAGCACAATCTCTGCCCTATTCTCCCCAAATCATACGCAGGAACAAGTGAGGTATTACATGGTACAGGAGAAAGATTACTGGCTTAGATTTATATTCAGGGTTCTAATTCTAGTTATATTGCTGGTTTTCATGTGAACTTGGCCTTATTGGATTCTCCTCTGCTTTCTCATTTGTAAATTTGGGTCATTGCAATCTGTCCCTTACTTCAGAAGAATGTTCTCACAGTTACATCTGACCAATAATGAAAAAGGCAGAGGATTTTAAATAAGAGATGGATGACCATATGCCTGGCAGGGGACAAAAAGGACTGGACTGTATAAGAATAACCTCTGGAGTCAGCAAACATAGGGATTTCATAATTTTATTATTTTGAGTGATAAACAGCAAAAGCTCAGCAAATAGTGACAGTAACTATAAATCAAAGACTGATCATCGCTCCAGTACCATGAAGGAAGAATATTTGCGCACACTTCAGTCTGCTAAGCCACATTGGCATAAAGATGTAGTCATAAAGACACAGTGCAAGGAACATTAATGATTAACCTCTTTGGAAGGCGATTTTTTTCACCTGTAAAATAGGAAAGGCAGAGGGGCAACCTTCAAAGACACTTCTAATCCTCTTTGTCTCTAGAATTCTTCAGCAGCTAGCTCATTTCTGCTAGAGAAATAGAGGGAAATCTAATTTTGCCCTTTATGGGTATAGCATGGCTGAGTTAGTTTGCAGTACCTGGTGAGAGGAGGTTGTTCAATTTCCAGGAATGTAGCAAGCCAGTTGACATCATGTTGGTAGCTGGAAATCTGCCAGATTACACCCCAGAAATCAGCAACTCTGCAAATCAGGAGCCCTCCCCAAGAGTCAGCCATTAAACTTTCACTAGCCCAACACTGGTTCTACCAGATCATGCCATCCTGACTGGGAAAATTATGCAGCCATAGATAGAAACAAAGAGAAAACACTGAGAATGCAGTTTGGAAATACCTCAGGGCCAGACAATATCCAAGAGGACCAAGGCAATGTGGTCAGAACACAGAAAGCAATTAGTAATAAAAGAGTGGACTTCTGACTTGAATGGCCAGAAAGTATAATCTTTAGTTAGAACCTCGGGATAATAGTCCTGATTAGCACAGTGTATGTCAGGCAGTAGACCCCAATGCTAGGTTACAAGTTTATTTAACACAATATGTAATTGCCTGATTCTAAAGTTTAGATTCCATTGTTATTCATCTGAACATAAGTATGATAGTTCAATTTCTTATTTAAAAATTTTTAAGTATTTATTTTTGAGACAGACAGACAGACAGACAGAATGCCAGTGTGGTAAGGGCAGAGAAAGAGGGAGACACAGAATCTGAAACAGGCTCCAGGCTCTGAGCTGTCAGCATAGAGCCCAATATGGGGCTTGAACTCACAAACTGTGAGATCATAACCTGAGCCAAAGTTGGACACTTAACCTTAACGACTGAGCCACCCAGGCACAACAAGTGTGATAGTTCTTTAAACATATTTAATAATTAGTCTGGTTATCAGCTATTGTTGACATTAGTAAACCTGTTTGTGACAATAGAGCAGTTCATTGCTCTTGGTTGACTTGCTGTTTTACTTGGTAACAAACATTTCTTCCTTTGTGGTTAAATATCGAAGTTTGTCAAATCAGTCACCAGTAATTAGGAACTTAGAAGTCATGAAAACATAAACATGTTTTAATTTTTTAATGTTTATTTATTTTTGAGAGAGAGAGAGAGACAGAGCATGAGCAGGGGAGGAGCAGAGAGAGAGGGAGATACTGAATCTGAAGCAAGCTCAAGGCTCTGAGCTGTCAGCACAGAGCCCAACGTGGGGCTCAAACTTGTGAACCACAAGATCATGACCTGAGCTGAAGTAGGACACCCAACCAACTGAGCCACTCAGCCTCCCCAAACATAAAACTGTTTTAAATTGGCAAAACTTAGAATGTGATGTAGCTCATTCATAAGTTGTATGACAGCTCTTTGTATTGGATCTACTTTAACTTTCTTTTCAATCTTAAAACTTCTCTCCATTAGCAGGTATTTATACTTTGCTACTTAAAATGATTTAATACATATATAACTTTCAGAGAATAAATCTAGTGCCTGCTTTTCAAGGATTCAGATTTCCAGTCAATTGAATGTGTTTGCTTCTTTGATGTGTCCATTGATTATAATAGATGATTGGTAACTGGATGAATCTGGGCCAATATAAGCATACGACTTGAAATGATTATGCAAAAGAATGATTTATGTATGCAGATTATCCTTTCTACTCTTTTTAAGAACTGCACTTTTATAAATAACTTTTAACAAGAGGCTGCAATTAAATTATAGATGATTTTCAGCATGCGTTCAGGATTGCCACAATTGGTAAGCTTATGAAATTCTTTTCCTCAAAGTCTACTTTTCAGTTAAAACAATATGCCTTATCATATTTTTTCTACAGTCTGTTATTTTCAAAAATACTTAAGATTCATTTGCAAATCTTACATTACATTACATTTTCAAATGGTCCAGGCCAATACAAATAAAAATATAATTAATTTTTAATATGTTCTAGCTACATTCCAGATTTTGTACTAAATTTTGTATAAATGCTACTCTGTTTAATCTATATGGCAATCCAGTGAGGTAAATACTTGTTATAGGTTGAATTATATGTCTCTCCAAATTATATAACGGGTGTTAAGAGAGAGGGCTTTCAAAGAGGTAATTAAGGTAAAATCCAGTCATAAGGTAAGCTCTAATCCAATATGACTGGTGTTTCTCTCTGTATAGGACACAGATGATCACGTGAAGGCAAAGGGAGAAGATGGCCAACTATAAGCCAAGGAAAAAGGCATCAGAATTAAGTCAACCCGAGTGACACCTTCATCTTGGATTTCTAGCCTCTAGAATTGTGAGAGAAAATGAATTTTTATTGTTTAAGCCACTCAGTCAGTGCTTTTTGTTATGGCAATCCTGAGAGACTAACACAGTTCGTTATTATTTCCATTTTACAAATGCATAATCTGAGGTTTGAGAGATCAAAGTATGTAAAGCCATGTGAATACAAAGTGGTTGAGTTCAGGCTCAAACTCTGGTTATATGGTGAGCAAACACCTCCATCACATATGCTGTGCCAGCCACTATTATATCAGAAGGTACAAACACAAAGAAAAAACATTCCAAGGTGGATCAGGACTAAGGGTTCCAAATTATAAAAATAGTTAAGTAGTCCTTGCATCAAAATCAAGCATTACATGGAAATCTTCTAGATGTGGCTAGCGGCAGTGATGGTATTCTCAGGATTCCTGCCCTGCCCTTTCTGGTGTTCTAAAGCATTTTTATTGACTGTCCACAAGTCCCGAAGTTTTTGTTTTTCTGAGAAACACAAGGTCCACAAACCAACCTTTCTTAAAAACATAAAAGGGAAAAAAAGGAGAAATTCTTAGCAAATAAAGTTGGGAAATTCTCTTTACATCTCTTTTGGAGTTTCCTATTACATACTAGCATGTTAAAGATTCTAGAGTACAGAAATGTCTTTCTCTCTCCCGTGTTTTCTATCTTGATTGATCACAAGACCCTCATTTTCTGCAACAGCTGTTTACACTCTACAGTATTCATGTTCCTCAGCACTGATTTAAAAATTGCTTACACAGAAGTGCTGGCAAGGGTAGCTAGTAGTCTGGTAGTAATCATACTGCAACATATAAGTGTATCCAATCCACAAGCTGTTTACCTTAAACTTACAAGAAATTTTATGTTAATTATATCTCCATAAAGCTAGAAAAATGCTCACATAAGCAATAGGCTTTTTGAAGGAAGAGGGTGTTAATAGTAAACCCTCTGTTTCACAAATATTTGAAATAAATTTTTTAAATTGGGAACCCATCGTGATTTACATTATTATTTTTAAAACCCACAAATACCAAACATGTATGCTCAGTCCAAACAAGATCTCTAAAAATCACTTTACATTTACATGGGAGAAATATTAAGAAAGGTCAGATGGTTACATGCATACAAATTAATTTTTTTTTTCTTGTGCATCAAGTTTGTTTTAGCTAAACAAAGTTGCCTTTGTACTCTGAGCAAGGTATATCAAACTCTGGATGAAATCTGAATGAAAAAGTTGTTGAGTTTTCAACATAATAATGTTCATGATTTTCCATTGCACCTAAGATAATGTTATCTTGGACAGAAAAGGATAAGCACATGTTTTGCTGAAAACTAAGTAAAAATTATGTGGGTACTGCCTGGCATTTTACTTCTTATCTTCAGAGTTGATTTTTTTTCCAGAAAATTTGTATGCTAAAGGTAGTTTTCCAAACCTTCATATGTGCGGAATAGGAAGGCAAGTGGCCTGAAGAACACAGGAAAATGGTGGCTTGGGAATATTTTTTAGAATTTGGAATAGCACATGCTACTTGTTTTCATGCTTATAAATGCCAGCCCCATCAGCGAGGCAGGCTTAGACCAAGTCTTGTCTCTCTGAGCTCGGTGCGTCCAGCCTCAGCCCCTGTGCTCAAAGACTGAGAGATGATACTACTTCATGCATTTCTTATTTTAAAAAATTCAGAAGTTTAAAAGAAGAAGACATTAAGACTCCTTCATTTTACAAGGATATTATAAACTTTAGAAGAATCACTTTATAGAGATAGCCATTGTAAGTTTTCCTTATAATACTTTTCAAAAACAGTTCAATTTACACAGAACTTTCCAAGAAAGTATTTTTGCTTGGAGTGTGGCATATTAGATTTTCTACCATAATTATTTTACATATATTCAATTATAATTTACACTTAACCTTGAGGGCACAGAAAGTTACTTAAACTATTTTAAAATTATAATTATGCTATACCATAGACAGGATTTTAATTAACAGGATAACCCTATAGAGTCTAAATTATGATCTTTATTATAATCATTATATATTTTAGGAAAGAACTCATTTAATAAGTATGTTAAGATAAATACTTTAATTAGAGATAAAATATTTGTGTCTATAGAGGTAATGTCTTTAAATGCAATCATATTTTTGCTGATCAGAGAATGCTAATAATGTGACACTAATTGTAAATAATTCTTTTATACATATAAATGATTCCTAGTAAGAAAACAAACTGGATTATATTCTATTTTAACAAGTTATAATGGTATTTCCCTCCTCATATAATGGTTAAATGGAAAAATAATTATTCTCTAAAACTTGTTGAAATTCAGACACATTTCCTTAAAGTAATTTTAAATCTAATTATTGCTCTTTGTGCTTTCTAAAACTTCATCTTATTTATTAATATGATAATCTAAGTCTCATGTACTATATGTAGGCAAAGAGATATATATAAATGAAAACTACCTCTAGAGTATATAGGACTTGATATTAAACTAAGTCGTGTGTAACCTAATTATTTTTTATAATAAAATTTTAACAAAATTTTGAAAAATATTTTGTTAATTTGTTTTGGTAAAGAAAAAAGCTTTATCTTTTGCTTAATAGATTTCTATCCTTTGCTTTTTTCTGAAAATACAAAAAATAAATTTTTAAATGTTTATTTTTGGTTTTCAAAACTTTTGGAGTCATTTCAGATGGGCACATTGCCAATTTGAAATGGTATTACTCAGATAATGATAGGAAATTTTTTAATGTTAGATTTTCCAGGGGCTGAATTACATGTTAGAAAAATAACAAAGAAAGAAAATATACCTGTTTTCTAGGTCTTTAGTTCCAGAGTAGATAAAAATTTTCAGCATTGTATTTTAGGGAGAGCGCCTATCTCTTCCCCTTTCTAGAGAAAGCCAGTGCCCTCCACATGACTCTGACATGTTTGTTCTGATTGTATTTCAGCCCCTCCCAGCTCTTTGAGAGGGGCAGTGATCCAGACCTGGTCTAACAGATTATCGTCAGATTGGCTTTGACCCAGAAGGGAGCCACCTGGGTGTTTTGAGATGCCACTGTGGTATCTGGGACCCAAAGATCATGTTAACCTACAGCTGTTTGTGTCATTTCTCCTCCAAGGGTGAGACCCTCCTGAACAATGAAGCTAAAAGGTAGGAGAATACAGTTAAAAGACGGAGGTCGGGGGTGCCTGGGTGGCTCAGTCGGTTGAGCGTCCAGCTCTTGATTTTGGCTCAGGTCTTTTTCCCAGGGTTGTGGGATCAAGCTCCAGGACAGGTTCCATGCTGAGCATGGAGCCTGCTTATGATTCTCTCCCTTTCTGCCCATTCCCTCCTCACACTATCTCTCAAAAAAAAAAAAAAAAAAAAAAAAAAAAAAGAGATGCAACCTTGTTGGCTTTCTTTGAGGACCTGGATTCAGCTAAGACCCTGTAACAACTATGAATCCTGGGCCATCTTGTTATGTGAACCAAACCAGACCAAACAAAAACAAACCAAACCAACCAATCAAACAAATGAAAACAACAGGACAAATGAATGAACCACTGTTGCCTGTGTTGGTTGGAGTCAGGCTCTGTCATTCAAAGTCAAGAGTTTTATCTGATATAAACAGATTATTCCATCTGGACACCAGGATTTGGGAAATTGAAAGTAGATTCAATGTGTTTAACAAATATTTAGTTTCAAATATGTTGTAGGCACTTTTCCGGTGGTGGGATTTTTTTTTTTTTTTTAAATCTCTGTGCTTTTCAAACTTACATTTACTTGGGGGAGATTGCTAATAAAACATATCATAGTTAATTAGTAAATTTAATGTTTACCTGGAGGAAGAGAATTCCAGACAAAGCAAAGAGGCACTGTCACTATACAATTATGTCTACGATATCCAAGGAGCAGTAGCAAGGCAAAGGTTCTATAGAAAGAGTGGCCAAGAGACTGGGCCAGTAGCTCATTAGGAAATTGGGATCAAGAAAATACTTTGGGAGAATGAATCGCTGTAGAAGGAAACACTGACCACACAGGTGAGAGAAGGCAGACTTGCTCACCAGGAAGAGAGTGGTTGAGGTCTAGTCAATAAGGGAAGAACCAGCCTTGGGCAGGAGATAGAACAGTCAGAAATACAGATATATGGGTACAGATGGGTAAGAGAATGTGGTGGAAGTCAGATCATCAGCCAAGAGAGAAGGTACAGGCGGAAAGTCTGGAGATTTGAGGACACAGGACAAGGTATAAAATAGGCCCTAGGACAGAGGAGAATAAACGAGTTAGAGCACTACAGTATACATATGGTATGCAAGGACCTGCATACAGTTTGTTATTTATTGGAAGTGAGAAAAATTGATGTATATGTTTCTCCCCAACTATATTTAGCTGTGTCGGTGCAGGCCTGGCGAGGGCAGAAAGATGAATTTACCCAGTGTGGTGGATTTGCTAAGGAAGCATGGCAAATTGACAGAGAGGAAGTGAGGGCCTGTATGTAAGGGATGGCTACAGCTTTTGACAGTTGTAACCTGAATCAGGAGGTTATTGGGGTCTGTAGGGGATGGATGGCAATAGTTCAGGCTAGATAAATTGGATGAGCCACTGATGCCTTAGAGGAAGTGCATGGGAAAGTTGGGCAGTGGAGGCCAGTGAGTGCAACGCAAAGGAGATAATGGGATGCCCTAAAAGAACCTTGAATGTGACCGCTGGAATGCGAATGTTGTCAGTGGAAGAATGGGGGAAGTGAGCACCACGAGAGAAAAGCAAGAGGCTAATATTCAACTTACCTCTTGGTCTGACTGGAATGAGAACATATTGTTGGGTCTAGAACATCTATCTTGGTTGGACCTTGCTGTGATCTTGGTAATGGCATCCATGTAAAGCAAAGCACCCAGACAGAGTCAGCCCAGGTAAGCCCCTGAGGCCTTTGAGGGACCGGTCTGAATACTGAATGACCTGGACCGCTTGCTTCTGTATATTTGTTTCAGCTACTGATTGGCGTTGCCTGTTCCTCACAGCTCAGTCTCATTCCAGTGGATGCTCCGTGAGTCTATTTCTCTCCTTCACACCATTTTCTCCTTCACCTTACTTTATCCTCCACTTTATCCTCCCTCATTTAAATGCCAGAATTAGCTTTTTAAAAAGACTCTCTCATCCTTTAAGACCCAGAATAACGACTAAGCACTCCATAAAGCATTGGCTGGTTCCCTCAGGCAGACTTAAACACTTTGCCTTACACGTGCTTCTGTGGCTCTGAATTCTGAGTTTTAAATTTTAAGTTCCGAATTCATCGTATGTGAAATACAGGCTTACATAATCGTTGTGCAACGTCTCGGTGTGGTACTTAGCAGATAGTAAGCTCTCAAATACTAGTTGAACAAATGGCTGGTTTGACACCAGCCGACAGAACGAACCAGGAATCTCTGCTGTAATAAAACGCATTTTTTAGAAAGGGCTGCTACGGCTCTTGCCAATGGCAGCAGATCAGAAGTGAAATGGGCTCTGGCTACAGAGACGTATATCAGAGAGATCTCAGAGAGAGGACTACTTCAAAAGGACAAAACACATCACTGAGGTTTGCTTCAGAAGTGTGACAACTGAGTCTGTCCCAGGGGGCAGAAAAAGCCAGGCTACGATGAAATGCGGATGTAGAACTTGACCAAGGGCATTTCTGAACTTTTAACTATTTCTTAGTGGGGTGGGTAGTATAAAGGCAACAGTAGCAGAGAACTCTCCGTGGGATATTATTAAAAAGACAGCTATTAACTGGTGTGTGAAAGCGTTCTCAGACAAGTCTGAGAAGTCAGTGCACGAAATCCTTCATCTGAGAAGACCCAACTTAAAAAGACACATAGATAAAAAATAATGCCACAACAGGAGATGTGCCTCAAGTTAGTGCAGCATTTTGCCAGAGTAACACGATTTAAATGCAATTTTCTTTCTTCCGTATGTATGTATGTATGTATGTATGTATGTATGGTTTATCCTGGGAAAATAACCACTACTATTAGATCCATAGCAACATGGTTTCTGGGTTCTAATTGGCTAGTTTCCCTCCAGTCACGTGCAGCAAAATGCTTGCTCCCTGTCTATTTGTTGCCCTTAAAAAGGGCAGTGCAGCACTTTTTCTAATCTGACTACTCAATCCTGTTTCTATCCTGTGTCAGCTACACTCTGAAAATTCGCTGTTTTTTATCTTTTTTTTTAAAAACCCAGAAGAGGAGATTTTATTTTGCTCCTTTTGAAGAAGATGGGTTTCTCCTTGGGATTCAGGCTGAAAACAAGTCCCCACCCACTTCGGTTAATGTTACAACACTGCTTGTGAGTCACATTCCTCATGTTCTTCTCCTCACCAGTGACCATATGTAGAGTTCGCCCCTTCACACCATTAGTAATACAGGAATAAACAAATTCCTGCCAGGATACAAGAAACAAACCCACTGATCTGGTGTAAATGTTCATGGTTTTCAGCTTTGTCTTAAGCGTTGGGATTAGGGGGACATTCCTTTAGTTCAGTTTAGGTAATTAAGGCTCCAAGACTCTCCTTTTCCTAGGAAACTTGACTTCCTCATTCCCTGATGCTCCGTCACATGTTATTTTATTTTGAAGTTGCTTGATTTTTCAGTGCACTTTATCTACACCCATAGGACTTGTCTAGGCAACCGAAGCTCAATTCCAAAACACCTGCATCATGTCATTTCCTCTAACGTATACTGAGTGTCTTCAGGATGCACACGATTATGCATGCATTGGTCGGGAGCTGACGTTGGCCTGGAAGAAGACCATCCCACCTCTGTCTGGAGATTGGGAGCGTACAGACATGGAAGGAGAAACAGGAAAAATTACTAACAAAACACGTAACTTTAATCACAGCATCTCAAAAGCTGTGCCGTAAAGGGAGAAATTAATTTCAGTAGCATGGCCTAGTTTGGCAGAATTTGATCTGGATCGTCCAAATAACTGTGAAATCATAAATGCATCTTCCCCACTTCCCACAATATAGGTTCGGCCTACATTGTACTTTCACAAAGCCTTCTTTCCCTTCCACCTAATCATTTGACACTCCAAAAGCCCATCAGTTGCCAAGAAACAGAAAGACAAATCACTAGCAGGCACATTTTATATATCTCACAGCCGATGACAGTTTTGTAAAAAACATGCCTGTGACTTAAGGTTTTCATCTATAGCAAGCTATGATAAAATTACTGTAAGTTATTCTCAGCTGTTGAATAAATAAAGGGCATGGAGATCATGGAAACGAATACTAATCATTATCAGCATCTTTCTAGAGATGATTCAGTAGAAATGAAACCAACCAACCCCAGCCTATTCTCATACACAGACATATACATTTCGCATCATCTTTCTAACTAAAGGTCACAGACGTGGGTGTAATTAGAACTTCCTGACTGTATTAGTTTGCTCGGGCTGCAATAACAAAGAGCCACAGGCCAGGAGGCTTACCCAGTACGAGTGTAGTCTCTCAGAGTTCTGCAGGCTGGGAGCCCAAGACCAAGGTGTGGCCAGGTTTGCTGTCTCTCTGTCTTCTCACATGAGAGATGTCTCTTCTTATAAAGACACCAGTCCGACGAGGGCCCCCGCTTATGACTCCTTACACCTCACCTACCTCCTTAGAGGCTCTATCTTCAAATACAGTCACATTCTGAGGGACTGGCGGTTAGGGACTCAACGTATACATTTAGGAGGGCTGGCACAATTCAGTGCATGGGATGGGTGTTTGAATTGGCCAGTAAATCAATCAGTTCTTCTGGGCAGTTTTAATTATTATTTTTGTTGTTGTTTGTTTGTTTCATGTTTTTATTTTTATTTATTTTTAATGTTTTAAAATATTTTTTATTTATTTTTGAGACAGAGACAGAGCATGAGAGGGGAGGGGCAGAGAGAGAGGGAGACACAGAATCCAAAGCAGGCTCCAGGCTCTGAGCTGTCAGCACAGAGCCCAACGCAGGGCTCAAACTCACGAACTGCGAGATCATGACCTGAGTCAGAGTCAGATGCTTAACTGACTGAGCCACCCAGGCACCTGTGAGCTTGTTTTTATTGAAAACACTAGCATTATAAGTTAAAAAAAATCTAAGATCCTATATGTCAGATAGTTTACTCTCTATTTATATCCTAGTCTCTAATAGCGTCCAAGTTAGAACCTTGTGAGTCATTAATATTATTCTGAGTTTGTCTAAAGGTCTTCGTGCATGGACACAATTCAAATCGACACTTCAATCAATGACATAATTTCACGAATTTGCATCGTTTTTACTTTGTGGAAATCTTTTAATCATTTCAAAGTGTTTCATAATGTTAAAATATTAATGAAATCCCATTGCATTTCTGGTAATATTCATTTTATATGGATATGCCTTAACATTAGTCTATGGAGTACTATGGTAGAAATTCAAAGTACTTTCAGTTAATTAATGCTTTTCATTCAAATTGCACTTTACAGAAATAATGTTGTGCCATAAGAAATATGTCAATAAATGACTTCTTGGAGAGAGTGGCTACTATTCATTCATTCATTCATTCACTCAATTAATTACTTTACAAATACTTTTGAATACTTACTATTTACTGGAAACCATATTAGGTACCACCTGGTGATTGAGAAGCAAACTTAGCAGGATTTTCATGTAAAGTACAATGAATTTTTTTGCTTTTAAATGACCATTGCATATAATTATTAAAATATAGCATTTAACATTTGGCACAAATGTTTATAACCATTGAATAAATTTGATAGTTGCAAATGTAATCCTTGCTGTTTTTCCCAACCTCCTTCAGTCTACAGGAAGCTATTTGATCGTGGGCCTGTATACCATTGCAGTACCTAATCTTCCCAGAAGATGGCGATATGTGGTGAATGACAGCGACGCCAGAGCCGTGTTATCCCATTTCTCAGCCTTCAGTCTTTTAAAAGGAGGACACAATTAACCTAGAAAGCGACTAAACATTTGAAGTGTATTAAGCTTATCTTATAGGGTCATAAAGCTTTTCTTATTTATTTATTTTTTTACAACTGTTAAGATCCATGCTTTGGAAGAGACTAATGTGAAAAAAGGGACTAAAGAAATAGATTTCTACTCTCTTATTTCCCAGAATTTATTGTAAAAATCATCAAAGTACATTTAGGCAGAATTAAAATTAAAGCCTCCTGTACAATTTACTTTAAAGGTAAATTGTTTTTACTTTTGTTCTAACAACGCAAATCCATACAAGAAATGAAAAATGTTAACAGTGGTTAACATAAAAGTGATGTAATTTTGTTCGGTAGAAAAATATGGAATGACATTAATGAAAGAGCTATAAAATAAATATTATAAGAGTACAGAGTAGCTATTTGATTATAAGTTGATCTTGGAAGGGTTGACCTACTTTTCTCTGAATTAAATGCAACCCCCTGAAGGTATTTTGACACACACAGTACATTGAGAAATACAGTTATCTGTTTTTTCTTTAGAATCTTGATGTAGTTTTCTTAAAATGCTATATTTTGAATTTTGTGCTCTTAAGAAAACTTGGTCACATACAATTGCATATAATTAGGACAGGTAAAAGAGAACGAGTATATTATAGAGAGTTCTTGAAAGAATATTATAAAAATCCTTATAAATAAGAAACATGAACACCTTTCTGGCAGGAATTTTGTTGAGTTGTCTTACTCAGTTTTCCCACAGTTAGGACCATAGGAGTTAGCAACTTTACAAGTTCAAATAGGTTTCGGGCTCTTGAGTGCTCGTGTTCACAGTGGAGGGATAGTGTATATCTGTCTGTGGAAGGCTGCCAGCCAGCCTCTCCAGGGGTCTCATTGTAAGATAATATCTGATTTTATCAACGTACCAAAAGGAGATCCATCTCTTTGAGATGGGCTCATTAACAAAACTCCCGAGACAGGTGTATAAACACATACTGCCAATTTATTTCATTCACAACGAGCAGTCCAAGTGTCACGGGAACGGGGGTACTTGTAATGGATCATATAATTTTCTCTCTGTAGACAGAATTACTGGAGAACCGAATTATAATCAGAAGTTTTCTGAGTGATAATGTGTTTTAAGACATTGTTTAAGTCAGAGGTAGTCCTAATTTTGGTTCTTTTGAAGTGGCGATGAATTCAAAGTTTTATGATAACAAGAAACCTGATGATCAGTCAAAGTGTAATTATGCTGCTCTTTGTTCTCTGTTAAAAACAATATTACCAAATATCAATCAATAGGAAAATGGATAAATAAATTATTGTGCATTTATACCATAAATTATTATACACAATGAAAATGAATGAACTAGAGATACATGTAACCCATGATGCTTCTCACAAGATGTGTTGTATGTATTATGATTTCATTCACATAAAAGGAAGAACAAGAAAAATTATATATTTATGAAATGCATGCTCAGGTGTTAAAGCTATGGATAAAGTGAATAAAAAATAATCATTACGAACAGGACAGTAGATACCGTCAGGGAGAAGGGTGTACGTGTTGGTAATGTTCTTTTTTCCTTTTAACTAAGGGGGTTACAGGGATATTTGGGAAGCTGTAAATTTTTGTTTTATACTTTTTTCTGTATGTATTAGATTGCATCATGTAAATAAACTTGCTGATATTGATCACTTTTGATATACCAAATAGCAATTTCATATAATTTGACATAAGTTACATTCACTGATTAAAAACCTTATTACTTAATACAGCATCTGTGTCTACACAGATGGTTAGGTAAATAAATGTTAATAGATATTTATATACCCATGAGTTTATTATATGCACGTATGTTTCCTTGTTCTGTCAGTTGATAGAGCCTAGAAGAAATACCACAGTAGCAATGAACATACCTAACACAACAATCTTGGTCTCTATTCCCATTCTGCAATAGAAGGAACCAGCCTCCCTGGAGAAACTGCCGATCATAGGACCATAACAAGAAATACAGAAGATGAGTCTGGAGCACCATGTAGGGCCCGAGTGTAAGCAAATGCATACACATATTAATGAGGGAAGCTCAAAGGGCCAGAGGAGTCAAATGAAACAGTTCCCAAAGGCCAAAAGTGAAATAACAAATCAATAAAGTAGGATTGGTAGTGTTGGCTTATAACCCTGCTTAAAAACTAAATATTCGTGAGCCATGCTGATACAAATTAATAATTATACAAATAAATGGGGTGAATAGACAAATATCACATGTAGAAGGATTACAAATAATCTATGCCAATACTCCACTCTGAAGCATTCCTGAAGTGCTACACACAAATATCTCAAGACACTGTTTAAAACAGAGGTGGTCCTAATTTTGGTTATTTATGACAGCAATGAATTTGATCCTTCAGCCTGGTTGGAGATCAAGGTCTTCTTCAACAGTGATATGTCCTTGGACGGTATGGACACTGGGCATGCTGTGATGAAGATGGTGCTCACCCCTGGGTTCTCCCTCCCCGAACTCATAAGCCCAGTTTAATTATAAAATAAATAAATCCCAATTGAGGGATACTCCATAAAACACCACTAGTGCCACTCGAAACCGTCAAGGTCATAAAAATCATGAAAAACCTGACAAACCATCACAACCCAGAGGGGCCTAAGAAAAACTGATGACTAATTAGAACGTGATGTCCTGGATGAGAGCTTGGAACAGAGAAGGGATTGGGAAAATACTGGTGCAATCTGAATAAAGTAGGGGCTTATTAGTTAATGATAATATATTAATGGTGGTTTACTGATTGTGGCAAATGTACCGTACTAATGTTGGCATTTTAACGAGGGGGTCTGGGTGTGCAGTTCATGTGAACCCTCTATATTATCTTTGCAACTTGTCTGTGAATCTAAAACCATTCTAAAATAAAAGTTAATTAAAATAAAACAAATCATTGTATGCTCTCTCTTTTTTCCCCTCTCAAGTATCTGAACAAATTAGTACTTCTCACTCTGGAGCTAGTACACGCAGACCATTGCCCATAATTGGATATATTTTCAAAGCAGGGAGGTGTTCTGATCTTATTTATAACTTATTTCATTGGTTGTGGTGAAATACAATTGAAATTTAATTATAACACAATGGGCGAATATTTAGTGCTCTTTATAAGCACAGTTAAACAGTTTAGTTCAGTCAAATCATGGTCCTAAGGGGTTGATAGTGTGGCATTTATGATGTCATCCCCACTCAGGGAGGGATTGACCTACAGGGCTTGCCTGTGATATGAGGGTTGGAAGAAATAGCATCATTTTGGTGTCTTTTCATTGGCTCAACAATATTGAGTGGAAGGAAATATTCTTATAGACACCAAAGCCTCTGAATAAAAATATTCAGCTAGGGGACCAAAGCCAGTTTTCCTTACATACAGCTGGAGTTTGTCTACCTATGTGGTGGATAGCTGAAATATACTGATAAATTTCAAGTTCAAACTACTGCTAGGAGTTTGGCAAGTGATGTCCCAGCCAGGAGGCCAGAATTTGGTGTGGCCTGAAATACTCCTAGACACATTTATATCCATGTAGAACATGCAGTGAAATTGAAGATGCTTATATATAGGGATTGGAATTACCAGAGGGTAAATACATAAAAAGGTGAATCCTACATGGAGATAAAGTGGTACCAAATTCTTTAGACACAAGTACGGTTCTTTTTCATTTTGCATTGATCCGACTATAGCTGAGTCCTATGGTCACCCCAGGGCAACACGTTTAAAAGGGTCACAGATACACTGACCTGTGTAAAAGGAAAGCAAACAGGGACATGAGAAAACTGGGAGATATAAGGTTATAGGAGGCAAAGTGAGGTAACTTGAGCTTGAAGGAGAGGCGTAATTTCTATTCTCAAGTTTTTTTGAGTTGTTAGGATGATGAAGAATTAATGTTGTCCCAGAGACATCACAGTAGTAAGTCAAAGTTACAGAAAAACAGATTTTGGGATCTGGAAACAAGCTATTTCTAATATTCCCTTGGGAGAGTGGTCAGGTTATCTTGCAATGTAGTAAGATGTGTGTCTAACTTTCTAGGCAAAAGTTAGACAACTTCTTGAGGATGTTGGAGGACATTGCTCATTATGTAGGTAAGTGTCGGTATCAAGAAAAAGGAGTGGAGGTATGAGAAGTACGGGGCAGGGGACTAGAAAGCATGCTCTGTGTCTAGAGTTCACTGTAAATGGGAAATTCAGCAACCATAACTCACACGGGCAAGGTAAGGATAGCGTCATATCAAGATTCTCCAGAGAACAAATCCTAAGATCTGTAGTTAGGAAGCTCGAGACCTAGGAGAGCCAATGGTGAAGTTCAGCCCAAATACTGGCAGGCTGAAGACCCAGAATGAGCTGATGTTTCAGTTTAAGCCCAAAGCAGAAAGAAAAATCAATGTCCCAGTTTGAAAGTCTGGAGGAATTCCCTCTTCTTTAGGGAAGTACAGACCTTTGTTCTACTGAGGTCTTCAACTGATTGGATGAGGCCCACAGAGAGCAATCTGCCTTATTCAGTTTACTGATTTATAATTTTTTTAAATATTTGTTTATTTTTGAGAGAGAAAGATAATGTGAGTGGGGGAGGGGCAGAGAGAGAGGGAGACACAGAATCTGAAGCAGGTTCCAGGCTCTGAGCTGTCAGCACAGAGCCCAACACAAGGCTCAAACCCAGGAAGTGTGAGATCATGACCTAAGCCAAAGTCAAATGCTTAACCAACTGAGCCACCCAGGCATCTTTCAGTCTACTGATTTAAACGTTAAACTCATCTAAAAGCACCCTCACAGAAATATCCAGAATAATGTTCAAATATCTAGGTGCCCCACGGCCTAGTCAAATTGACACATAAAACTAATCATGACAGATACAAACCACTGGAAAATGGAGGTCTGGGTCAATGCAACAGGCAAGAATCCTAGATCAGCCAAATTGGCCTAGAGTGAGGGGAATATAGAGTTTTTCGTGGAGGAGGAAGGTGATGAATATCAGTTATGAATTTTGGGACCAGCTTGACAAGGGGGTCTGTCTTCAATAATCTCTAATCCTTTCAGGTATTATGGCTGGCCACCACCCAGAAAGTTGGACTCAGTAGTGCATAGAAGGGGATCTGCGACATGAATGTGGCCCACTTTTGTGCCACACATCAGATCCTCTTAGCACGTTTCTTTCATCAGCCACTGTTGTGAGGGTCAGTATCACCTAGGTACGTGCAAGCACATGATACTGCCTGGAGGGTCCTTTGGTGCCAGTGTCAGAATGCCCACAGCAACCTTACACAGCCCGCACACATGTATAGATCAGAAGAGCAGGGGAATCTATGCCCCTGGGGCCACTCTTGAACCGTTTGAGGGGGGCGCATGGAAGCTGATGGATACATGCTTTTCCCTTTCGCTGCCCTCATGACATCTACTTCATAAGGCTTCTCCGATCTCTCGGGATTGACCACAGGTCTCCAGTAGTTGTGACTAACTTGCAGACACATTCTTCCTTGTTTGAGTCACCTTGACTTCTATGGATGTGCCCCCAAATCACTTTCCACAAACTCCCTGAGCGAGCCTTTGCCAGACCAAAGCACCACCTTCATTCCTACAACTCACTGAAGAACCAGACTGGGTGCCTTATTATTTTCTGACTATGTTTGTCCTACATTTTCTTCTTTGGTTTTCATGCTTCTTTAGTTTTCTGGAGATAAATAGTGCCCGCACCAAAATGAAAACCATCTAAAGAGGGTTAGACTGAAGCAAGAACCACTTACCACAAGTCTCTCTTCAACTGACCTTTCCACCAGATTGGGATTATTTGTGGTAAGTATGACTTAAAGACAATACCCCCTTTTTCTCCAGAGAGGTTACAGTTTCTAATCTTCTGATGCCCTTTGAAAAGTCTGGACCTACTAGGGTTTGATCCAGTGAATTTGTTATCTCAAGCTTTCTATTAACCACATTCTCCTTGAGTTGCTTCCAAACCCCAGAAACAAGAAATACAGAATCCATCCTGAAAGAGGGGCAACATTCTCTTTCAGTACATTCTGGCTATTCCCACATATTATGACAGAAATGAAAGTTCAGGCTGCAGAATCTGTAAAATTAATATTTTTGTGAAACTTTTCAACAGTGCAGTCGAGGAGAGGAAAGGCTTTACATATTTTTCTGGAGGTATCCTGGTACCCACTACTTTATAGTCACAGATTTCTTTCCAAATGGTTCCTGTTCTTAAGACAAGGATTAGCATCAACACTTAGAGCAAACAGTCAAAAATAGAATTCCATTATGCAACTACATTATATGGAAATTTGGAGTAAAGATGGCATAAATTTCAGATTTGAGAGATATCCAAGTGCAAATGCCTCATAGTTATGCTGTATGCGAAATACCCCTTCATGAAGAATCCTGTGCAACTGAATGGGTCAGCAATAGATGTATTTAAAACTGATACGCTTATAGCATAATCATTATAAGTGTGTTGTATACAAAACAAATGCCTCTAAATGTAGTGTCAAATTCTTAATGATTTCAAGCCGACTTTTTCAACTTGCTGTGTACATGTTGTAGGCATTATTGACCTGAAACTTGGATAAGAGGGCAGAAACTCGTTTTGAGGAAGAGGTTACACTAATCAGTGGTGCTGAGTCAGTAAAAAAATCACCCTTAAAATTCATGACTAGTTAGTTGTCCAGTAAGCTCCATGACAGACAGTTTTAGGGTCAAGCTAAGAAAAATTCATATCAATGAAATTATAAAAATATATTGCTACTTTTTGATATTTTGAAAAGCAATCCTAGTTTTCTGCCAAAAGTCATGTCTAGCCATATCTAAGCTAAGTATTCCAGGTAATAAGCTGAATAGTTTTGGGTTTTCTTATTAGAATAATTCTAGTTAGAATTTCCTTGGCTTAAACACCAGGTTTTAAAATATTAATAAAAGCTATTTGAATGAAACTCATAGCAGAACATTTGAAACTCAAGTTTTAATTAAATATTAAATTCTAACTTAAGGGGAAAGAGCTAGTGAAGTTTGACCATTACTGTGATCTATGAATGGAAATTTAGCAGCATTAATTTCCCTCCTTCCATTCCTCCCTCTCACATTCCCTCCTTCTCATCTTTCTTGCTGGGCGGCTTAAACAACAGTGATTTATTTTCTTACAGTTCTGGAGCCTGGGAGTCTATGATCAAAGTGTTGCAGGGTTGCTCTCTCCTGAGGCTTATCTCCTTGGCCTACAGATGTCCATCTTCTTGCTACATTCTCCGTGTACATAGCCTTTGGTGTGCATCTCTTGTTCCTCTTCCTCTTTTTAGAGGGACATGAGTCCTTTTGGATTAGGGATCCATTTATGACTTCATTTAACCTTAATTACCTCTTTAAAGGCCCCATCTCCAAATACAGTCACACTGGGGGTTGGAGCTCTTACATGAATTATGGGGGAAAACATAACATTTCTGTTCATCACATTTCTGTAAACAGAATTTCACTGATAAGGTTTTCCTTATACAACCTTTTGCAAATATAAAATTGAAGAAGTAAATGCAACAGAATTCTTACTGAAGGAAAGAAAAAGCAATGTGTTATATTTTGGACGTTGTCATGGTCATCGGGCTCCAACTTGGTTAATTTGTGACGTATGTAAAGTTTGTTTCTAATGTCTCTTTATTCATCTTTGTATCATCTTTCAACATTATTATCGCCAGTAAATTTGTTCTTCCAATTCCTTATTGTCTTGTGGGTTCAATTGTCTTGTCTTCATTACTGAAGACCTAACTTGTCCCCAGCTTCTACAATCAGTGTCTGCCTATTTAGAAAAACATCTAGTTGAAACACATAAGTTTCCATCTTAGTTAATCATTCAGTAATATCTGACATTGTTGACCACTCTCTCATTCCTTATATCAGTTTCATTTTCATGCATATTCTGAAATTTTCTCAAATCTTTTTTTCATTGTCTAGCTTTTATTTATATATTTTTATTTGAGTATAGTTGACTCAGATTATATTAATTCAGGCATATAACATAGTGACTCAACACCTCTATGTTATGCTATGCTCCCCACAAATGTAGCTACTATTTGTCACCATATAACACTATTACAATATCATTGACTATATTCCCTCTGCTGTGTCTTTTATTTATGTGATTATTCATTCCATACCTGGAAGGTTATACCTCCACTCTATCTCACCCATTTAGCCCATCTCCATATCCCCCTCCCCACTGGTAGCCATCAGTTTGTTCTCTGTATTTATAGGTTTGATTCTCCTTTTAATTTCATTATTCATTTGTTTTTTTCTGTATTTTATTTTAAAATTAAAAAATCCACTTCTTTTGTTTTGTTTGAGATTCCACATATGAGTAAAGTCATGTGTTATTTGTCCTTCTCAGTCTTATTTATTTCACTTAGTGTCACACCCTCAAGTCCATCCATATTGTTACAAATGGCAAGGTCTCATCCTTCTTTGTGGTTAAATTATGTTTCATTGTATACATATGCTACATCTTCTTTATCCATTTTTCTAGTGATGGACACTTGGGCTGTTTCCATATCTTGGCTATCATAAATAATGCTGCAATAAGTATAAGGGTGCATATAGCTTTTTGAATTAGTGTTTTCATTTTTCTTTGGCTAAATGTTCAGTAGTGGAATTACTGGATCATATGGTAGTCCTACTTTTATCTTTTTAGAAACCTCCATATCATTTTCCATAGTGGCTGTCGCAATTTGCATATCTGCTAACAGTGAGCAAGGATTCTTTTTTCTCCACATTCTTGCTAAGACTTGTTACTTGTGTTTTTGATTCTAGCCATTATGATAGGTGTGAGGTGATATCTCACTGTGCTTTTGATTTGAATTTCCCTGGTGATGAGTTATGTTGAACAGCCTTTCATGTGCGTCTTGCCCATCCGTATGTCTTCTTAGGAAAAATGTCTTTTCAAGTCCTCTGCACAATTTTTAATCAGGTTGTTGCTATTTATTTTAGTGTTGATTATATAAATTCTTTCCATATTTTTGGACATTATCAAAGTGTACGCCTTATCAAAGTATCATTTGCAAATACTTTCTCCCATTGAGTTGGTTCCTGTATTGTTTTGTTAATGGTTCCCTCTGTCGTGTAAAAGTTTTGTATTTTGATATAATCCCAATAGTTTATTTTTCTTCGGTTTCCCTCGCCTTAGAGGACATCTAGAAAAATGTTGCTATGGCTGATGTCAAAGAAATTACTGCCTACGTTCTCTTGTAGGATGAGATCTGGTTTGGGATCTCATATTTAGTTCTTTAACCCATTTTGAGTTTGTTTTTGTTTACGGTGTAAGGAAATGGTCCACACAAATCATTTTATCTCTGGTTCAGACCCTCTATTTATAAATTCAAGACACAAATAACAAACTGAGTGCTAGACATTTCCACTTGGATATCACACAGATACTGCAAATGCAACATATTCAAAATTGAGCTCATTCTTTCTCAGGCCTCTCTATTCAATCTTAACATTTCTATCTCAGTTGCCCATTCACTCATTTCTTATTCAGTTGCCTCATCAATCTTTGACTCTTTCTTCTCTTCCTACATCCAATCTACTGTCTCTCATTGATTCCACAATGTACAGTTCCCTACACATTTTACATCTCTGAAGTTGTGGTATTTCCAACAATCAATGGTATTAGATTGTATGCTATTAACTGGCAAGGTTGTCCTTCCTAGTGCTATATAAAATGCTATATTTTAAATCAATGGAGTTTTAGATTTTGTGAAATATAATATTGCCACATCTAAAAATTGTACAACCTCATATGATTGGAGTACCTCCACTTTTCCCTATTTCCTCTGCCCTTCTCAAGGTCACACTACGGTCATTTCTCTTGAGGCTTAGTGTAAGAGTTTTATAATGGGTCCTTTCACTTCTGGTATTGTTTACTGGCTACCAGAGTTACCTTCCATCCCCAGCTGTCTACTTTGAAACTAAAATGATCTTTTAAAATGAAACTCTGATTCTGTTTTCTCCAGACTGAAAACATTTCAATGATTTTCTACTGTTCACAGAGTAAAAACCAGACTTTTCGCTGTGGCTTACAAGCTTCCCCAACAGTCTAACCTGTGTGGAACTCTTTATCTCATCACCCAACACTTCAGCTCATTTTGTGATCTGTAGTTTTACTGAATTCATTCCAATGTTTCAAACATGCCTCTTTTCTTTTCCCAGAGATAACACCCCAGGGGTCCAGCCCCTCTCCTTCCCTGACTAACTCCTACTCATCTCTCAGGTTTCTGCTGAGACATCAGTTCTTCCATGTAATTCCTCTGACCTCCCCAAGGCTTGGCTAAACACCCCTCTTCTGTAACATTTGATAATTCTCCAATCATCATTTACCTGTTTGAACTGCCTGCTTGTCTGTGGAGCAGGATAAATTGTATATTTGTTACTCTGGTTTTAATTTCCACTGCTTCCTTTCCCTTCTCCCAGCCCAAAGGTAGATTTTTTTTGCATATGCTTTGCCTTGAGCATTTTTGCAGGACTAAAAAAGGTTATCTTTTGCAAAACCTAAACTCACTGAAGAGAGTGAGATAGAAATGATTTTAGGATGGCCTTGGAAATTAAAGGGATTTCCCTCTGCAGGTGCTGCAAGAAGTGGGAATTAGTTCATCTTCCTCTAAAAGCATCCAAGAAGAGTGCCAAGATTTCAGATGCTTGCATTGGTTCGTGTTTGGGAAGTTACTTCCTAGACACGGGGACTCCCAGCTTCAACTGAAAATGGTCCCGAGGATGGTAGATATAGATGCATCAGAGAGGTTGACATGAGGTGGGAGGCCACATGGAATGAGCCAAGGGGACCTAATGCATGTGGCCTGATAAAGATCATACACTATTTGTCTTTCTTTGTCTGACTGATTTCGCTTAGCATCTGCTCCTGTATACAGGGCTTTTCTTGTCCTCCCTTTCTCTCTCCCTCCGTCTCCCCTTCCTCCATTTCTGTCTGAAAGAATCTTTTAATACTTCATTTCTGAGTTAAAAAATATTTAAATTTCTTGAAAAGTCCTATAGATTTACTTCTATGTTTTCTTGTAAATGTTTTCTAGTTTTAGCTATTACATTTAGATTAATGATTCTTTTTGAGTTACTTCTTGTATGTGGTATAAAGTTGGAGTTCTATTTCATTTTTTGCAGGTGGCTACCCATTTGTCCTGATGCCATTTTTTGATGCCATATTTCTGCACTATTTTTGCAAATTTCCTGTTGGTGTTAAGTTTAATTCAAAATAAAAAGTAAAAAAATTAATTGTTTTTGACTTTATGGAATCTGATCCTCTCAATAATTCTAGGGAGCTTAGTGTCATCACAGTATGTCCTATTGACAACTACAGAACACTACCTTTATCAAGCTTCTCAAAGATGCTAAGCAATGTTCACTTTACCAGTATAACCTTTTTTTTTTTCTCCCACTCTCCACTGGGCCATCCCACGGAACACGGAAAGGAAAGGAGAAAATTCCCCATTCTCATGTAATAAATCAAATTTCACAATCCTACCACTGTGAGAGTTTTGACCTACTTCTTAATGTTCTATCAAAGCAATTGTCTAATTTCCACCTCATTTACTATAGCCCATTTTCATGTTCAAACTTTAAAAAACCACACCAGCAATGTTAGGCAATGTTGCAAATATTCTTTCCATAAAGTCAAAAACTTAATTATTTTGATAAACTCTCCCTTATGCCTCCTAGAGTCTACATCCATCCCAGTCCAAAGCGATCTTACATATTCTCCCAGGGATTCTTGGTATTTATTGGCTAGATCCTATATTTCTTTTATCTAATAACTGTTTCTACTTGTCCTATAGACTATTCTCCTGCCTAGGCTGTGCTGAATCCTGACCTTGGTTATTTTCCTAGGCAACGAGGAATGCTGGGAGCAGATGTTGAGTAGGATAAGCATGTGTCTCAAGATATCTGCCAAATGTTTGGATCTCCAAGCAAGGGGAGATGACTCTCCTTTATCAGGAACTAGGTGACTTAGTTAAGTAAATAATTCACTTAGTCAACAACTACCTTTGAGTAATTACTCAGGAATTTTCTGTTTTATAGAGATTTCATGTCTATTGTTAGAGGGAATAGTCTGCCAAATCATGTCATAATGTCTTGCCAAAATGCTATAAAAATAATTAACTGGTGATTTCATCTTTTGTAACTGAATTTATGAGTGGTTTAAAATTTAAAGTTATTGCATCCATTATGGGAGAACAGATAACCAAACAGAACTATGATTTATAAAATCTCACCCTTGATCAATCTATAGCTATTGCTCTTAACTCAAAGTTTATGCTTTGTGTTAAGAAAGCAATCATGTAACATGAAAAAAAATGGTTGAAGGAAATATAAAATCCATTTAAATGTAAAATTACCAAAATGATACCAAAAAGATATAATAAAGCCAAGAATATTAAATATTGATGATGTAACAGCTATTCAAAGTTAACTCTGGAGGAGCTGTAATTTTAGAATGCCTTTTTGCTCTATCACTGTATTTCTAGAATTATTCTCATATATTGAAGGGAAAGAAATGTGGGAAGAAAAAAATAGTCTCTAGCCTATTCTCAATTGGGGAACCAAACAGAAGAATTAAAAAAGAGATATTTAATATTATCTTTACTTGTTCTCAGTAACCTGAGAAATATCACAATGGAAAAAGGGGTCAGAATTCTTGACTTATTTTTGACTTATGAGAATACATTCCTTTTAGTATAGGACACATACTTTTTTCTTGTGTATCTAAATTGGAAAATTAATCAAAACCCATGCAGTAAGTGGTTTCTCTTTTGAGTCATACAATGCATTTTGGGTAGATTTTGGAGAGTTCAAAATATTTATTTTGTTTTGCTTTTGGTTGTTGTCAAAAGTAGCTCTCTATGCCACTCAGGCTCATACTGAAGTTTCCTGTCAACCTACTTTTAAAAGTGTCACAGGTGGCAGGGCAGCAATGTTAACTACCCAGTTTTACAAGGGATATAAAGGCAAATGGGACTTCACACTTCATAAGAAATAATCTAATTGGAATTTTTTGTTTCGTTTTCTTTCCCTGCAACCCTGAACTTTTCTGTTTTTTTTTTTTAAGTCTCTGTACCTAAGAAAAGAATACTTTCAGGAGGCTATGTAACAGCAATCAGAAAATTGTAGGCTGACTAGCCCCAAGTCATGCATTCCTCTTCATTTACTAAACTAAACAAATAACAAAGAGGGTTGCAGTATAGCTTTAACTAGTAGGAAGGAATAGGTTTGCTTATACATAATGGGAAAAGAAAAAAATCTGCCCAGTTCTAGGGCTTCTTCTGGGGCACTTTCAAATTTTGCATTCCCAGAGAATAAACAATTATAGCAATCACAAGCCAGCAAGTCTACCAAAAGCTGACATCTTTTAGAAATAAAAATTTGAGTTAGTATGCAAAGGATAATGACTAGCTAAAATGCTGATTGAACAAATGAAACATGAAATGGGAAATGGAAAATAAAAATAAAAAATATTAGTAATTATTCCAATAATAGGAATCAATGACATACTTAGGATATTTGAAACCCAAAGCAGATAATTTGTCAACATCTACCATATGAAAGAAAGCCTCTAAGATGGTACGCAATGATTTGTCCTCTTGGTAATCATACTATTGTGTATTCTTCTTCCATACTGTACTGTCAGGCTCAGCTCTGGGAGAGCCCAGAAGATGCTGGGA
>NC_043700.1:21681014-21713292 GCF_006229205.1 Suricata suricatta
ACTTCAGATAGCTGTGAAATTAGGTGATTAACTAGTTGGTACCTAACCTTCTAATTTCTGTATAAGTCTAATTACATGAAATAGAAGTGGGGGTTTTGATTTTTTACTTTGCTTTTCTGTTTGGAGTATCATTGAAACTACTGTATTGTAAATGATGGAAAATAATTGCATATGTTAAAAAAATAAATTGTATAAAAAATACTATCAGTAACCAAAAGAAAAAAAAATAAAGAGACAGCATGACACAGCCCACAGAGAAACAGTGTGGAAGAAACAGTTTAAAAATATGTTGAAGGCAGGAGAGTGATTTAGTCATCTGAGAGCATGGCCCAGAGAGGCAGCGATCATAGAGAGACCCCTCCAGGGACAAAGGAGCTGGTATTCATCATTTCCTTCCCTGCTGTCATAAACGCATGGCTACCTGTGAGAATCAGCTAAGAGCCCATACCTGCTACCTAACTTGCTTACACCAAACCCTGCTTCCCACACTTCAGCAGACCCACCCTTCTCAGTCCCAGGTGCTGTGGGACCACTGTACCAGAAAACCAGTGCAAGCCGTGGCAACATCATTTTCCCCACCGGTGCATTTTGCAGGAACTAAGTTGGGGGTGGCAGGTCTTACTTTACAAGCAGATCAGTGCATACATTATTGAAATGTACTGACCTGGCTGGGGGGCAAATGCTGCCCACACCAGATAAAGAGAGACTCTGCAGACAACTAGACTAAAAGAAACCAGGACTTAACAGCAGGACACACACAACATACATAGGAGACACTCCCTGAAGTACCAGGTCCTGGGAAATAGGGGGCATTGCGACTCAAAGCACTATAGGACCTCTTTTTCATAAACACATTAACTTCAAGAGTAGAAGACATAGCTGACTTTCCTAACACACAGACACAGATGCAGAGAATTAGACAAAATCAAGACACAGAGGAATAGCTCTCAAATAAAAGAACAGAATGAAACCACAGCGAGAGACCTAAGTGAAAGGAGTGTAAATAGTATGCCTAATAGAGAATTTAAAGTAATGTTCATAAATATGCCCATTGGTCTTGAAAAAGAGTTAGGGACATCAGTGAGACCCTTAACAAGGAGATAAAAAACCTAATCAGAGATGAAGACCACAATAAATGAAATTAAAAATACACTTGAAGGAAAAAATTGTAGGCTACATTAAGCAAATAAATGAACCAATGACCTGGAATACAGAGCAATGGAAAGTAACCAAGCTGAGCAAAAAAGAGTGGAAAAAAACATTAAAGTTGAGAATAGTTTTAAAAAACTCAGTGACTCCATCAAGCATAATAACATTTGCATTAAACAGACCCCAGAAGAAGAATAGAGGGAAAAGTGGCCAGAAAACATTTGAAGAAATAACAGGTAAAATTTTCTCTACTTTGGGGAAGGAAACAAGTATCCAGACCCAGGAGACAGAGAGATTCCTCTAAAAAAATCAACCCAAGGAGGTCCATACCAATACACAGAGTAATTAAAATGACAAAAAGTGTGATAAAGAAAACAATTTGGGGGCCCCTGGGTGGCTCAGTCAGTTAAGCATCCAACTTTGGTGCAGGTCACTGATCTAAGTTTGTGAGTTAGAGCCCTAAGTTGGGCTCTGTGCTTACAGCTTGGAACCTGGAGCCTGCTTTGGATTCTCTGTCAGCCTCTCTCTCTCTCTCTCTTTCCCTCTCTCTCTCTCTCTCTCTCTCTCTCAAAAGGAAATAAACATTAAATTAAAAAAAAGTGTATCTTTGAGGGACGCAAAACCTGAGAGACTACTGAATACTGAAAACGAACCAAGGGTTGAAGGGGGAGGGAGAAGGGAAGTGGTGGTAATGGAGGAGGGCACATGTGGGGAAGAGCACTGGGTGTTATATGGAAACCAATTTGACAATAAACAATTAAAAAAATAAAGCAGCAAGAGAAAATAAAAGTTACATACAAAGGAAACCCCAAAAGGCTATCATAGATTTTTCAGCAGAAACTTTGCAGGCCAGAAGAGAGTGGCATGATATATTCAACATGCCAAAGGGAAAAATCTGTAGCGAAGAATATTCAGCAAGGCTATTATTCAAAATAGAAGGGGAGATAGAGTTTCTCAGACAAACAAAAACTAAAGAAGATTATGACCTCTAAACCAGCACCATAAGAAATAGTAAAGGGGACCCTTTGAGATGAGAAGCGAGAGTATGAAAAGTAAAAACACACAAAAGCAGTACATATAAGTATATCTCATAAAAATTAATCAAGGGAATCACAAAATAAAAGGATGTAAAATATGACAGCGTATACCAAAAACATGGGGGAGGGGGAGTAAAGAATGGGTTTAAACTTAAGTGAACATCAACTTAATACAGATTGATAACCACAAATCAAAAACCAATAATAGATATGCAAAGAATATAGATGAAGGAATCCAAGTATATCATTAAGGAAAGATAGAAAACTATGGAAGAGAACAAGAGAGCAAAGGCTCTGGGGAAAACTATAAAAACAACTACAAAATAAGTAGCAAATAGCAATAAATATATATCTGACCACAATGCTATGAAACTAGAAATTACCCAGAAGAAAAAATCTTGAATAAGCACAAACACATGGACTTTAAATAATATACTACTAAACGATGAATGGGTCAACCAGAAAATCAAAGAAGAAATTTCAAATTATATGGAAACAAATGAAAATGAAAACACAACATTCCAAAATCTTTGGGATGCAGCAAAAGTGGTTCTAATAAGATAGTTTATAGCAATGTAGGCCTATCTCAAGAAGCAAGAAAATCTCAAATATACAACCAAACCTTACACATAAAGGTGCTAGAAGAAAAGAACAAAAACAAAACTCAGAACCAGCTGAAAGAAGAAAATAATAAAGATTAGAGATGAAATGAATGATACAGAAACTAAAAAAATAATAGAAGAGATCAAAGAAACCAGGAGCTAGTTTTTTAAAAAGATAAACAAAACTCATAAACTCCTTGCCAGATTCATCAAAAAGAGAGAGAGAGAGAGAGAGATAAGACCCAAATAAACAAAATCACAAATGAAAGAGGAAAAGTAACCAACTACGGAAATACAAACAATTTTAAGAGGATATTATGAAAACTTATAGGTCAACACATTGGAAAACCTAAAAGAAGGAGGTAAATTCCTAGAAACATATAAAATCTACGAAAAGGGAAGCAGGAAGAAATAGTAAATTTGAACACATTTATTATCAGCATTGAAATTGAATCAGTAATCAAAAAACTCCCAAAAATCCTGGACCAAACAGCTTCACAGGCAAATTCTACCAAGCATAGAAGAAGAATTAATATCTATTCTCAAACTACTCCAAAAAAGTAGAAGATGAAGGAAAAGTTCCAAATTCATTCAATAAGGTACATATTACTGTGATAACAAAACCAGATAAACACACCACACACAAAAAAAAAGAAAACTATGGGCCAACATCCCTAATTAACATAGCTGCAAAAATCCTCAATAAAATGCCAGCAAACAGAATCTGATGATAAAGAAATCATTCACCACAATCAAGTGGAATTCATTCCCAAGATGTAAGGGTAGTTCAGAATTCACAAATAAATTAACTTATGTGTCATATAAATAAGACAAAGGATAAAAACCATATGATTATTTCTGGGGTGCCTGGGTGGCTCAGCAGGTTAAGCATCTGACTGTTGCTTTCAGTTCAGGTCATGATCTCATGGTTCGTGGGTTCAAGCCCTGTGTCAGGCTCTGTGCTGACAGTGTGGAGGCTGCTTTGGATTCTCTCTCTCTCCCTCTCTCTCCACCCCTTATCCTCTTTCTTTCTGGCTCAAAATAAAAATAAACTCAAAAAAACTCATATGATTTTTTTCAATAGATGCAGAAAAAAGCATTTGACAAAGTATAGCAAGAATTCGTGAAAAACTTTCAACAAACTAGGGATAGAGGGAGCATACCTCAACATAATAATGGCCATATATAAAACCCCCACACCAAATATTCTTAATAGAAAAAAAACCTGATACAGCAAGAAATAAGACAAGGATGTCCACTCTCACCACTGTTATTTAACGTACTGTTGGAAGTTCTAGTCACAGCAATGAGACCTCAAAAATAAATAAATAAATGAATGAATGAATGAATAAATAAATAAATGGCATCCAAATTGGTAAGGAACAAGTAAAACTTCCACTGTTTGTAGATGACATGGTACTGTATATAGAAAACCCAAGAAATTCAGAAAAAAATAGAACTTATTAGTGATTTCAGTAAAGTTGGAGGATACAAAATCAATTTACAGACATCTGCTGCATTCTTATACACTAATAATGAAACATCAGAAAGAAGAATAAAGAAAATAATTGCATTTACAATTGCACCAAAAATAATAAAATATCTAGGTATAAACTTAACCAGAGGTGAAAGATGTGTATATTAAAAATTATAAAACACTGATGAAAGAAATTGAAGATGACACAAAGAAAAGACATTCTATGCTTATGTATTGGATGAACAAATATTATTAAAATGTCTATAGTGCCCAACACATTCTATAGATTCAATGCAATTCCTATCAAAATGCTAAAAGAATTTTCCACAGGTTTAGAACAAACAATCCTAACTTCTTTATGGAACCACAAAAGACCTTGCCTAATCAAAGCAATCTTAAAAAAGAAAAACAAAGCTGGAGGCATCCCAAGTCTGGACTTCAAGTTATATTGCACACCAGTAGTAATCAAAACAGCATGTACTGGCACAAAAATAGAGACACAGATAAATGGAACAAAATAGCAAATCCAGGAATAAACTCTCAAGTAATCAATTAACCTAGTAAATCCATAAGTAATCAATTAATCTTTAACAAAGGAGGAAAGAATATCCAATGATAAAAAGACAGTCTCAACCAATGGTATGAAAACTGTACCATTAGAGGCAAAATGTGAAACTGGACCACTTTTTTACACCATACACAAAAATAAACTCAAAATGGATTGAAGATCTAAATGTGAGACTAAACCATAAAAATCCTACATAGAATACAGATAATTTCTCGGACATCGGCCAAAGCAATATTTTTCTAGATATGCCTCCTGAGACAAAGGAAATAAAAGAAAACATAAACTTTTGGGGCTTCATCAAAATAAAAAGCTTCTGCACAGCAAAGAAGCAATCATTAAAAGTGCATGGCAACCTACACAATGGGAGAAGATATTTGTAAATGATATATCCAATAAAAGTATCCAAAATACATAAAGAACTGATACCAACTCAAAACCCAAAATACAAACGAATCAATTAAATAAAATGGGCAGAAGACATGAAGAGACATTTCCCCAAAGAGACATTTTTCCATTTATGTGGACAACAAGCTCATGAAAAGATGTTCAGCATCACTCATCATCAGGGAAATGCAAATCAAAATTACAACGAGCTATTAACTCACACCTGTCAGAATGGCTAGAATGAAAAACTTGAGAAACAACAAGATTTGGTGAAGATATGGAGACAAAGGAACCCTCTTACCCTGTTGGCATGAATGCAAACTAGTCCAACCACTCTGGAAAACAGTATGAAGATTCCTCAAACCTCGAAAATAGAACTACCTTATGATCCAGAAATCTTACTATTGGGTATTTAACCAAAAGATATAAAAACAATAATTTAAAGGAATACATGCACCCTTATGTTTATTGCAGCATTATTTACCATAACCAAGTTAGGGAGGGGACCCAAATGTCCATCGACTGATGAATAGATAAAGAAGATGTGGTATATATACAATGGAATACTATTCAGCCATAAAAATAATGAAATCTTGCCATTTGCAAACACATGGATAGAGCCAAAGAGTATAATGTTAAGCAAAATAAGTCAGACAGAGAAATAAAAAAACACACATGATTTCACTCATATGTAGAATTTAAGAAACAAAACAAATAAGCAAAAGGGACAAAAAAGATGCAAACCAAGAAACATTCTCTTAACTACAGAGAACAAAGTGATGTTACCAGAGGGGAGGTGGGTTGGGTGAAGCAGGTGATGGAGATGAAGAACGACACTCACCATGAGAAGCACTGACTATTGTACAGAGTTGTTCAAGTAGCATTTGTACACCTGAAACTGATGTAAGACTTTGACCATTCAGTAGCAGTCTTACATAATTTAAATTTTACTAAAGCAAAATCATCTGAAAAGGTACAATTTAACAAGTATTAAACCTGCTGCAACTCTTTATTTTGCTGATTTTTTTTAGTTTTAAGATAACAAATTAACACCGAACAAAGATGAAATTTCAATTTTAAACATTGCAAAAGAGAATCAATCAGCCGGAAAAAAGATAGAATAAACCTTTATTTAAAAATATTACCCACGAGGTGGATCGTTCTCTCCTCCCTGTTCTTGGTGTATCATTTATAGGCAATCATCCTTATCTTCCAGGTAAACCCAAACACAAAGTCACCTTACCATTGTGATTCCTCCTGAGCTCTAAAAATGGGATTTTTTCAGCTCAGGCATATTTTTATCTATTACATCATGTTTTCTTCTATTCTAATTTTTATTATCATCTTCTCAAAAATTTCTACTCTCCACATTATCAACAGCTATTTTCCGTTCTCCTATCTCTCATCCTCTTTCTCTTCTTCAGCTCTTTTCCCTCCTCGTTGGAGGCGGCGGATCTCATAATCCCTCACTTCTCTTTCAATCTTCCTGCAGTGCACATTGTCCCAATCAGCTTCTTTCATTCTGTCATTTTTTTTCATAATCTTATTTCAGTAGTTTGTTGTATCTCATATTTATCATGTTCTGCTCACAAATGTCATGTTTTATAGATTGTACATGAAGCACATAATTTATTCCTTCTTATACACTTCCTAATAAACTATGCTCTAGAAATGCTAAAATCTCCTTTATGCTAAATGCTAACGTCTCCTTTTATTTTTGAGAAACTTTTGGCAGGCCGCATGTCTACCTGGGTTTTTCCAGCCTTGGTATTTTCTGTAGAGTACATGGGTTCTTTATGGATTTTTAAAAAATGTATATATTAGTGATTTTAGAATTTTCCTCCTAGAGATTTATGTTATTAGCTTAGCAATTCAGAGACCTAACAAAAGAAAAATTAACCTCAAATTCGTGAGTGATCCTCGTAGAAATTTCAACTTTTTTTAAACTTCTGGTTTGTGTTTGCCTAAATTGTTTTGGGGGGGTGGAGAGATAGTAAGTCAGAAGCTATGGAAGCGCCCCGAGATTTTACCCTACTTGCAGGCTAATAAGTTCTACGAAGGTCTGCATACCCGTTCTCCAAAGGTATTTTAAGCACATGCATCTGTGTACGTATGTATATACAGCTCTGTCTCTATCTCCAACTCCATCTCTATCTATTGACTACCCTGGACCAGGGAAAGAGACAATTATTACTGGCAGCAAACCTGGCAGCTAGAGCAGCACCTGGCATCAACCCCCCATGTTCCAGTACCCATCAGGGTGATGTGAGGAGAACTGGATGATATGTCAGCTTTGGGTGAGAAATCTCAACATTAGGAGACTGGGTTTTTATGGGATTTCTGGAGGAAGATATTTTCAGTTCCTTAGAATGTAAGCCAATCTTTAGTGGAGTTGGGGGAGAGGCCTCTCTAGATGTGTTACCTTGAAATATAAGCAAACATCTGGGGAGAGGAAGAGGTTCTATCTTTACTACTCTGAAACATCCCAGGAAAGTACATTTTAAATCTCTCCAAAGGAAAACACTATCTCTATCTTTCCAGTTTGTTATTTAACATGTGATTTGCTCAGAAGGTGCTGAGCATGCAGCAACATGAGATAGCCATGGAAACTTACCTTCCAATAGGAACATGATCTCCACCCCAACTACATGATGTGGCTTTCTCTGGACTCCTTCCTAGTCCTGATACAGAATTCCATCAGGTTTTGTCTTGGGTCTTCCAAAAAAAAGCCCTGCCATCCTTCCAATTTGCCACTTCTCATACCTGTTTAAAACTTTAAGGCTCAAGAAGAGTTGCTTTGGAAGTCTGATAATATGTTGTAGCTGAACACATTCTAGAAGGATGTCTGTACCATCATCTTCCTGCTTCAGACTTTGTCTTTAGAACTAAATCAAGCAAAAACAAAACCAAAACCAAACAAACAAAAAACCTCAAAAACCAAAAACCAAAAAAACAAACATAAAAACCTCATTTCTTCTCAGGGATGTACCCAGGTTTAAAAAAAATGGAATTGCATACCTAACTGTAATCTATGTATAGTTTTTAATTTTAATTTTTCTATTTGCACCACATATCTAGCAGAAAGTCTTCTAAATGTACAGCACATGAGAGGTTTCAATTCCAGTGCTACATCTTTTTAAACATTTTATTGGTATTTGGGATAAAAATAGGAGAAATTTAGAAGCCTGTTCTCAGCTCATCATATGGAAAAGAATTCTTTTGAAAATTGTCAAACTTGTTTCTACCTTAACCAAACACTTTGAAAAATATTGTATACTTTTTCTTATTGCATTTTTCTCCTATTCTTTAAAAAACAGATTCTTGATTGGTTCTTCGTGAGAAATACCAGTGCAGATTAGATAAAATTCAATATTCATTGATTATTTACTACATCTAGGTTATATAGGCTCTACACTTGTAAATATTTATAGGATTCCCTTGTATGCTTATAGGCCAAAATACAAGGAATACACACACATACACACACACAAACACACACCCACCCATATTTCTATAAAGTTTAGAAACTCCTTTTTTTGAAATTTATTTTTATGTTTTAATGTTTATTTTTGAGAGAAATAGCATGCTAATGAAGGGCAGAGAGACAGGGAGACAGGATCTGAAATGGACTCTGCACTGACAGTAGAGAGCCCAATGCTGGGCTTGAACTCATGAACTGTGAGATCATGACCTGAGCTGACGTTGAACACTTAACTGACTGAGCCATCCAGATACCCCTAGAAACTCCTTTTTTATAAAACAAAAACAACTAGAGAGGAAGCTTAAGTATAAAACAACTTCAAATCTTGAGCAACCAAAACCAAACTTCAGACTACTTTACATGGAATAAATAAGTGGATGTTTTAGGAAGTCCCTATTTGCAGAGGATGAGATTTAGTGTTTTATTTATTTAACAGCACCATGTGATTATTACATAACAACAAATTTACAGGTAAGCATATCCAAAACACATTCATGTATAAATTACAGAGGTTATTATCATAGGAGACTATAATTTTATTACCAAGATGTAATATCATTTCAAAATATAAACATCCAAGATACCATATATAATTTGAAGAGAAATTGTGACTTATACATATGTTCATATTTCCTTGGTAGTGACAATTTAGAAATGTTATTGCTCTGTTATTGCTAAATAATGTTCTCATTTTAAGAGTTTCTTGCAGAGCTCTCTATAATCTTACTATTTTATTTCTCTAAGATGTATTAGCACTTTAATTTGTATGTTTAAAAATTATTTTCCTATAAAGTCATAATAGCCTCAGAACAAAGGCTGAGCTGTATAAAATTTCATAAGCTAATTGCCAATTAAATCCTAACATATTTACCATGGTGGCAACACAGTGCATGGATATAACAAAAAGGCATTAAACATGGGATTATACATTTGGGGATTCTTGTGAAAAGTCATTGAAATAGAATTTGGCTCAACTCCTTTTTCTCACCAGCATAATACTGCATATTTTAGCATTTAGTAAGAGTTCTCAAAAAGTTAAATACCCTTATCATGCAAAGCAATTTAAATGATAGCAATGACTATATGTTTCAAGTTATTAATGTGACAGTTTCATTAAATTCAATAAATTGAGTGGCTTGAATCAAATGAGAAGCCCTGTACCTCATTTTTCTTATTAAAAAAAGATAGGCACTTTAAAAGAACTCAAAATTGCAGAAAAGCTTCTTCAATGTTTCTTTTTTTAAATGTTTTATTTATTTTTGAGACAGAGAGAGACAGAGCATGAGTGGGGAGGGGCAGAGAGAGAGGGAAACTCAGAATCGGAAGCATGCTCTAGGCTCTGAGCTGTCAGCACAGAGCCTGACGTGGGGCTCGAACCCATGAATGTGAGATAATGACCTGAGCCGAAGTTGGAGGCTTAACCGACTGAGCCACCCAGGCGCACTCAATTTTTCTTTATGTATCTTTGGAGACCCAGAAACTGATGCAGTCTCTAGTCTCTGAGTTGTCAACACAGAGTCCAATGCAGGGTTTGAAACCCACAAATGGTGAGATCATCATGACCTGAGCTGAAGCTGGATGCTCAACGACTGAGCCAACCAGGTGCCCCTGGATCAAAATATATTTGGAAGAGTTCTAGAAATAAGCTAAAAAGCTGCAGCAACCAAGAGGACACCTAACTAAGAAAAGCACTGCACCAAAAAAGATAGGAAATTCCTTGCTATATTGCTCATTCCCCCCACCCCCAACTCCCTTTCTAGGGCAGGATGAGGGATTGACTGCCTATTTCCTGGCTTTTTACTTTGAATAAAAGGGAAATATTGAAACTTGCTTGTATTGTTCTGGTTTGGGGGGGTGCCCTAGGAACTGGTTTCTGTTCAGATGACTTGAGCATTGTTTAGAATGGTGGCATAGTTTGGACATTAGTCTATAAACCATTGCAAACATCATGTGTTAGACCTGAAGAAGTTCAGCAGATCCCAAGCTACCTGAAGATAGGAAATCAAGAGCAAAGGAGTACAAAAGAAATCCAGGTCTTCAGAGATTAAGCAGGGATGAGACTCTTAGGAAGATTAACACATTTAAGTAGCCATACAGGGAAATGAAATAAAAACACATGCACATGGCCAGGGATAATGCAGCTCCAAAAATGCTTTGAGAAAACCATACATCTTTAAGGAATATTGAATATAAAGTGATTTCTCTGCAAAAAGTTAGTCTGTAAACAGTGGGAGGATGACTGATTTTTCAAATACCCAAATCCCCACAAAAGATTACAGAGCATAAAAAGAAACAGGCAAACATGGACCATTCATAGGAACAAAATAAATCTTTAGGAAGTCTCTGACTTGACGAAGACTTTAAAACAGTTTGTTTAATGAATGCAGACAATTAAATGAAGCCACGAGCAAAAGTGAGAACATAAACAAAGAAATAGAAATGATAAAAAACAAAACAAAACAGGAATTATGTAGCTAAAAATTATAATAACTGAATTGAAAAATTCACTAGAGGATTCAATATCAAACTAAAATAGGCAGATAAATATATCAACAAATTTGAATTCAATTACTTGAAATTATCAAATTAAAGGAGCATAAAAAAAATCCCAACAACAACAAAGATAACAGAACCTAAAATTCTTAAAGAATATCTACAAAAAGATCAATGTACTCATTATAGGAGTCTCAGAAAAGGAGAAAGAGAGGTAGAGAGCATATTTGAAGAAATTATAATGACCAACCCCTCTCAAATTTGAGGAAATAAATACACAAATAAAAAAGCTCAATGAACTTCAAGTCAGTTAAATCCACAATGAAACTCACAATGAGATAAATTATAACCAAACTTTGGAAGATCAAAGAAAAAGAATATTGATAGCAAAAAAAGAAAAAGTAGCTTGTCATATATGAAGAAGCCTCGGTAAGATTATCAGCAGAAATCTTGCAGGTTAGCAAGTAATTAGATGTCTGTTTAAAAATCTCAAAAACAAAACAAAACAAAAAACTGTTAACCAAGAACACTGTATCTGGCAGATGAGTTTCAAAGAACAAAGGCTACATTAAGACTTGCTCAGATAAATAAAAGCTGAGGGACTTTATTTTCAGTAGACCTGCCTTATAAGAATGTTAATGGTATTTCACCAAGTAGAAATGAAAAGCTTCTAAATAGTATTTCAAAGCCATAAAAAAAACCATAAAATTCTCTGGTAAAGGTAAACATATACAAATTTTTAAATGTATTATAATTTTGGTTTGTAACTCCTCTTTTTCTTTGTTTTTTTTTTGTTTTTTAAAATGTTTATTTTTGAAAGAGGGAGAGAGAGCAGGGCAGGGTATGTATGGGGAGGGGCAGAGAGAGAAAGAGGGAGACAGAGAATCTGAAGCAGGCTCCAGGCTCTGAGTTGTCAACACAAAGCCAGAAAACAGGGCTCAAACTCACTAATGGTGAGATCATGGCCTGAGCTGAAATTGGCCACTTAGCCAACTGAGCCACTCAGGTGCCCCTCTTTAATTCTGGTATTGGAGTTAAAAGAAAAAAGACATAAAAATAACTAAAACTCTCTGCTAACTGGAACAAAATATATACAGATATAATTTGTGAAATCAATAGCATAAAGGAAGTGGATCTATAAAGAATTAGAGAGTTTGTATGCAAATGAAATTAAGTTGTTACCAGTTGAAAATAGATTGTTATGGCTTTAAGATAGTTTATGTAATCTTTATGGAAATTATAAAGAAAATATCTATGTGTGTAATATACGCAATTGGAAATGAGAAGGGAATCAAAGTATGTCATTATTTAAAAACCACAAATTTAACGAAATCCATCCCCAATTCCAATAGCATTCTTTGCAGAAATAAAAAAAATCCATTCTAAATTTCATATGTATTCTCAGTGTATGCCGAATATCCAAGCAATCTTGGGGAGAAAAACACAGTTAAAAGCTTCACAATTTTCTGATTTCAAAACTTGTTACAAAGATATAGTAATCAAAACTGTATGGCGAGAGCATAAAGACAGACATACAGAAGAACAGAACGGAATTAAGAGGCCAGAAAAACCCTCACATATACGGGCAAATGCCTTTTTGAAAAGGAAAGAGCAATCTTTTTAACACACAGTCCTGGGAAAACTGGACATTGGCATGCTAATCAAAGCAGTTGCATTCTTATCTTTTACCATATACCAAAAATTAATGAAAAATAGATTGAAGACACAAGTAAAGCCTAATACTATAAAACTCTTAGAAGAAAATGTACAGGAAATCTTCATGACATTGGACTTTCAATAGTTTCTTGTATGTGACACCAAAAGCACAGGCAAAAAAGGTGAAACTAGATACATTAGACTACAGTAAAACTAAAAATTCCTGTGAATCAAAGGGTACAATCCAGAGGAAAAAGCAACCTACAGAATGGGAGAAATATTTGCAAATTTGTAAAGTAACAGAATCTAATAAGGGGCCAATAGAGAATATATAAAGAACTCCTCTGTGCAACTCAACAACAAAAAATAAATAGTACTATTAAAAGTGGGCAATAGACATTTGAATAGACATTTCTCTAAACAAGACATACAAATGGTCCACAAGATGTTCAACATCACTGACCATTTGGGAATACAAGTCAAATCTACAATGACATACTATCTCACATCCATTAGGATGATTGCTATCAAAAAGAAAAACCAGAAAATTACAAATGTTGATGAGGATGTACAAAACTGAACTCTTGTGCCCTGTTGAAAATGTAAACTGATGCAGCTGCTATGGAAAATAGTTTGGCAGTTCTTCAAAAAGTTAAAAATAGAACTACCATATGGCCCAGCAATTACACTTCTGGGTTATATCCAAAAGACTTGAAAACATTCTTGAAAAGATATTTGCACAACTATGTTTACAGCAATATTATATACAATATTCCAAGGGTGAAAGCAACCCAAGTATGCAGTGATGGAGAAAATGTAGTATGCACATACAGTGGAATCTTATTTATCCTTAAAAGAAAAGGGAAATAAGACACATCCAATGTCTTGGATGAATCTTGAGGACATTATGCTAAGTTAAAAAAAGAAAGCCAGTCACACAAAGACAAATATTGTATGATTTCACTTATGTGAAGTATCTAGAGTAGTTAAATTCTTTTTAAAAAATTTGACACACTAAGGATTTTCGGTAAGTAGCTTCTTAAAAAGTGAACTTTTGGATATATTGATCATCCTATTTTATATATTTGTTTTCCCCTTCATTTTATTTTCTGATTTATCTTTATTCTTTCCTCCCTTCTACTTTCTTCTGTTTTTGTTATGTTTAAAAAATTTCTTTAATGGATTTTTAATAAATCTTAGCTAATTTATTTTAATGGTGTAAATTTCCATCTAAGTATGAAACCAACAATTTTTGTTATGACATATTTTTATTCTTATTTAGTTCAAATTATTTTCTAACTTATATTAAAATTTCTCTCATAGGCGCCTGGGTGGCTCAGTCAGTTGATAATCATCTGATTTTGGCTCAGGTCATGATCTCACACAGTTTATGAGTTCCAGCCCTGTATCAGGCTCTCTGCAGACAAGCTCAGAATCTAGAATCTGCTTTGGATTCTGTGTCTCCCTCTCTCTCTGTCACTCCCCTGCTTGTGCACTGTCTCTTAAGTTAAAATAAACAAACAAATAAAATTTCTCCCTTGCTGTGTTATTTATAAGTAAACTAATTTTCTAATTAATAGGGATTTAATATTTTCTTTTTGTATTGATTTCTAGCTTAATTTCAGTGTGGCGAACATATATTCTACATGTTCTCTCTTTGAAATTCCATCTTTTAGGGGCACCTGGGTGGCTCAGTCAGTTAAGGGTCCAACTTCGTCTGAGATCATGATCTCCTGGTTCTTGGGTTCGGGCCCTGTGTCGGGTCTGGTTGACAGCATGGAGCCTGCTTGGAAATCTCTTTTCACCCTCTCTGCCACTGCCCTCTCCTCACCTTCTCTCTCTCTCTCTCTTTCTCTCTCAAAATAATAAATTAATTAATAAACTTTTGAAAAGTGAAATTTCATCTTTTATTGTTGACTCTATGGATCAAATAATTTTTATAAATGCTCCATGTAAAGTTGGATAAAACATACATACATTCTGCAATTGTTGGAGCAGTGTGCTATACAAGGTTTATTTTGTTAAGTGTTTTCAAATTTTCTATTTTTTCTCTGCTTTTTACGTCAGTTGCTGACATGGTTGTATTAAAATTATTTACTGTGATCATTAGACTTTTAGCTTTTTAAATTTTTGCCTTATATATTTGAACTATTATTCATGTACATAAAAATTTATAATTATTTCATTTTCCAAGTTGCTTATTTTATTTTATAAAATATTTCTTTTTAAAAATTTATTCATTTTAGGAAAGAGAGCATGGGTAGGGGGGTGGGTCAGAGAGACGGAGATAATCCCAAGCAGGCTCTGCGTGGTCAGTGTGGCTCCAACATACAAACCCTAAGATCATGACCTAAGCTGAAACCAAGAATCAGACACTCAGCGAAGCCACTCGGGGCCCCTGAGGTATCTCTTTTTATAGCTGGTGGTGACTGTTGCTTTAACGTCTATGCTGATATTTGAATAGCTCCACTATTTCTGGATAATGTTATCCTACTTTTTTTTTCCTACGTGTGTGTGCACATATGTGTATGTTTGTGTATTTTTAAACTCATAATACATTATTATAATTATTATACAATTATTACTTATTTAAATTTACCCACAGAACCATGTTTTCTTTTGCTGTTTATCTGATCCTGCATCTTTGAGTTTCCATCTGGGATAAATTTTTTTCTACTTGAGAACACTTTTTAAAGACTCATTAATAGGCATGTATTTGTTAAAATTTCTGTCAGTTTTCATTTTTCTGAAATAGTCTTTGTTTCAACCTGATATTTTGTTCTGTATAGAATTTTGCACTAGCAATTGTTTTATTTCACCACTATTAAAATATATTCTATTGTTTTCCAACCTCTTTTTTTTGTCTTTTGTCTTTTATTTATTTTTGAGAGACAGAGAGAGACAGCGCAAGCAGGGGATGGTCAGAGAGAGAGGGAGACGCAGAATCTGAAGCAGGCTCCAGGCTCTGAGCCAGCTGTCAGCACAGCCCTGACACGGGGCTCGAACCCACAAACCGTGAGATCATGCCCTGAGCCGAAGCCAGCCCCTTAACCGACTGAGCCACCCAGGCGCCCCTCTTTTATTTGTCTTAAGGAATTCGCTATCAGTCTTATTTCTATGCAAACTTTTAAATATTTCTCTTTGTTATTCATTTTTAGCAATTATATTATTATGTATTTATATCAGATTGAATAGTGTCTCCCCCAAATTCATACTTACCCAGAACTTCATCATATGATTTTATTTGAAAATAGGGCCTTTGCAAATGCAATTAAGAGAAGGATAAAGATTAATTCATAATGGATTAGAGTAGGCCCTAAATGCTAGGTGAATGTCCTTATAATAGACAGAAAAGGACACACAGAGGCAGATTCCACGATGACAGAGAGATTATAATGATAAAGCTACTAGTCAAGAAATGTCACGAATTATTGGGAAACATCAGAAGATAAGAAATGGCAAGGAGAAGAAATCTTCCATATTGTCTTCAAAGGAAGTATAGCTCTAGTGACTTCTTGATTTCAGACTTCCAGCCTCTATTGATCATAATAGTAAATGAAAAATTTTATGTTTCTTGAAACTGTCAAATTCATGGCAATTTTACTATGACAGTTATAGGAAAGTAATACAATGTTTAAATGTGTGTGTGTTTTCTAGTTGGAATATGTAGCAGTTCTTCAAACAAAAGTTTAATAATGTTAGTCTAAAACATTCTCAGTCATTTTCTTCAAATATTTCTGATCCCTTATCTTTCTTCTCAATTTGGGACTCCAGCTACATCATGTAAGACATTTTCACCATGTCCACATATAATTCAAGCAATTCCCACACTTGCATCATTTCTGTTTTCTGTGTTTCACTCTGGCTATTTAAATCTTATCAATCTTCCAGTTATGAAAATCTCACTTCAGTTGTCTAATCTATTAAACCCACCCATGAGTTTTTTAAAAGTGTTTCAATTTATTTAAAGTAAAAAAAAAAAAAAAGGTGTTTCATTCATTTATCCCATCCTCAAGCCTCACCTCTTCAATCTGCTCTTCCTAAGTATAAGCTTGTGCTGGGTTCCACATGAATCTTTCTCTGTCTGACTCATTTTACTTAGCATAATGTGCTCAAGTCCATCCATGGTGTCACAAATGGCAAAATGTAATTTTGTTATGGTTAAGTAATATTTAATTGTATATGTATACTACAATTTCTTTATGCACTCATCAATCAATGGACCCTTAGGTTTTGCCCATATCTTGGCTAATATAAGTAATGCTTCTGTGAACATAAGAGTAGATAAATCCTTTTGGATTAGTGCTTTTGGTTTTTTGGATGAATACCTAGACGTGGAATTGCTGAATCATATGGTTGTTCTAGTTTTAATTTATGAGGACCTCCATACCACTTTTTATGTTATATCAGTTTACATTCCCACCAACAGTGAATGAGGGCGGGCTCTTTTCTCCACATCCTCACCAACACTTACATTTTAACTTTCTGATTTTATAATGGTGGTGTTGATTTGTATTTTCCCAATGATTAATGATATTAAGCATCTTTTCATGTACCTTTGGCCATTTGTATGTCTTCTCTGAAAACTGTCCATTCAAGTCCTCTTCCCATTTTGTAATTTTATCTTTTTGTTTGTATGATCTCTTTATTGAGTTGTATGATCTCTTTATATATTGTGGATATTAGCCCCCAGTTAGGTATATGATTTACAATATTTTCTCCCATTCACTAAATTACCTTTTCATATTGTTGTTGGGTTTCTTTGCTGTCCAGGAGCTTTTTGGATTGATGAAGTCCTCCTTATTTATTTTTGCTCTTGGTGGTTTTGTTTTTGGGGTCAGATTAAAAAAACCCATTGCCAAGATCAATGTCAAGGAGATTACTACCTATGTTTTCTTCTAAAAGTTTTATAGTTTAGGTCTTATGCTCAAGTCTTTAATTCATTTTGAATTAATTTTTCAGCACAGGGTAAGGTAATGGTGCAGCGTCTTTTTTTTGCATGTAGCTGTCCAATTTTCCCAACACCATTTATTGCAGAGACTGTCTCTTCCCCACTGTATATTCTTATCTCCTTTGTTATAAATTATTTTGCCATATACATAGGTTTATTCCAGGGCTCTCTATTCTGTTCCATTGATCTATATATCTGTTCTCTTGATATTGTTTTGATATTGTCTTTATTACCATAGCTTCATAACACAATTTGAAATGAAGAAATGTGATGCCTCCAGCTTTGTTCTTCTTCATCATAATTTCTTTGTCTACTTGGGGATTTTGGGGTTTCCGTACAAATTTTAGAATGATTTATTCTATTTCTGTGAACAATATCATTGGAATTGTGATAGGGATTTTGCACTGAATATGAATATATTGCTCTTTTTCATATGGAAATTCTAACAGTTTAATTCTTCCAGTCAATGGGCAAAAAATGTCTTTTCATTTATTTGTGTCTTCTTCAATTTCTTCCATTAATGCCTCATAGTTTTCAATATAGACAGTTTTAGCTTCCTTGGTTAAATATATTCCCAGGGATTTTATTCATTTTGATGCAATTGTAAGTGGGCTTTTTAAAATTTCTCTTTTTGATAGCTTATTATTAAATCAAAAGAAACACAACAGATTTTTGTGTATGTGTTGTATACTGTAAATTTATTCAATTCATTTATTAATTCTAATACTTTTTGGTTGATACTTCATAGATTGTATCCATATATAGTATCATTGTCATCTGCAAATAGTGACACTTTTACTTCTTCCTTTCCATTTTTAATGTCTTTGATTTCTTTTTCTTGCCTAATTTTTCTGGCTAAGACTTCTGATACCACGCTGAATAAAGTGGTGAGAGCAGACATTCTTGTCTTATTCCTGATCTTAGAAGAAAAGATTTCAGCTTTTCACTGATATATGATGTTAGCTGTGGGCTTATGATATATGGATTTTATAATCTTGAGGTACATTTCCTCTGTACTAACTCTGTTTAGAGTTTTTATCATAAATAGATGTTGAATTTTGTCAAAAGTTTTATCTGCATCTATTGAAATGATACACATGACTTAGTGTATCATATTGACTGAAGTTCAGTTGTTGAATTATTCTTGCATAACTTCAATAAGTCTCACCTGATTGTGATGTATGATCCTTTAAGTGTATTGCTAGATTCAGTTTGCTAATATTTTGCTTACAATTTTTGCATCTGTCTTCATCAGGGTTTTTCACCTGAAATTTTCTTTTTGTGGCACCTTTTTCTGGTTTTGGTATTAGAATAATGCTGGCTTTGTAAAATGTGTTTCGAAGCATTCCTTCTTCGTCTAATTTTTTGGAAGAGTTTCAGAAGGATTGGTATTAATTCTTTGAATGTTTGGTAGAATTCATCAGTGAAGCCGTATGGCACTGGACTTTTGTTTTATGGGAGGTTTCTGATTATTGATTCAGCCTTCTTGCCAATAATTGTCTAGATGTTTTATTTTATCACAATTCATACTTGGTAGAAGTATGTTTCCATTATCAATTTCTCTTACGTTGTTCAAATTGTTTGTATATAACTGTTTATAGTAATCTTTGATGATCCTTCTTATTTCTGTGGTACAACTTGTAATATCTCTTGCTGTTTGGATTTTTCTTAAGCCCTATATCTTTTTTCTTGATGAGTACTGCTACAGGTTTATTTTGTTTATCTTTTCAAAGAATCAGCTCTTAGTTTCATTGATTTTTTTTTTTCTATTGCCTTTTCAGTCTCTATTTCATTCATTACCGCTCAGTCTTTGTTATTTTCTTCCTTCTACTAACTTGGGCTTTGTTTGTTTTCCCTTTTTTCTCTGGTTTCTTAAAGTGTGAGGTTAGGTTCTTTATTGAGACTTTTCTTATTTCTTGAGGTAGGCCTTTATTGATGTAAACTTCCCTCTTAGAACTGCTTTTGCTGTATCCCATAGATCCTGGTATGCTCCAGTTCCATTTCTGTTTGTCTCAAGGTATTTTTTAAATTTCTATTTTAATTTCTTCTTTCATTCATACATTATTCACTATCATGTTGCTTAACCTTCACATATTTATATATATTTTCCAGTTTTCTCTGTTATTTTCTACTTTCATATCACTGCAATTAGAAAAGATGCCTGATATGATTCCAATACTCTTAAATTTATTAAGACTTGTTTTGTGGCCTGATATCTGACCTATCTTGGAAAATGTTCCATGTGCACTTTAGAAGAATGTATATTCTGTTTCTTTGAGATGGAATGTTCTTTAAATATCTGTTAAGTTAATCTGATCTAACATGTCATTTCAGGCTGATGTTTCTCTATTAATTTTCTCTGTGGATCCATTGGTCCAATGATCTTACATCCATTTATGTGAGTGGGGTATCAAATTCCCTCACTATTGTTTGTATTGGTGTCTACTTGTCCCTTTATATTTGTTAATACTTGCTTTCTATATTTATGTACCCCTACGTTGGGTGCATTAATATTTACAAACATTACATTCTCTTGCTGGATTGACCCCTTTATCTTTATGTAAGGCCCTTCTTTGTCTCTTATTAAATGGCTTCATTTTAAAGTCTACTTTTTCTGATATAAGTATAGCTACTCTACCTTTCTTTTGGTTCCATTTACAAGGAAAATCCTTTTCCATCCCTTAACTTTCAGCCTTTGTGTGTGTCCTTACCTCTAGAGTGTGTCTTGTAAGCAACATACAGATAGGTCTTTCTAAAATCCATTCCACCACTTTGTGTCTTTTGATTGGAGAATTTAGTCCAATTATATTTAACATAATTATTGACATATATGTTTATAGACATTTTGTTGTTTTCTAGAAGTTTTTGTAGTTCCTCTGTTTCTTTCTTCTTCTTTTAATCTCTTCCCTTTGGTTTAATGATTTTCTTTAGTAGTATGCCTATCTGCCTTTCTTAGTGTGTATGTGTGTGTGTTTGTGTGTGTGTGTGTGTGTGACAGGTGACAGGCTGATTTATTGGTGATGAACTCCTTTAATTTTTGCTTGTCTGGAAATTGTCTTTCCTTCAATCTCAGTGATATCTTTGCCAGGTATAATATTATTTTTTATAAGAGTTGTGCTTTCTTTTTTTGTTTTTGTTTTACTTTGCTTTGCTTTCTGTGTTTTGAATCTGTTGTGCCACTCCTTTCTAGCCAGAATGGTTTGTTTTAAAAACCTGCTGTTAGTCTTATGGAATTTCTTTATATGTAACAGATTGTTTTAGTCTTGTTGTTTTTAATATTTTCTCCCTGTCTTTAACTTTTGACACTTTGATTTCTCTGGTTTCTCTGGTTCAAGTTATTTGGAACTTTCTGAGCTTCTTGGATTTGCATGTCTTTTTACTTCCCCACATTAAGAAAGTTTTCAGCCATTATTTCTTTAATTTCGATTTCTACTCCTTTCTTTTCCTTCTAGGACCCCTATAACAGGACTGTTAGTCCACTTGCTATTGTTCCATATGTATTTTAAACTATTTTCATTATTTTTCCTCTTTACTAGTCAGACTGGGTGGATTCCATTGCCTTGACTACAGCTTAACTGATCCTTTCTTTTTATGTTACTTAATCTGTGATGAAATCTCTAGCATATTTTTTTTTTTACTTCAGCTATTGCATTCTCCAGCTCTGTGACTTTTATTTGGCACTCTTATATTTTCCATCTCTTTGTTGAACTTATCACTACTTTCATAAAATTTTCTCCACAGTTTGGCGAGCATCTTTATGACCATTACATTGAACTCTTTTATCAGGTAAATTACTCATCTCCATTTCATTAAGATTTTGTCCTGAGGTTTTATCACATTTTTAACAATTTGGAACATATTTGTTTGTTTCTTAATTTTGCTTGACCCTCTAAGTCGGTTTCTGCAGTTGAACTACTTCTCGTAGTCTTGAAGTAGTAGCTTCATGTAGGAGATGAAACTTTTCATTCAGCTCTGCCTCAGGACTTTGTTGTCTCCTTCTATGAATGTACAAGCAGGCTATTATATGTTTAATAGTTCCCGGTATTTAAGAATGTGCCAAGACCTGTCAGTATCCCATAAAGAAGGGTTTCAGGACCTAGATTCAGGCTAACAGGAAGCATTTCCCTCAGGCAGCAGCTTTTAAAAATATGTGAACATATACAGTTTGGAAGTACCACAAGCTTAAGCCTCACTGGCCACTAGTCCTAGGTGATAGGGATGTGTTCCCTGGGCAGCAGCTGCAAAAATCAGGGCTCCAGATGAGTGTATAAATTTTCTTCTGGGAGATATTGGCTAGCTTCAGCAAGATAGAAGAGGACCAAGATGGCATCCACAGCCTACATTCCTTGACAGCAGTTCTGTAGACCATTAAATGTATGCCAACCCCCAGAGCCTGCCCCTCAATCTAAAGCTTCAGGACAATCAAAGAGTCTTTTTCAGAGAAAGATTAGGAAAGGAGTTGGGGATGTGCATCAGTCCACTGTCTGTGCAGTGCTCTGGGGCTGGTAGCCTGACAAAAACTGTCCCTCCAATTGTCATACTCCCATGGGACCCACAAAAACAAGCCTCTCTAGCCACCAGAGCCAGGTGATTAAGAGGTGTTCCCTGGACATCAGCCACAAGAACTGGGCATCAGCCATGTGTGAAGGTCCTCTCAAAGAGACTCTGGTGTTCTAGAGTGCAGCAGAGGGTGAGTATAAAGACATCACTTAACTTTCGAAGTCTCTGGAAAAGATTACAGTAAGCCCCTAGAGATATGTTTAATTAGAAGCCTGTCCCTTAGGCTGCATTGATGATGATTAGCTGACAGGCTTCCATTATAGGAAGATTTGAGTTCCTTGGTCTGTTGTCTCTTTCTCTGCCCTGAAGGCGGTAGCTGTTTAAGAATGCTTTCTCCATTGCTTACATTCATTCTTGTGGGATCCATGAGTCTAAGTCTCACTGGATGCCAGAGCCAGACAAAGTAAAGTTGTCATCTGGCAGCAGTCACAATGATTGGGGTGCCAGGTAGGATATGGGCTATGTTCTGGGTGATACTGATTATTACCATTGAATGTGACGAGGAATGCAAGGTTCCTCAGTCTCCAGAGCCAGGTGATTAACACATATTCCTCTGGGTGGGAGCTGCAAAAATCAGGACACCAGGTGCTTGTAAAGGTCCCTTCCAGGCACTACTGGTGCTCTGGAGCATGGCAAAGAAAAAGTGAGAAGGTGCACCTTCCAGTCTCCCTCCCTGGAGAGTGTTTCAGCAGGCCCCCAGATGCGTATTAAATTAGATGCATTCCCGTCAGGCTAAGGTTTCTTTTTTCTTTTCTTTTCTTTTTTTTGTTTTCATCTGTTAAACTTTATTTATTTATTTATTTATTTATTTATTTTAAATAGTTTATTGTCAAATTGGTTTCCATACAACATCCAGTGCTCTTCCCCACAAGTGCCCTCCTCCATCACCACCACCTTTTTCCCCTCTCCCCCTTCCCCTTCAACCCTCAGTTTATTTTCAGTATTCAATAGTCTCTCAAGTTTTGCATCCCTCTCTCTCCCCAACTCTCTTTCTCTCTTCCCCTCCCCCGGTCCTCCATTAGGTTTCTCCTGTTCTCTGGTTAGACCTATGAGTGTAAACATATGGTATCTGTCCTTCTCCACCTGACTTATTTCACTTAGCATGACACCCTCGAGGTCCATCCACTTTCCTACAAATGGCCATATTTCATTCTCTCTCATTGCCATGTAGTACTCCATTGTGTATATATACCACATCTTCTTGACCCACTCATCAGGTGATAGGCTAAGGCTTCAATACAAGCAGGTGGGCCTCGTTCACTATAAGGCTGGGTGTGATTGGCTATTTCTGAGCTGGGTCCTGCGGTGGGGGAGTCTGAGTGTGCAAGCCCTTTAAGGTGTTCTCTGATCATTACTGTCCTATGGGTCTTGGGACATGAGCCCTTGATGAGTTTTAAAATTAGATGTGTTGGGGCTCATCTCTAATGTGCATGTGCAGGGGTGCTGGGTTTGGGATTCGAAACTGATATTCCTTAGAGACACCATCTGGGTTTTCAGTTCCTCCCTAATTGTGGCTCAGCACACTGAGGATGCAGTTTACAGCGAGACTCTGTTCTAGCCTCTCCTTCCAGCTTTCGTGTGTTTTCCTCCTGTTTTCCTGATGTGGAGTCTTCGCTCAGCCTGCCTTTAGGTTTTCTAGAAAACTTCTATGTGTATATGTAGCTGTTCATGGGAGAAAGTGAGTTCCCGATCTTTCTACATGGCCACCTTGAAATAGAACCCACCCATGAATTTTCAATTTCAGTTTTTCCATTTTTTAGTTTAGAGTTTACACTTGGCTCGTTTTTAGAGGTTTACAGCTTTCAGTCCCCTTGACAAAATTTTTAAATCACAGATTTTAGCTCCCTGAACTTATTAAGCAAAATTGCTTCAAAACCTTTTTCCTCGATTCCCATGTTTATATATCATATTGGTTTTCACTATAGCCTTATCCTTTCTTATGCCTGATATTTTTGATTGAGTGGTATTTGACATGGTATAGGAAAAGAATCAGAGATAATTCAAGGCTTGGAATGATGTTATCTTTCTCCGGAGAAGAATGATTTTACTTCAGGCTGGCTGTTACTTGGGGACAGATGTAGTATCAGAACATCTTAATTCAATTGATACTTGAAGTGATTCAAAATTGGCTTTTAGTTTTTGTTTGTTAGACTTTGAGACAGCTTTTCTTAAATGTTTACCCTTGTTGGGTTTATAAAAATCATTCCTTATTATTGGCTCCAAAATCTATTTTTTTCTTCAGGTAGTTCCACAAGACTTCTGACACCTACAATCAGTTTCTCAGTCTCTTAGCATCTGCTTCAGATTCAGGAGAAACATTTGGAGGAAAAGCAGCCCCAGATGTGGATTAACATTTCTGGGTTATCTTTTTGTTCATGTCTGATGTGTTCAAAATATATTGTATTGTATAGCTTGTCGTGGTTTTCCAGTTTCTTCCAACAGGAAGGTTGGTCTGAACCAGATCATCTGCCAAAGCTTGAAACGAAACTGCTACCCTTTCATTTTCATACAAAGTAATTTCCACCTCTATCACATACTTGGCTAAGGATTTCGTTTTACATTGCCAAAAATTAATTAATGTGCTCTACTTTAAAAAAGAAGAAAAGAAGCCAATCATTTCAGACTTTACTCCATAGCAGCACTAAGGCTCTGATAATTGAGATTTTTCTTTATCATACCCATGTGTACCTAAGTGGAAGGAAGAAATAAAGAGCTTCATTTTTCCCCACCGATATAAATTGTGCCATCCAGGCAGGAAGCAGAAAGAACTAGAGTTTGTTGTTTTGTTGCTAATGGAGCAACGATTTGTTTTTTCCTTTTGTGAGATGAATGGTAAATTTATCAAGGGCAATGCCTGTATCTTAATGCTTCTTTTTACGTATTAGTCACAAAATAAGTAGTTGTTGATTAAATAAATGAAATACAAATGAACTCAATGATGCATGCTGAGAGTACCACCAAAATGGTATTTAAAACGATTTTTAGTATTTTTTTCTTGAGAGAGAGACAGAGCGTGAGTGGGGGAGGGGCAGAGAGAGGCAGACAAAAGAATCTGAAGCAGGCTCCAGGCTCTGAGGTGTCAGCACAGAGCCTCATGCGATGCTCAAACTCATGGACTGTGGGATCATGAGTTTGTGACCTGAGCCGAAGTCAGATGCTTAACTGACTGAGCCACCCAGGCCCCCCAGCCTCAAAATACTATTTTAAAGAGTTTCAGAGAACACGGGGTTGGAGGCTATTTTTGACTGTCTGTGAAATACCATCGAGGAAGAGCAAACATTTTCCTTTAAAATTTTTTTTTAATGTTTTTAATTTATTTTTGAGAGACAGAGAGAGACAGCATGAACAGGGGAGGGTCAGAGAGAGAGAGGGAAACACATACTCCAAAGCATGCTCCAGGCTCTGAGCTGTCAGCACAGAGCCCGACGTGGGGCTTGAACCCACGAACTGTGAGATCATGACCTGAGCCAAAGCCGGATATTCAACCGACTGAGCCACCACATTTTCCTTTTTATTATGAAGTAAAAGAGTAATCAGGAAGGCATTAGATAATATGACAATAAAGAGGATTTTCTATTTGTCATATGCTCAGTTACATCATATGAGTAATGTGTTATTAATAGAATTTTTTCCTCCTAACCTCAGTGAAAATTATATTTAACTTCAAATTGCTAGATATTTATTTATTTCCATATCCTGATTTAATAAGGCACACAATTATAGAAGAAGAGAGAATTTTCTTAAGGCTTTGGACAGGTTAATACAAAATTTATGTAGATAGAGTTATGTAAGCCTTGTTGAATACAATTTGGCTGTGTGCACTTCAGTAATAAGGAATATCTAACATCTTCTAACCTGTTGAGAATAATATATGTGAAAGTACAAGAAAAGAATAAATGTAAGACAGTCTGAGAAGAAATTACTTTGCTGATGTCCTACACGTAGGTTGCTAGGCACACTCTAATCAAATAAAAGAACATTACTTCAAACCTACTCACAATTTAATTCATTTGTTATTTTAAAGTCTTCAAATCAGAATTTGGATGCACTGACAGGCCTAGGGGTAAAATTATGGTGTTCTATCATTTCTTAGAGAACAGAGAAAAATTCTGAAACATGACAGCATTTAGTTAAATGACATAGTACCCCACTTAAGCTTAGGCTTGAAGATGTTAAGTCAGTTATTAAAGCCTGATCTATGATAAGTATGCCTCCCTAAACACCCAAATTATCTCACGTTGTGTTTCAACTTCCTTCCTACTATGATGCAAGTGGAAATTGATTAAGTGACAAGAGAAATCCAAGGAGGGAACCAACATATGTAATAGTATGGAGTGAGGAAAAGATGACCTGAGATTTTCTCTTAGATTACTTTAACTTAGATACATAGCTTAAAGCAGAAAGCAAGTCTTTGGGTTAGTCATAGCTACCCCCCATTAAAATTAAAGATAAACAGATGATTTTAATATTCTTTCCACTTTTGTTGTTCTAATATCCAATTATCTGAGATATCAAATATCCTATTATCCACCAAAAAACAAATCGCTTCTCCAAATGTAAATGTGATCTGCTCAAAATTTAAAAAATGTTTCTTTTTATATAAGGTCTATGATGATGTATATTCTATAAAATTTTATAAAAATTTTTATCCTATTTTGGTTGTTTTTATTCTCATGAGTAAAGAACATAAATAAAATAGAAATCTGTCTCTAAAACTTCTTATCCATATTCATTTAAACTAGGTTAGATGAATTTAATCGTATTGTTCATAATCATTTAACCTGGGTTATTAATAAGAACATCTAATCTATCAAGAAACATATACTCATTTTTCCCATAAAAATTATATTTGAGGTAATTATAGTCATCTATTGAGTATTTACATATGAAAAGTAGAACAATAGCAGGGATTACATAAGGTGGGAACTGATTTAAGCAATTATCTGATTTTAAAATGCAATAAACCATTATTTTTTAAGCCAAATTATTTTCTTTTATTTATAGACCATGTAATTTTCAAAAACTAATTTTTAAAATACCCACCAACTGACAGAAGATAAAAATAATCTGGAAGCATATAAAGTGCCAAATGAAGCTGATTTAGGAAATGGCTTACTTTTATATGATATTATTTTATACTGCAGTATCAAAAGTAAAGTTTAGAGGTGGCAAAATTTGCTGGAAAAGTTATGGGAAAAGCTTTTTAAAAACTTTTATGGCAGGGCGCATGGGTGGCTCAGTCTGTTAAAGGTCCAAATTCAGCCCCCGTCATGGTCATGATCTCACTGTTCATGAGTTTGAGCCCCGTGTCAGGCCCTGTGGTGACAGCTCAGAGCCGGGAGTCTGCTACTGATTCTGTGTCTCCCTCTCTCTGCTCTTCCCTTAACTCACTCTCTATCTTTGTCTCTCAAAAGTGAATAAATATAAAAAAAACTTTTATGGCAAAACATTGAGGGAAATTTTCTATTTATACCTCTAATGATGGCAATAAAAGTTCTTAAGATTGAGGAGCAATCTTCCAATTCTTTCTTTTGTAACCAAAATTCAGCTGTCTCATATCTGAGGGACTACTTGATTACATTACTTGCTCTAAACAAGCAAATTCAGTGTAGGGGGCTGATTTTCAAATATGTTTATCTTCTGAACCTTCCCTTCAAATGAATCCATATGCAAAGAATATACCATCATACAGCTAAATGGAAATTATTCCCTTGGGGGCCTGGAAGGACTCATGGAGACCCCTAGGGGTTGTAAGATGAAGCTCAGTTTGAAAAACGCTGTTAAAATAGAACTTTAGCATCAGACCAACATGATAGTTTAATTCCAGAATTGCTGCTTTATAGTAGAGTGATGTCAGACAAATTATTTAACTTCTCTGACGTTTAATTTCTTTGTAATCAATTGTCTTAAAAAGGGCTGCCAACAGTATCCCCTATCTTTTTATATACATGTCATCCATCCTATCAAAAGGCAGTGTGGTTCTCCTTCATTTAAATCTGAACTCAGGTTGTGATTTGCTACATTAATAGAATATGGCTGAATGAATGGTGACTCAGTTCTGGGACGAGGTCTTGGGAGTTCAGGCTGTGTTTGCTTTCCCAGTCATGGAGCCCTGAGCCACCATGTACGACTTCAATTACCCTGCTGGAGCAGAAACCCATCCTGCTTCCACTGTTTCCAGCCATTAGTTTGAGACACGAGACACATGAACAAAGTCATCTGGGGTGCAGCCAGAGGAGAGAATCCAGCTATCACCAAATGGAGCAGAAGAATTACTGGGCTGAGCCTAGACAACACAGAATTAGGGAACTAAGACATTATATAAGTCTTTTAAGCCTCAAGTTTTGGAGTGATTTATTAAAGGGAACATTCTTCATCTATGAACTTGAGACAATTATATTTAGTTCCTAATGTTACTGTGAGAATTCGAGATTGTATTCATGAAGGAACTTGCCAGTGTAGGAGCTTAGTTCCTTTTTTCCCCCTTCCTCCTCTTTTCCTTCCTTCAATTACCTTTCTCTTTATCATCCAAACTTCAGTTCCTAAGATAGTGACAGATATGGGAATGATTTTGACAAAGAGGAGAAAGAACATATATACACTTTGGGAGAAAGGAACACCTAGCCGTGGCCAGTTCCTCTCTATTCATGACTCTTCTCACTTGCCAGCCAGCACATATCTAGTTGCAAGATGACACATCATCCCCATTCAAGTGTGGTGCTCTCTGCGCGAGGTTAGTAAATAGTACACCTCTTTATCACACGTGTTCTGAGCCTTTTGAGAAGTTAAGCAAAGGAATAGAAGGAGGGACATCAGAATATTCAAACAATTGCTGGTTGAAGATGGTTGGAGCCTTTAACTTAATGTAGAATGTAAGAGACTTCCAAACACCGAATCCTAGTTGCCACTGATCTTAGGCATAAGTGATGTGGTAGAACCCTCCATGCTGGGGAGAACCTCGAGGCAAAGCCGAATACTGCCCCTGGGATTGAATATAGGAAGAGATGGAGAGACCAGGAGCTACTTTCAAAGCCTCCTCTACACATGGGAGGAATGTTCTCAGCAGTAGGGAAGAAACATCTCTCTTTAATATCACCTTCTTTCCTGCTCCAGATTTATAATTTCACAACTATGGAGTATTGCTTGGACACATAGTGTTTATGAATCTTTCTATAAACTCTCACCCTCATAGTATTTCAGGGTGACTCAGATGTAAATATGTACTTTTAAAGCTCCTTTTTTACTGGAATAATCACCTAGCAAATGAATCTGCTAAGGTACAACGTTAAAAATTAGTTCTTCATCAGAAATAATAATTTTTTTAAAAGAAAACAATGTTATCCTCAAGTGTATGTTTTACCAAAAAGCCCTCATAGTCCATTTGGGTAGGCTCTATATTGCTTAGCTTGCAGGATTTTCTCTTACTAAAACATTAATGACATACAGTAAATTTCCACTCATTTGCAAGCTTTTCTAATAGGTAATAATGTATTTGCTCTGTGATTTTAATTGCAAATTGTGCCCTTAGAACTCCTCTGTAAATATTTTCTTAGCACAGTACTGCATAAGCATATGCATCTATTATGCTAGTCAGAAAGTATTTGCATTTAAGTAATATTATATGTAATAGAAGCAAGCGAATTTCTGCACTGAAATTTTCATCAGTCCTCACTATATCTCTAGGAAGACATGTCATACTAGGAGTCTTAATACTTGAACTCAAAGGGATACTACTCTTCTAAGAAAAATAACCTGTTCCATGTATGATAAGACAACTAGACATTATGGTTTTCCCAGGACAGGTCTGGTTTATGCCAGTTGCCTAATAATTATTAACGGTGCTTTCTTCCATGTATAAAAGTGTCTAGGGCCTGAACAGTAAATTATATCATCATCCTATATATAGCTGAACAGATTATCTACAAACCACATATGAAAATATATACTCACAGATAATTAGATCTCAGGCTCAAATCATAGTAAATTGATCCAAATTTCTTGGGAGAAAATATTTGCAGATCATATATCTGATAAGAGATTAAAATCCAAAATATATAAAAATTCAATAGCAAAAATTAACCCAATTAGAACATGGGCAAAGGCCCTGAATGGTCATTTTTCTAAAGACAACATACAGATGGCCAACAGGTAAAAGAAAAGACATTCGCCATCACTAATGATCAGGAAAATGCAAATCAAAACCTCATATGAGTTAGAATATCTATTACCAAAAGTCAAAGCAAAGTGTTGGAGAGGGTGTGGAGACAAGGAAACCTTTTGTGCCATGTTGGTGGGAATATAACTTGGTACAACCATTATGGAAAAGAGAATGGAGATTTCTCCAAAAATTAGAAGTAGAACTACCATATGATCCAGCAATCATATCCAAAGGATATGAAGTCAGGATGTTGAAGAGATAATCTGCACTCCATGTTCACTGCAGCGCTATTCTCCATAGTGAAGACAACCTAAGAGATGAATGGATAAAGAAAATGTGAGATAGATTGATGACAGACAGACAGATAGATGGATGGATGAATGGATATATAGATAAATAGATAGATTGAAGGAATTTATTCAGCCTTAGAAAAGAGAAGGAAATCAATTTTTCAAAAAAATTATGTTTTCTCCATTGGACAGTCTTGACACTCTTGTTGAAAATCAATGGGCCCTATATATGAGGTCTATTTTTGGACCTCTTTTCTGTTGGTCTGTTTATTTGTCCATAAGTTTGACTACTTTTGTTAACTTTTATGGCTTTGTAGTAAGTTTTGAAATTAGCCTGTTTGGCTCTTCAAAGTCCTGGGAGACTTCATATGAAAATTAGGATTTTTTCTCTGTTTCTGCGAAAAATGCCATTGGGAGCTTGACAGGAATTTCATGCAATCTGTAGACTGCCTTGTGTAATATTGTCATCTTAATAATATTACATCTTCCAATACATAACAACAGAATGTCTTTCCACTTATTTATGTCTTTTTAATTTATTTCAGGATCATTTTATTATTTTCAGGGTACAAGTTTTTTTCCCCTTGATTAAGTTTATTCTAAATATTATATTCTTTTGGATACTATTATAAATTGAATTCTTTTTTCAACTTCTTTTTTGGATTGTTCATACTACTGTACAGAAATGGTTCAGGTTTTGTGTTGATTTCACATTCTGTAACATTGCTAAATTTATTGTCTTTAATAGTATTTTTGTGGAGTCTAAGAATTTTCTGGGTAAAAGATCATATCTTCCACAAAGAAGATTTTACTTATTTCTCTCCAATTTCATTGTTTTATTTCTTTTACATGCCTAATTCTCTTGCTAGGACTTCTAATAATATACTGAATATTAACGGCAGAAGTGAGTGACATCCTATCTTGCTCCTTATCTTAGGGTTTTCATCACTGAGTGTGACATTAATTGTGTGGATATAACTTAATTGTGCAAATTGACCTTATAGTTTGGAAAAGAGAATTTTATTATTCATTAGTTTCAGGTTGAGAATTGTTTGCAAGTTTGTTTACTCTTTTCAAAGACAAAAAAATTAAGGTCCTGGTTTCCAGAAGGCAAAACTGGACAAACAAGAGTACTTATAATACGGATGTTGTTCTGCTTGATTGTGTCACTCAGGTCTCGAATTCTCCTTTCCTGCTCCTGGATTAATTTCTCTCTCTTTTTTTCAGCTTCCTCTTTTGCTATAACTATATCTTCTAATTCACCTATTCTTCTCTCTGCCTCGTCAATCCTTGAGGTGGCTGCCTCCAGTTTGTTATTCACCTCATCTATAGCCTTTTTTAACTCATCACACCTATTTTCAAAGTGCCTAGTGATTGTCTCAGTTGATTCTTTGATGCTTTTCTCAACCCCAGCAATTAATTTTATGACAAGTTTCTTAAATTCTTGATCTGGTATGTTGTCTAGATCTGCC
>NC_043700.1:21713392-21739024 GCF_006229205.1 Suricata suricatta
GGTTCAAAGTTCCAGTCCATGCACTCTTTAAGTTACCACAGATGGTGTTTTTGTTTTGGTTGCTGGCTTCTTAGGGGGAGGAATCAGTTTGTCTTGGCTCAGGCTGGGATTTCGGCTGCCCCTGCCTGAGGCGAGATGCGCAGCAGGAGGTGAAGTGCGCACCGTCTCAGACCCAACCCCCAGCGTGGATCGTGGATAGTGTTAGCGTTGGGGGAGGAATGAGTGCGCAGCTGTTGCCTGAGGGGGCGCCGGGAGCTGCTGGAAATGAGCTGGGAGCTCCTGCAGCCTGCGCGCGCACCCAGGTCTCCACCGCCGCCAATTCCCTGTCGGGATCACGCAGAGGTGGGGGCTATTTTTTCCCTGTTGGGACCTGGGATTCAGGTTTCGTGTGGCCAATGCTGGGGGCGAGATGCACCATGGAAATGAGGTGCGTGCTCCCACTCCCAAAACCGAGGTTGAAGTGAGCACCCCTATCACCGCCGCTGCAGCGTTCGCCGACTCCTCACCAAGATGGCACCGGGCTGGAAGCTGTTCCTTCCCTTGTGTACCACCTGGGTTCGGGATTTAGGCTACCCAGCAGTTATCTATGGAGTGAGCTTCTCTCTCCAAGCGCAGTTAAGCGTTCTTTACCTCTTCCCCAGAGACAGTACTATGAGCATGTTCAGTCTCTCTGTCTCTTCCCTTTGTCTCTCGGGCTCTGCGCGCTTGCCCTGCCTTGGGCTGGGGCTGCCACCTCCCCTGCCCATCTCGGGCTGGCCTGTTTTCCAATCTCCCCAGTTCGCACTCACTCACTCAGGTATCCTTCAGGTTCTCTTCCTTCTGGAGTCCGTATTTTCTCCTTCCGCTCTTGCAGATGAGAGCAATGTCCTTCTCAGTTCGATCGATGGGACAGACGAGGTTTACAGAGCTCCCTTCCTCTCCGCCATCTTGGCTCCTCCCCCCACAAGAGTACTTATAAAGATAACTTTTTGTGTCTGAGAAATGATTATATTACTTGACCTTGGATAATAGTAAGTATTCTTTCTAGGCGACATATGCCAGAAAAGTTAATGTCTGAAGGGAATTAGGATGAAGGATATATTTAGAAACAAAGTCCATCAAGACCCACAAACACAGAAAATCCTTGTCCTTTGATTAAGCATTCTTTAAAAAAATTTTTTCTCATTAGTTATTGGAGAAAGCTTCTGATAATAAAAGCAACATAGGTTGAAAGATTTTGATGTGTAACATGAATTGATACCATCACCATTTCAGTATTTTCTCGTGTATTTTCTTGTGACACACTGGTCAGAGGGGCATGACTATCTTGTTGTAGTCTGAGTCGTTGGTCAAACAGTGAAGATTTAAGGGAATATTTTCTCTATGTCTTCGGACTGTCACAAAACCAAAACCAAAAGAGTCATCACTTGAAGTGATGGAAATGAAGGAACTCAACCACTGTCCTTTTGATATTTTAAAAAATGCATTACCTAATTTTGTCTACATTTAGAAACGAAGAGACCAGGCATTTTAAACATGACTTTATGTTCAATGGATAAATGCATCCTTGAAGAAATCATCTTTATTGTATTACCACCTATTTAAAGGAGATATTTTTTTCTATACCTTGAGTTAATTTTGTCCCCCCCCAGCTTTATATCTACAGTGAGAGGAGTAATGAATTAAGCATCTTTATGAATTAAAGAAAAATAAGTTCAAGCTAAAAACAAATCCATGTTTAAATGTTTGGATGTTGCAGAAACAATTTATCATCGTGTGGAAGGTTAAACCAAATGACCTCTCCAAACCATTCCACTTCTAAATTCTGCAATTTAAGAAATTGCTATTGTGTTTAGCTGTTTGGTAAGATCTAATTAGCCATCCTGTCAGGACCTTTGTGAACCCAGTAAAAATTATGCAAACTTGTAATGAGAGTTAACAGGGAGTTGGGTAACTCCTTTATCTGGCATGAGGAAACTCATTTTAATAACACCAGTGCAATGCAATTGCCTTAATTGCCAGAGAAATGTCATTTAAAGTTAGCCAAGTGCATATGAACATACGGGGCATTGCAGAGAAAATAATGATGAATGATTTACATCCTAGATTTGCATTTTTTCACAGTGGCTATATTTAGACCATCAGTTTCATGAACTTATTGTTACGTTTCCAGTATAGCTGTTAATAAATAAAAAGAAAGTAATTATACTTTTAGTCAAATATGATTCTAGTATGTCTAATATAATCCATGCATTTGTCCTGACATCTATAATTATGTGTTTGTATGTATGGTTATTGCTATTATATTTATTGCTTTTATGTTCACATATATAGTTCTGTTTATAGAACACATATGCATACTCATCAGTTCCTGAAAACGAATTCATTTTTGATTTCCAATTAATGTATGAGCTGTATTAGTTAGCATTACCATGTCAGATTTGGTGAAGTAAGATAATTCTTTGACAACAGTTGATAATCCATTAAAATAAGTGTAAAATAAAGTCTTTTTCATGTAGATGTAAATTTTATTTGAAATCAAGACTGAACATAGAAAATGGGGAAAAAAGGAACTGATGGCAGCATGAATCTTTTAAATTACTATTGTTATGTCCTCATTGTGGTTATTGTTATTTGAGTAGAATACACAGTGAGTAGATAAGAGTAGTGTGCAATTTTATATACTGATTTTGACTCATGATGTGATAGCTGTGGTGATGAAAAGGAAGTAGGTCAAAGACCCAAATGACTGGTGAAGACAGAATTAGTTAGAAAGGTGCTTATGGATCAGATCAAAATGATTAGTAGAATTTCAATAATTATAGAAAAACTTAGAAATGCTACTACCTGAAATGAATTAAAAACAATGCTCTTAATGCTTTTATGTTTCAATGTGGAAATGGCTTAATTTCTTATGTGAAATAAGTTAAAATCATGTAAGAATGATAATGGATTGTGAGGCTGAGTTTAGTATGTGAGAGGGAAAAACAGACCATTTATGTACATGAACTCCATATTGAGGAATATAAAATAATTATTGGTCAATTGGGAAGTAATATATGAACAAAATAAAATTAACAAAGAGACAAAAAAGTAAAAATTTGGTGTTATGTTCTTTAAAATTTTTTTTCTACTCGTGTACACACATCTACTCACATATAAATACAAACAACGAGGATATATATACACATATAGATATACATACATACATACATACACAGATATACTGTTTACTTAATAGTTTTAAATTATTAAAAAAAATTTTTACTGTTTATTCTTCACACACACACACACACACACACACACACACACACACATGCAGAGTGTGTGCTAGCAGGGGAGGGTCAGAGAGAGGGGGAGACACAGAATCCGAAGCAGGCTCCAGGTTCTGAGCTGTCAGCACAAAGCCCGATGCGGGGCTCAAACCCACAAACTGCGAGATCATGACATGAGCTGAAGTCAGATGCTTAACTGACTGAGCCACCCAGGTGCCCCATTTTTAAATTACTTTAATATATCCAAGCATGTTTCCATGGTAAAATATAGAGATCTGTGTCATTAATTAAAAAGTAACGTAGGATTTATCTTTCTCCATCATATTGGCCTAGTAAACCCCCCAACCTTTGTTTAATGTGTGATTATCTGCTGTGCATACCCAGCATGTGTTTGAAGAAAACACAACCATTTGGATGGTGTTTACTTTAAATATATGTCTACAAATCTCAAGGAAATTTGTACTCATAGATACTCAGCACTACCTGTCAGCCTAACTCTACTGCCTTAGTTAATTTGGTCTTCTACTTTGTTGACTCAAATATTTTGCATATTCTTCTCTCCAACTTCTATCTAATTCTCTTTAGAAGCAATCAGAAGAAAACATCTTTCCCTTCTGCTACAGATGCCCAGCCTAAGCGTAGCTCTGTCCAAATACTCTGTTCCTCCACCCATCACAAGGGGTCATCATTATGGCCAAAATTTTTCACTTGAACCCTGGGTCTGATGCGCTTTGTTTCCACAACTTTTCCCCTCTGTTATATTATCATTCACTTTACTCCCTTTTGGATCATTTCCATCAACATATGAACATGAATATGATGAAATATTTTTAGTCTTAGGAAATCACGCCTTGTCTTCTTTTTATCTCCTACTGCAACTACCACTTCACTTTTCAGCTCCTCTTTCTAGCAAAATCTATTGCACAAGTTGTCTATATTATCTGTCCTCATATCCTTCCTTTATACCCCCCTCCCCCTTTTTAAAACTTGAACCCACTCAGTTTCAGCTTTCCTTGACTCACCTCTGGGCTAAAGTTCATCAATGATCTTTGTGTTGTCAGACTGAAAGTTCCTTTACAACTTCTCAGTGAACTTGATTTCCTACTGGCCTTTGACAATTCCTTCCTTCCTGGACCGCTTTCTTCATTAAGTGTTCCAGGACACGGCCCATTTCTGGTCCCCTTTCTCACCTGATGCTAATTCTGTTTCATTTGTTTCCCAAATATTTCTAAATATTGGCTTGCCCCAGAGTTCTATTTCTAGAGAAATCTTCTCCATGTGCTTTTTTTATCTTCACTTATTCCTTAGGTAGTTTCACCCATGTATACACTGAAGAAGCAAAGAAGTCCTCTTCCTTGAACTGCGGACTCAAATATCCAATAGTCACTTGACATATCTCTTTGGATATTGCACACACCATTTAGAATTAACAGGTTCACAACGAACTGAACTTTTGATATCTTATACTTCCTCCTCTCCTTTCACCATCTGTTGGGGAGGGAAGTACAGACAATGATAATTGCCATCCAGTTTCCATTCAGCTTTCTAACCCACAGGATCTTGATCATGTCCAGGCTGGAAAGGGACCCAACTCAAATTTCTCACTTGCCCAGAACTAGATCATATGGCTACCTTAGTCTCATGAAAGGGAATGAGGAAGACTTCCTTTTATTCTATTCTCTGGAATAATATACATGGCACTGGGATTAATTGCTTATTGAATATTTAGTAAAACTAATTCAGACAACTGATTGCTCCTCATTGGGTGAGTGTGTTTGTGGTAAGAGTTAAATTATATTCAATTTAAAGGAGAAAATGTAATAGGTATCCATTTATACTTGGAAGCAAAATATTAATTATGAATGTCTAAAAGATGAGGAAGAAAGAATTTTTCAGCATGCTTGTAAAGAACAGTTAAATTTACTATAGAGAGTATACAGCTATTTAGAATATACACATAAATGGCTCAATGTGCACATTCCCTGGTTAAGTGAATACTCAGTTAATATTGACAATTGTTAAACTTTGACACCTTCAAGGCTGAAACTATATACAGAAAAGACTATTCAGAAGTTGTTTCAGTTTTTATTAAGGTTTTTTAATTTTAATTTTAGTTTTTAATGTTTTATTTATCTTTGAGAGTGAGAGAGGCAGCGTGAGCAGAGGAGGATCAGAGAGAGAGGGAGACACAGAATCTGAAGACAGGCCTCAGGCTCCGAGCTAACTGTCAGCACAGAGCCTGATGTGGGGCTTGAACCCATGAACCGTGAGTTCATGACCTGAGCAGAAGCCCGATGCTCAACAGACTGAGCCACCTAGGTGCCCCAAGGCTTTTTTAAAAAGGTGTTTTATGTTTAAAACAAAATCCCGAGGAAGGTAAGGAACTTTCTCAGATATTCCCTGTCCCTACAAATGCACAGCCTTTTCCATTATGAACACCACTCACCAAAATGGTACTTCGTTTTTTTTTTTTTGTCTACCAAAGATGAACTCCCTCTGAAACATCATAATTACTCAACAGACATCATTTATTTTAGAGTGTACTCTTGGTTTTGCACATTCTATGGGTTTAAACAAATGAATAATTATGTATATCCACTATTACAATATCACACAGTATTTTCACTGCTCTGAAAATCCTCTGAGTTATGCTTTTCATCTTTGCGTCCTTCCCCACCAGGCAACCATAGATTTTCTTTATTGTCTTCGTAATTTTGCCTTTTCCAAAATGGCTAACACTTGAACAACAGGGTTTAGGGGTGCTGACACCTGCACAGTCAAAAATCCATGTATAAACTTTAAAAACAGTTTTGAATTTGTAATTTATGTACAGTTGACATATATTAAATTACTTTCATGTGTACAACATAGTGACTCAACAATAATACACTTTACAAAGCACTTAACACTATAAGTGTATTACAAAAGTACTAGCTATATTCCATATGTTATACCTTCTTCCCTGTAACTTACTTATTTTATAATGGGAGCTTGTATCCTTTAATGCCTTTCTCCTATTTTGCCCATTTCCACAGTCCCCTCTTCTTTGACAAATACTAATTTGTTCTCTATATTTATGAATCTGTCTCTCTGTTGTTGTTGTATGTTTGTTTGTTTATTTGGTTGTCCTTTAGATTCCACATGTGAATGAAGTCATATGCTATTTGTATTGGCAAAGAGGTGGAGAAATGGGAACATTGGTGGGAATGTAAACTGGTACAGTCAGTATGGAAAACAGTATGGCAGTTCCTCAAAAAATTAAAAATAGAAGTACCCTATGATCCAAGAAAACCCTAAGAATAAACTTAACCAAAGAGGTGAACAATCTATACACTGAAAACTATATAAAGATTATGAGAAATTGAAGAAGAGACCCCCCCTCCCCCAAAAAGAAAAATATTCCATGCACCTGGATTGGAAGAACAAATATTGTTAAAATGTCAATACTACCCAGAGCAGTCTACATATTCAATGTAATCCCTATCACAATAACATGCGCATTCTTCACAGAGCTAGAACAAACAATCCTAAAATTTGTATGGAACCAGAAAAGACCTTGAATAGACAAAGCAGTCCTGAAAAAAGAAAACTAAAGTTGGAGGCATCACTATTCTGGACTTCAAGATGTATTACAAAGCTGTAATCTTCAAGATGGGATAGTACTGACACAAAAATAGACTCTCAGATCAATGGTACAGAATAGACAATCCAGAAATGGACCCAGAAACATATGATGAACTAATCTTTGACTAAGAAAGAAAGAATATCCAAAGGAAAAAAGATAGCCTTTTCAGCAAATGGTGTTGAGAAAACTGGACAGTGACATGCAGAAGAATGACCCTGGACCACTTTCTTATACCATACACAAAAATAAACTTGAAATGAATGAAAGACTTAAATGTAAGACAGGAAGCCATCAAAATCCTAAAGGAGAAAGCAGGCAAAATCCTCTTTGACCTCAGGTGCAGCAACTTCTTACTCAGTATGACGCTGGAGGCAAGGGCAACAAAAATAAAAATGAACTACTGGGACCTCATCCAGATAAACAGCTTCTGCACAGTGAAGGCAACAATCAGCAAAACTAAAAGGCAACCTACAGAATGAGAGAAGATATTTGCAAATGACGTATCAGATAAAGAGTTAGGTATCCAAAATCTGTAAGAATTTATCAAACTCCAATGTTTATAGCAGTGCTATTGACAATACCCAAAGTATGGAAAGAATCCAAATGTCCATCATCAGATGAATGGATAAAGATGTGGTGCATGCATGTGCACGTGTGCGCATGCACACGCGCGTGCACACACACACACACACACACACACACTGGAGTATTACTTGGCAATCAAAAAGAATGAAATATGGCCATTTGCAACAATGTGGATAGAACTAGAGGGTATTATACTAAGCAAAATTGGAACAAAAAATATATGACTTCACTCATATGTGGAATTTAAGATACAAAACAGACAAACAGAAGAGAAGGGAAATAAAAATAATATAAAAACAGGGAGGGGTACAAAACATAAGAGACATTTCAATATAGAGAACAAACTGAGGGTTGCTGGAGGGGTTGTGGGTGGGGGGATGGGCTAAATGGGCAAAGGACATTAAGGAGAGCACTTGCTGGGATGCGCTCTGGGTGTTATACGTAGGGGATGAATCGCTGGATTCTACTCATGAAATCATTATTGCACTATATAAAACCCAACTTGTAAATTAAATTTAAAAATACATATAAAAAAGAATAAAAACAAACAAACAAAACCAAACCATCCAACAAGAAATGAGACAGCCCCCACACACAAGGATCGTCCAGAAAGCCCTGGGGAACCTAGACAGTTGTCTGTCTGCTTGAGTGACCCTGCTTCCCCTTCTTATGCCCCAATTCCTTCTCTTTTGCTTTAATTAGCCAATAAAGAGTAAGCCCACAAAACTCTAGATACTCCACCCTCAGACCCTAATAAAGACGCAGGTCTTCACTGGTACATGCACACTTGCTCTTTCCTCACAGTGCAGCCCTTGGGTAAGCCACGTACTCTCCAGGACCTGTGAGTAATAAATCTTGATCCTCAAAGTTCCCTTATTATTTTTGCTGGTGTGTCCCGCAGTCATTATGAGAACCAGAAGAGGCAGCCCCCCCATAAAGGGGGGCCCAGCAGGGGAAATGTCTATGGAATTTGTCACAAGTGATGTGCCCAGGTGGGCACTGCAGACATTCCTAGTAATGGCCACTACCAGCAACAGGCTCAGAAACAATGGAACAGCCCAATAATAGAGAGTAACTGGCCCCAAATGCCTCTAGTGCCAATGTTTAGAAACCCTACCCAAAGGACAGGCAGGATTCAAGAAAAATAAAGAGGAAGCATTGAAGGTTTAAGATTAACAGGAGGGTCAGGAATAAAGACAAGCTGGCTCTATTTGATTCACTGTAGCTTATTTGTGAAGCTTCTTAAGTATCAGGCTAAAGAGTCTGGAGCTGTGCTATCTAGCCAATCAGTAGCCACTGGCCACATGTGGCCATCCGAGCATCTGAAATGTGGAACAGTCCATGTGAGATATGCTTTAAGTGTAAAATACTCAGCAGATTTCAAAGATTGAGTACCAAAAAAGAATGCAAAGTATCTCTGTAATTATGAATTGATACTGATCATACACTCGAAAATATATTTGGGATACATTTGGTTAAATAACAAGCTATTAAAATTAAAAAAAAAAAGAAGTATCATATGATCCAGCACTTCACTTTTGGGCATTTATCCAAAGAACACGAAAACACTAATTCAGAAAAATATATGCACCCCTATTTCCCCCTATGTTTTTTGCAGTATTATTTACCATAGCCAAGATACGGAAGCAACCTAAGTGTCCATTGATGGATGTGGTGTATATACACGATGGAATATTGCTCAGCCACAAAAATGAATGAGATCTTGCCATTTGTGCAACATGGATGAATGTAGAGTGTATTATGTACAGAACTTTTGACTCCCCTGAATCTTAACTACTAACAACCTACTGCTGACTGGAAGACTTACCAATAATGTAACCAGCCAATCAACACATTTTTCCTGTTATATGTAGTATATACTGTACTCTTATAATAAAGCAAGCTAGAGGAAATAAAATTTATTAAGAAAAACATAAAGAGGGAAAAATACACTTATGGTACTGTTCTGTAAAGAATCTGCATATAAGTGGACCCATACAGTTCAAATCCATGTTGTTCGAAGGTCAATTTTAGTTGAAATCATAGAATGTGTAGCCTTCTCAGATCATATTCTTTCACGTAGAAATTAGGTCCCTCCATGTCTGTTCATGACTTGATAACACATTTCTTTCTACTGTTGAGTAATGGCCACTGTCTGGATGTGCCACAGTTACTTGTCCCTTCACCTACTGAAGGACATCTTGGTGGCTTCTAAGTTTTTAGCAATTGTGAGTAAAGCTGCTACAAACATCTGCATGCAGATTTTTATCTGGACAGAAGTTTTCAACTCCTTAGGTAAATAACAAGGTATGTGATTGCTGGATTGAATGCGAAGAGTATGTTTACTTTTGCAAGAAAATGCCAAAACATCTTCCGAAGGGGCCATATCATTTGTATTTTGTAACATTGTGTATTCCTACCAGCAGTGAATGAGAGTTTCTATGGCCCCACATCTTTGCCAGTATTTGGTGTCGTCAGTATTCCAGATCTTGGCTATTCCACTAGATGTGTAGTGGTATCTAATTAATGTTTGAATTTGTATTTCTCTGATGACATATGATGTAGAACATTTTCTCATTTTTCATAGGTTTATTTGCCATCTATGTATCTCATTTGGTGAGCTGTCTGTTAATGTTTAGGCCCATATTTTAATCAGGAGTTTGTTTCTCTTACTGTGGAGTGCTTAAGCTTTCTTTGTATATGTAGCATAATAGCCCTTTATCAAATGTGTCTTCTACAAATATTTTCTCTCAGAGTCCAATGCAGGGTTTGAACTCACAAACTGTAAGATCATGACCCTAGCTGAAATCAAGAATTGGATGCTTAACCAACTGGGCCAGTCAGGTACCCCTAGTTCTATGTTTTACATTTAGGTCTATGACACATTGTGAGTTACTTTTTGTGAAGGGCATAAGGTCTGTGTCAAGATTCATATTTTGTATGTGGATGTCCAGCTGTTCCATGACTATCTGTTGAAGAGAATATCTTTGCTCTCCTATACTGTCTTTGCTCCTTTGTTGAAGATAAGTTGACTAGATTTTGGGAGTCTATTTCTTGCTTCTCTATTATGTTCTATCAAATTATGATCAACTATTACCTGATACAAACCCGAATTCTTCTGTTTTATACATGATGTTTCTTCAGGACCACATGAGTGAAATTTGGATCTCTCTCATCGTTATACTTTTAAAGTGTTTTATTCAGTAAGCTGTAAATGTCATACATGCTAAAACAATTGTATATATTGAAATATGTATAATATTCAGAACAAGAGAGGTGATAGTCTTAATCAGCAATACTAGGTAAATTAAAACTTGTAGGGGAGGTCTTTTAGAAAGCTGAAAGCTTTGAATTACATAAAACATTCTAAAGAAACTATCCTGGGAAATAGGAGACTTAAAGCTGAAGTCTGTCTTCAAATAGCAGAGAGAGCTGTTTTTATAAAAACAGAAGAGACTTTATGGAGAATGCTTCCAGGGCAGAACTTTGGGCCCATGTATGAAGCCACTAGTACAGCTGATGGGTTGTCTCAACATGAGGAAGAGTCAAAATATCTGAAAATAGAATAAGTTGCTTTCAGAGGTAGTTAATTGATGGGATTTAAGAATCAGACAGGGAATGGGATTAGATCATCTCTAGCATTTATTTAAACTCTGAGAATCTGTGCTGCTGTGAAGTTTAACACTCGTAGATGATCTCTACACATGCTATTAATGAAAGGGAGTATGGAGACTAGAGTGGCTGATAGTGTTTTCTTTATCCACATCCACATTCATAAGTTAATAAGGTTATCACAATGAAGCCATATTAGTGCATTTTATTATGACTTTCTAATATTGATTATTTGGGGTTGGGGAGGGGGAGTTAAGGCCTAAGTTCAAATGGGTAGAGAAATGAGCACAGTCATGTGTGTCTGGTTTGGAAGGATGACACTGTCAGGAAAGGCAGCTATAATTTGATAATTTTATAAAAAGAAAAGAAAAAAAGTAAATCCTCTTTAATCTCACACTCTCCTTTCTTTCCCTTTATTATAATAACCCATTAGAGTTTTCTACTTTCTTTTCATATTTTCCTACTTCTGGGAGTTGTAGTAGCTAGAAGGAACTTTTTCCCCCTCTTGTTAGCTACCCTTTTATGTCAAACATCGAAACATTTGATGTTTTAATAAAGCTTTATATTATTCACCAAATGTTTACTGAGCACATACTATGGGTCAAAAACTCTATTAGGAATTTAGGATATAATGATGAATGAAACAAACATCTGGTATTTCTCATACTTACAGGTTGGCAGAAGGAGGGTGTACACTAAATAAACAATAAATATGTAAATAATTTTATATATTCGAAGGTGATAAGTACTTTGGATATAAGAAAAAGTTGCACAGGGTAAAGGCTGTCAGCAGAGCAAGTAGGTCCTTGTGGGTAGTGCAGTATGGAGTGGTTCAGAGTTGATCTCATCATGAAGGTGAGGTCTGAACAAAGACTTACTGGGATAGAATGAACTCACCAGATACCTATGGGAAGAATACTCCAGGCAGAGGAAACAGTTGGATTGAATGCTCTGGGTTGGAATTTTCTGAGTATGTTCTAGAGGAAGAGCCAGCAGCCTGACATGTAAAGGGTGGCCTAAGGGTGGCCATAGCAGTAAGAGGTAAAGTTTGGGAGGTCAAACAGACAAGGCCTTGGAGTCAATGCGAAGACTCTGTGAGCCATCACAGTTCCAGGCAGAGCTATGACATGATCTGACTTAGGTTTCAAAAGAATCTTTCAGAATGCTGTGCTGAGAATAGATTCTAGAGGACTAATAGACAAATAGGTAGAAGGTTAATGCAGTAAAATTACAAAATTTAGAAAATGGGAAAAATAAAAGGCAGGGGAAAGAAATCACTACTTAAATTTTGACATATTTTTCTATATATTTTTGCCTTGTTAATATTATTCTTCAAATAAAATATTATTTTAAAAGACCTGAACTAGGAATGTATAAGTTGTCACCTCTGGTGTTCATCTAAGTAGCACCATCAATGGCGGTGCACTCACGTAGATTCCACCAATGAATGGGACTTTTTATTGAAGCAGTAGCCAGGGGTATTAGAGACCTGTCCAAAGAGATGTTTTATTATATTTTTTGGCTGTGTGCCTAAATAGTAGGAGAATTTATAGACAGACTCTCAGAGAATAAATATTTTGCCTTTAAAATAGCCATCTTTGGAGTTATAAATTTAATGTCAACTTAGTTTAAAATGAAATATATAATGAATGATTCAAATCTCTGGAAGGATGGTAGCCAAGTGTCTCTGACTTTGATTTCAGGATTTGACAACAGTCATTTGGTCTTGCACTTTTCCCCAACACTGTTATCTCTTAATATGTTTTGTTGTGTTGTTTATTCTGACTTGGTCTAGGATATGGCCCGTCCCTTTGATTAATTGGCCTATGTGGTTCATGTTGATCTTTTTATAAAGATAAATGACTTAATAGATAATTGGAATATAGAAGAGTTAGCTAGGGAGAGAATAAGCCCATAAAAACATAGTTAAATGCATGATCAGATTTAACTAATCATGGTGAAAGTGCTAAGTGGTCAAATGGGAAATTTAAATAAAGATAGAGCCATAAATTTAGGAGGAAAAAGACATTTAACAGATACAATTCTGGGCACATCTGACAATGCTCAGATATAACACAAAAGCCCAGGAGTTATATTTAGAAAGCAAAAACCTATAGTGAATAAATCATGGTTAAGAAAACTAGCATCAGAGTTGAGTAAAATAGTAACATTGAATTTAAATATATTTTGGTGACCTTTTTTTTTATTATGTCTAGGAGTTTACAATGAATGAGGAGCATGAAAAGCTTGCTATGGTTTGGATTTTATCCATATACAGTTTGGATTAACTTCTTATCTTTCCACTCTAATTTTCTCAGAGGCTGCATTTTATAGTTTTACAGTTGAGTGCCAAAAAGGTGATTAAAATTCAACTAATAAAAAAAGAAGGAAATTGTAGTGATTTGGTCTGAAGAAAAAAAGGCTGGGGAATGATTTGATTGCTCGAAATCAGATAATGGGAATTACACTGTTTCTATTTCCTTACATTAAAGAATAAATAAAAGCCTGTATATTTTGTCTATAAGAATTTTTACAAAGCGAGTTCCCTGCTTAATGTATTTTTAGATGTTGGCTGGGTTGGGTGGGATGCGGTTTATTCATTGGACTCTTGATATACTTCCCATTCCTGAGATATAGAGTTATCTTTTTCTTAAACCTTTTGAAATATGTTGTTTCTGTTCAGTGTTTTAAACTATATTACAGTTAGTAAAGTTAGAGTTTTGCTCATGTTATTTCAAAATCAAACTTACTAATATTAATATTATACTATTAAGGTAAAATACATCTTTTAAAATAATATATCAATTTTCAGGTTTCATAATTATTCCTCTCATTAAATTTTAAACGTTTTTTTTTAATGTTTTATTTATTTTTGATACGGAGAGAGACAGAGCATGAGAGGGGGAGGGGCAGAGAGAGAAGGAGACACAGAACCGGAAGCAGGCTCCAGGCTCTGAACACAGGTCCCGATGTGAGGCTCAAACTCACCAACTGTGACGTCATGACCTGAACTGAAGTCAGACAATTACCTCACTGAGCCACACAGGTGCCCCCAAAGCCAGCATTTTCTTTTTTTTTTTTTAAATGTTTTATTTATTTTTGATACAGAGAGAGACAGAGCATGAGAGGGGGAGGGGCAGAGAGAGAAGGAGACACAGAACCGAAAGCAGGCTCCAGGCTCTGAGCTGGCTGTCAGCACAGAGCCCGACGCGGGGCTCGAACCCACGAACGTGAGATCTGACCTGAGCCGAAGCCGGAGGCTTAACCGACTGAGCCACCCAGGCGCCCTCCTCTCATTAAATTTTATAAGACAGCTGAGGATTGTCCCAAGTTATACCAAGTCAATAGGTCCAGAGGACAAGTCTTAAAAATTAATTATGAAAATAGCTCGTTTTAATAATACATATTTGTTCTTTCCTGTTTACAAATGACTTAAAGTGCCCTAAATAAGAAAATAGCTAGCTGATCTATACCTGTAACTATCTATCATCCATCCATCTACCTATCCATCGATGTATCTATTTTTGTGAACGTGTACATATACATAATTTAAAGGTAGAAGAAAATGGGCCAATATAAAATATATCTCTCCAAAGTTTGTGAAAACCAATGTAAGTATTTTCTAATCTATGTGTTCTCTTTTAAAGTCAGATACCAAAGGCATGCAGATATGCACAGTTCGGAATAGATAAAAATCCCTTTTTTGAGTAATAAATATACAAAGGATGATTGAATATTGCTCACTGTGTTAATGAGGCAGTTAAAGGCAAAAGAGGTATTTGGAAATATAGTTCATTTCTTAAATACCTGCTTGTTTTCTTCTTATTTTAAAGAAAATAAATACTTAGAAGAAGGTAATAGTATTCAGTTAATGTCAATTATAATGCTAATAGATTCTGGGATGGCATGTAAATGTATCAATAGTAAAGAACCATGCGGACCCTATCGGTGAAGCTTACAGTGAGAAGTCAAAGAATTGTCAGGGTAAAAACTATTCTTAGGAGATTATAGTCAAGGAAATAATTTTGTGTAAGTCAACCATTTATGCTGATAAATTACCTAAGAAGGAAAGAGATGTTTATGCTACTGTATACAAGCTGCTGAATAAATTATGGTTATTAATTTTTATTTAGTTTATGTCTATCAGATATTAAATTTAAAATGGTAGAAAGTGACCCTTTGAGAAAATTCACTTAAAAAATTTTATAGGAGAGAACATTGGCCTTAATTTTTAAGATTTGTTAATTTAATCTGTTAAACCCATAATTAAAAACTATTCAGAGAGCAGGTTTTGTTTTGTTCTGTTTTTCTTGCTATCAGCCAGACATCAGCTATTTTAAAAGTGAATAATAATGCTAAAAGTAGGTAATTGGAAGAAAATAAAAGTCATATGTGAATAGACAATATTATTCTTAAAGTAATTATTCCTATATAGGTGAACTTGCAACTAAAATCATTGAAATTTTACAACACTCAGTTATCATCAGTTGATGATTTTACTTCTATTTCTTTTTTTTCTTTTCTTTTTTTTTTTTTTTGCTTCCTTTGTTCTTCCCTTCCTTCCTTCCTTCTTCCATTCCATAGCCTGTAATTTGTTATGCACCCTCAATGTCATAATATTTGGGAGTAGACACTTGGGAAGCAATTAGGTCATGAAAACCCTAAAAATAGGATCAGTGCCTTTACAAAACAGATCCCAGAAAGCTAGCTCACTTTCTATCCACCAACGGAGAGACCGTGAGAAGTGCACACCCTGCAACCCGGAAGAGGGTTCTCAGCAGTACCTCACCGTGCTGGCGTGATCTAGAACTTCTTGCCTCCAAGCAATCCAGTTTACGGTATTTTATTGTAGCCTACAGAACTGAGTAAGACATATTTTCATACTGAATGATTGCACTTACCAAAGTGTAGAAACAAACAAACCTAATCTATGGTGTTGAAACTGAAGACAGTGGTTATGCTTGGAGGGGAGGGTAAGGTATGATTGGAAGATGGCCGTGAGCACCGCTGCTTGGACTTGACATTGTTCTCGCTCAGTTGAACCTCACACAGTTCTTGACGTAGACAGGGATTTCAATAATGGATTCACTTCATATAGTTACCCAAGTTTTATAACTTTGTTCCAAGAAGTAATTTTTGAGAATCTACTGTGTACCAGATACTAAAGCAGGCTTTAGATTTAGGACCTCACCGGTGACAGACACCATCCCGCCATCACTGAGCACACAACGTAGTGATGAGTACGGTGACTAGATAGGTCATTACAAGGAAATGGGTCTGTGCATGTGAGAAGCAATAGAGCAGTCCCCAAATTTGGATATGGTATGGGATTCAGCAAAAACTTTATGAAGTGACATTTATGGTAAAATTTGGAAGACTGGAAGTGTTTTTACTTAAGAAGAAGATTGGAAATGTGTTCCAGTAGAAGAAATAATATGAATTTAGCTCCAGAAATGAGAGGCTGCATTGGCCTTTTAGCTAACCAGCATGTGTACAGATTTGCTTAAGACTTAAGTGCTCAAGACATAGAAATATACATTCTTTTTCTTTCCTTTGCAACTACATTTATAATTTCTTCTTCGTACATGTTGTATATTAGAAATGCATAAAGCCTTACTTCCAGCTATTGCATTGGTTAAGCTGCAGGCTGAATCTGTGTAACAAAAAACTCCAAAATATAGTAGCTTAAAGAGATTAAAAAAATGTGTGTATCTGATAAGAGATAGTCTGGAATTTGATGATGTTTTAGGCAAGAAAGCTGGTCTTCCATTTCATTGTTCCCACATATTGTCCTACTTGCTTGTTACCACTGACTCAGCTCCTTGTCTATATTCCAGTCTACAGAAAGAAAGACTGTGACAAAACAATTTTCTTTTGAGGAAATGAAGCAGAGGCTTTCTACATCACTTTCACTCACTTTTCATTGGTAATAACATATTCAGGTAGCTGCAAGAGAGGCTGGACTGTGTTGTTTTGAGCAGGCTGACTCTATGCCCAGCCAAAACTCATAACACTCATAAAAGAAGGGCTGAACGGACTTGGGAAAAAACCTGCAGCCCATCACAACTACTAATTCATAAAGCCCCGTTGTGATTGTGAGAAAATGTCATCAATCAAATGCTGGTCAATAGGTGGGAGAGCATGAGAAATCTTATATATCAAAACATCACAATTAAATGCTTTTGTTTTATTTAAAAACATGTAGCCATTAATGGGTTGCAATGAAAGGGGTGAAATAATCACATCCTAACTTTAGAAATATATACACTGGATGCAGTTTAGGGAACAGCCACAGGGAAGAAGCCCAGTTTTGGAGCACTACTAGGAATCTGGTTGAGATATTATGGTGAAATGAACTCAAGGAATTAATAGTGGATAACAGGAGTTCAGATAGGAAGAAATCTATGATATAAAATAATTGAATTCATGCTTCTCAATAATATGTGATGGTAAAAAGTTTAGGGGTAAACAATAATATCATCAAGGCTACAGGCTGGATGGAGTTGTGACCTCTCAGTGCCCAGAAGTATTAGAAGAGAGTGAAAAAGATAAGTTTAATGGTGCATGTAGGAAATTTCAATTACTGTGCTAATTAGATCAAACTGTCTGGAGATAGATCTAGGTCAAAAGCATCTGTTCAAGACTGTTTTCTAGAGTGAAGAACCTAGAATATGCAGTTTTCTTCATGTTTGTTTTGCTAAGGTGCTAATGAGGTGAAGTAGTCCCCATCTGATGGTTGCCTCTTTTTGTGTAAGCTAAGAGATTGTTCATCTATTATGAATGAGATCTTATGTGGTATGTTAAATGTTTGAAAAGATAAAACATATTTCCTGTAAAAAAAATATGAGGGTCTTGTTGATATTAGTGACTGCTAGTTAGTGTAGTTTCACTAGTCTCAAGCTTTTGTTATGTTTCAGGTAGTTCCTCCATTTTCTGATATGGGAATCAAGGAGACAGTTGGAAAAAATGAAGATACAAACTTCTCTAGTTGAATGGTGGACCCTTAAGTTTATCTTTCAGGGGGAAGGAAGTGCACAGAAGAGGAGGCTGAATGATGGGAAGAAATTTGAGGGTGTCAAACAATAATAAATTCAGAGGTGATGAAGAAATAGGTATGAATGTACAATCTAAAGATCTAAAAAATTAGGAGTCTAGGAATAAAATATTGAGTGTTTTATATACATTTATAAATGAATACCATGATTCATCACTTACATACAACACCCATTGCTCATCCTAACAAGTGTCTTCCTCAATGCTCATTACCTATTTCCTCCTTCCCCCCCTTGCCCCCAAACAACCCTCAGTTTGTTCTCTGTATTTAAGAGTCTTTTATGGTTTGGCTCCCTCTCTGTTTGTAACTTTTTTTTTTCCTTCCCTTCCCCCATGGTCTTCTGTTAAGTTTCTCATATTCCACATAGAGTGAGAACATATGAAGTTTATCTTTCTCTGACTGACTTACTTCATTTAGCATAATACCCTCCAGTTCCATCTGGGTTGTTACAAATGGCAAACTTTCATTCTTATTCAGTGTCAAGTAGTATTCCAGTTTGTGTGTATACATACATATATATATATATATATATATACACACACATATAAATATATATCACCTCTTCTTTATCCATTCATCAGTTGGTAGAAATTTGGTCTCTTTACACATTTTTGCTATTGTTGATAGTGCTACTATAAACACTGGGGTACAAGTGCCCCTATGAATCAGCACTCCTATATCCTTTGGATAAACTCCTACTAGTGCTATTGCTGGGCCATAGGGTAAGTCTATATTTAATTTTTTGAGGAACCTCCACACCGTTTCCAGAGCAGCTACACCAGCTTGCATTCTCACCAACAGTACGAGAGGATTTCCATTTCTCCACATCCTCACCAACATCTGTTGTTTCCTGAGTTGTTAATTTAGCCACTCTGACCAGTGTGAAGTGGTGTCTCATTGTGGTTTTGATTTGTATTTCCCTGATGATGAACAATGTTGAGCATCATGTGTCTGTTAGCCATCTGGATGTCTTCTTTGGAAAAGTAAAATACACAATATTTTGATGTGGCATTTCAGAGTTGCAGTTCTGTGTGACAGCATGATCCAGCATGTGGTCATGACAGAGTCATGCTGCTATAGAATGGAGATGAACTCTCAAAGATGTTGGAAGGCAGAGAATAGAATAGATTACTCACATAAAAGTTGAAAGACTCTAGTGTGTGAACTAGTGCTACAGGATGAAAAGAAAATCACAGAACCAGGTACCAAACCTTTACTAAATAAAGTAGAGTTCAAGGAATTCAGTACTTGATCATCAACAAAGAGAAGTAGACTCTGGAAGAAAGAGATGGAGTGGCCTTGAAAGAATGATTGAAAAGTACTCGTAAGAGAAATGAGAAGATGAGAACATCAATTCCAAACTCTTATCCTCAGGGATGTGGGACATGGTTGAAGGAGCAGACTCACGTGAGAGGAGATTATCACTCACATGGGCAAACAGTGAGGTCAAAAGAGTCAACATATTCTATTTCACTGGTTAAAAATTATTCTGGGTGGATCTGATTATAGCCTCCAAAATGAAAAAAAATTAATGAGGAGGCAAATAAATCATGTGAGGAAAAGCACTCCTGAAAAATAACATATTAACTAGAGTAAGAGGACAGATAGAATTTGGAAAATAATCACTGTAGTATTCTATGAGAAAGCATCAAGAAAATATGTGACATCTCAATTTTTTTTGATGTTTATTTATTATTGAGACAGAGAGAAACAGAGCATGAATGGGGGAGGGGCAGAGAGAGGGAGGCACAGAATCGGAAGCAGGCTCCAGGCTCTGAGCTGTCAGCACAGAGCCCGACATGGGTCTCAAACCCACAAACTGTGAAATCATGACCCGAGCTGAAGTTGGACGTTCAACTGTCTGAGCCACCCAGGCACCCGAAAACATGTGACATCCAAAGACATAATTAGACATGCCATTTTAGATAAAAGGAGATGCAATTGAAGGAGGGCCCAAATATAAAAAGAGATAACATATTCATTGGAGTCAGTAAATAGAAAAGATGGTAACAACAAAACAAAGCACAATCTCAGCAATAGGAAATGCGGTTATGGTGCAAAATTGGTGAAAAAGAAAACCGACAAAGCTTACAAAAATAGAGATAATATGTCAAGGCAGATTTCCAGATCTAATATCCAAAGAGTATGTATGAAAAACAGACCAGAGAAAGCAGAAAAAATTGATAATAAATGTAAAAGAAGAACAATTTCTTCAATTTGATTGAAAAGACTCACTTCTAGGGGAAAAAGGTATAAATTAAAACATTTTTAAAAGTCTTGAATTCATTTCAAATTATGTAGGTTTAGAATTGTAGCTGCTCTTATAGTGTTTTCTGCATAGGTTTTTGTGTTTTAAAAAATGTTGGTAATTGACAAGTATTTCATGGTTATAAAAACACTATCTTACAGTGAGTTGAAAACAAGAAATGTAAATACTTCTATGTAAATACTGACAAAAAGCTTCTTGAAAACTGTATTTGTATTTTAGGTTTTGTTCAGTGAAGAAAAACATTTACTTCCTAAACAGTCAAAAGCTGTTGTTTGGTGGCGGTGGAAATCTCCCTTTCTGAAATAGAAAGAACTAACACAGCACAAGTTACTAAGTGGTGAAGTGGATATCATCAAACAGTCTGTGAAAAGAGCTCTTGGAGTTATGGGAAAGCATCTTTTCTTAATAGAAATGTTAGCCCTTCCTGGGCTCATTTATTGTTTGGGAGTACACCAAAGTTTGCTTCTCTCCTATCAGATACCAAGGTCAACACTATTATTTCCAGTTAAATCCTACAGATTCTCATTGAACATTAAATAAAAGTCACCTTGTGTCGGTAAAGCTACCACAGTGATATTAAGGAAAGTGGAAAAGTCTAAATCTGAAGTCTTTAAAAACTCTTTAAAACGTTTGTTTATTTTACTGCATCAGATACAGAATAGCATTGATTTCCAAACTGAGACTTAGGTTAATCTGAACAGTGGAAATTGAGCTCATATATAAGTAAGCATTGTTCTGTAAATATCAGAATGTGCACTCCTGAGAAAAAAAATGACAGAAGGGCCCTGGATGGATTAAAGGAGAGATAATGCGTTGTTTTTGAAACAGAGATGAAAATATATTGGAAGATAGGAGTCTATCAGGATGAGTTGGGAAATATTTATCACGGAAAAAATTCAAGTATTTTGGGTAAAGGACATGAAAATAGGATGTAGCATCAGACACGCATGCTGTTGGTGGATACGCCCAATGACCTGAAAAGCTTTTTCACACCCAGTTGTCATTTCTCATAAGATTTCTTTACTTACAAAAATGTCAGGAACACAGAATTTCCTGACATTATTTTCAATGATTTTTTTCTCCGAATGAGAAATAACTATCTAAGCCATTTTTGTCGGAGGGCTTTAGTGGGGTTTCTAAATCGTCATAACCTCCCTAGGCATACAACCCTCCTTTCTCAGTTAAGGATGTGGCAAAGCACTCCATCAATAGGGTTTAGAGGGCTTTACTTGCTGGTTCCTGGAACGTGAGATTTAGTGTTGACTGGTTGACTTTCTTCTGAAATGTTCAACTACTTTTTTTTTTTTAAACACATATAATCTCATTAATTTTCTCAAATTCCCAGGGAGCCATGATACTGATATGATTCTCTTAAAAGTGAAAGGAGTTGAGGCAGAGTGACAAAATGTCTGATGACGAAGCAGCAAAGAAAAAATGTTTATACACCCTCAGACGCTTGGTGTGGACGCTCTCAATTAACATAACTCAACTTGCTCTTCTTTTTGAATGAGTCCCTTGGTGCCCTCACCAGTCTGTTTTAAAGGTCTCTGGGAATCGAGGGCAGCTAGCAATAAAGGGAGATGTAGGTCAGCCCAGGAAGTAAAATGTTATTTGCATGATTTCCTCTCTGTGTTCCTAGGAAGCTTTTCTCTGTTCCTAATTTTTAGCATCCCAGAATTTACAGGTTAGAGTTAAAGATAAAATGAGACTTTATAGATGTGCAGTATAGATGGGCCATTGGAAAGTTGTCTATTTTGAGGAAAATTGGTTTTTAATCTTATTTTGGCAATAAAGTAACTGAAGCTCAGAAGTAGATGCCTTTCTTTCTGTATCCCTACTCCTATCGGACAGCATCTCATTGAGAGGAAGGCAAATGAGCTGAAGCCTTGAAGGAATCCACCTAGACTAGTGAAAACAGGAAAAATAAACAGAAAGGAACGAGTTTGATCTAAGTCTCAAATAGAACGCATAAAATCCTATTTTAGAAAGTTTTTCCTATTTTTACTGGAACTCAATTTAATGGCTAATAGCTACTGTTCATTAAATAACAAAGGACAGGTGCTATTTTAAGAGTTCTGTCTACATTAACTCATGTAATCTGTATAAATCCCATGGAATAGCCATTATTATTTTCCCTCATATTATAGATGAAGAAACTGAGTGAAGTGAAGTTATGTGTCTTGTCTGAGGTTACATTTGGAGCTATTTAAGCAGTCTTGCCCCAGGTCTTACACTCTTTTTTTTAGAATTAATTTATTTATTTTGAGAGAGATACACAGAGAAAGGGGGAGAGAGAGTCCCAAGCAGGCTCCACACTGCCAGCACAGAGCCCAATGTGGGGCTCAGACTCATAAACCATGAGACCATGACCTGAGCTGAAATCAAAAGTTGGATGCCACGTGCTACCCAGGGCTTACACTCTTGATGGTATTGACATATTACCTCTCTAATGCTAAAAGAGAGGTCATATTTATATTTGTTTATGTATTTATATTGCTATTAATACTGCTTCTAAACTCTGTGGAAGATGCACCAGTGACACTGTTGTACTTTCTCTGACAGCTTGTGGGATTACGATAAAAGATGGCAAAAATCAAAGGCATACTCCAGGTGGACCATCATTGTGGTTAGACTGGACTTCTCTCATACAAATGACAGAGAATGAGATCCAGAAGCATCTTGCCCTTGGCAAGTCAGCAAGCATCTGGGAAACAATGGCAAACTCTATGATTGTTTGATGTAGAAAGGTTCATTAGCCATGTGGTAGGCTTCTGGAACTTAATCTTACATAGAGAGATGACAGAGAGAAAGAAACGGAGAAATAGAGATGCTGACAAATACATTTATGTGCCATCATTCCCATGACCAGAAAGCTCCAATCTTTCTTTTCTGGCTTACATATGCTTTACTTCATCCATTCATTCAATCCATTTTCCAAGACCTTGTCTTTGGTTCTGGAGAAACAGTATTTGACCAAAACAACAGGGCATTGCTCTTGGAGCCACAGAGACATGCAGTGGCTATTATACTGGGAGAGCGAGCAGTGGACAGAAGGAGGCCACCAACCTGGTTGCCCTTGCTGTGGTATTGAAACACATGCCTGTGTATTGATTCTTCACTGTCTTTTTGTTCAAGGTCACTCAGGCCTCACTGGAGTTGCTTGTATCATTGTTGTCTGTACTCTGGCTTCTTGCTTATACTCTGGGCCACCTTAGTTTTGTGGATTTGCCCTATGATTTCTCATCCTCAGAAACTCAACACTGTAGTTATTTTTTTAAACTATCATTCAGTTATTTCTAGGTTTTTGTGCTGAGGAAAGAGACCTAAGTTTGTGCTCGTTTATCAAGAGTGAAAATTGGTATCGCCACCATTGAAAAATATTTTTGAAAATCCTGCTTTGAAATGGCATTTACACCCTGAAATATGTTCCTTGGAATTAATCAGTGTACACGTTTTTCACCTTTTGAATTTGCCACAAGAACATTTAGATCAATTCTCTGTAAAGTAGGTAATCAAATGGAATGAAAACATTTTTGGCCAAAAAAATTAGCGAGGGATATGGCCATGAAATCATGAAATGGATTTTCTTTCTGAAGGCAGAATGAATGTCTTCGCTTAATTATTTGTTCACTTACTGTTTGATGTGCACTTTTAGGCACTAGCAGCATGTTCCCTGTTCCTTGTGGAAAGAAATTACAATGAACATACAACCCCAGATGAATCTTTGCGTGTTCAGAGTGCTTATAGACCAGTTCTTCCCCCCAGGAACACCTGAATATAGGTGAGTTATTCATTGTAATATTACTTCTAGACAAAACAGTGAAACGTTTGTATTAGCCTATTATTAACACATTTACCTTCACAATGGTATAAGAAAAAATTCTTTTTACAATGAACAGACATGGGCAGCCATGTTATTGCTGTCTAAATACTTCAAGCACAGTCTGATGATAAAAATGATATAAATCTTGGTCTTTGAATTATCTCAGCTAAAGGTTAAACTGCTACATTGCTTATCCATTATCGCTAGTTGTTAAGTTGTGATTATACAGCTTTTGTTTACCTCACATAATATCTTTACTACTAAGTTTGTCAAATGCAGGGCTAGGGCCACAGGGAGTTTCTGCTTCTATTTTCCTCAAGTGTTAAAAAGGCTTGGTGGCTGTAGTAGCATGAATATTCTGATATCTGAGGTTACTGTACTTTTTCTAGGAAAGAAGTTTCCTGGATGGAATGTTTCCCACCTCATACTCCAGATACTGGAATCCAGATATAGAATGAACAGAGGAAATAACATTAGAGTTTTAATGAGTTGGTAGTTAAGGAAAACCATTTATGAAGATACAGTCCTCTTGAAATTTCATACATAACATTTTCACTCATATTTCAAGTGATATGGTAAGAAGATTATGCACATATGTATAAATGTATTATGTGCACATTTAGAGTTTTTACTAATGAAGGCTTCTTGATTAGTTCTGCGTTAGTGTTTACTAGATAAACATTTTACTCCTGTTTTCACTTTGGTCTGCATAGTAGATAGAAAGTTGTAGAAGGACAGCTTTTTAAAATACACATTCATTGATTTTTTTTGATAATCTGCTGCTTTTTTATTTTGTTAATAGAATATTTCAAGTGCGGTAAATAACTTATTCTCATATAGAGTAACTTTAAAAAATGATAATTCAAAATTTTAATCACCTATCCTCTGCAAAAATCGAAAGGGAAGAAAACCCTTTATACTCTCTAAATAATAGGTAGAGTTAAATAATGCAAAAATCAAATACATTATTTAGGTAAATCATATCTTATATGGATTTTTCTAGTTTAAAAAGATAACTTTTGGGGCGCTTGGGCGGCTCAGTCAGTTAGGCATCCGAGTTCATCTTGACCACACAGTTCATGGGTTTGAGCCCCGCGTTGGGCTCTGTGCTGACAGCTAGCTCAGAGCCTGGAGCCTGCTTCAGATTCTGTGTCTCCCTCTCTCTCTGACCCTCCTCTACTCAGGCCCTATCTCTCTCTCTCAAAAATAAATATTAAAAAAGTTTAAAAGATAGCTTTTGAGGCCCAGCTGGACAACTACAATAATTCTTTGCCAGGGCAGGTTGAAAATTCAGCCATCTCTAACCTTCAGAGATGAGTTTGAGATTTTTTAAATACTTTTTTCTTAATGTTCATTTATTTTTGTGAGATGGAGAGAGAGAGAGAGAGAGAGAGAGAGAGAGAGAGAGAG